>NW_027122427.1:4200000-4572863 GCF_030686945.1 Centruroides vittatus | reverse complement strand
TCTATCTGTAGGGGGAATCAGTCCACGTAAAAATGTTCAGTCAATTCGACGGTGGATTTCTCTTCTTGCAAAGATGAGGAAGAAAACGTGGACCTCGGGGCGCACCACACAACTAGCAGGGATGATTCTTCGGCGGCGGGACCGGTACGATTCTTGTCGGAATGAGATGGCGAAATTCTATCCCGAAACGTCGATCAACTTTTCGTTGTCGAACAGCGACCAATATCCATGAGCGGAGCACTCCAAAACAAAGAACTAATAACTGAGAGAACGTCTCATCCCCTTTTTCTTAGGGTTTTTTATAACTTTTCTTTCAGTCCCAGATCGAACATTACGATAGGTCGATGCCGACTTGCCTCCGCTCTCCAATTGGTTACGAATTGTAACAAGATCGGAACCCAGGTCGTTAGATGAGTCAACATCGACGGACAATTTGATTCCTATCGACGATGTTCGATCTAAGTACTCAAATTCATCTATTGTTTCAACCTGAGAAGTCTGACTTTCTCGGAAATCTTTACAGACATGTCGTTTTATGGGCATAAAATATTCATTTTTCGTATTCTCCTTTTTTTCTTGTTGATGGGTTTTTTCAACATAAATTTATAATAATAATTATTATTATTATTTGCTTCTATTCCAAAACAATGAGAAAAAAAAATTTATTTTCCTTTTTTTTGCCCAAATTCTAGACCCATTTCCGAAGCTTCACAGGGCTCTCCGCCATTTTTAAAATGTCGCTGTGGAGTAGCGACATTTTAGCTGAGAGCGTTGTACGCTGTCAGTTCCTTCTCCGGTTGCTTTTCTCGCGCGCATTTGGTTTCGCGTGACATCATATGACTATATCCAAAGGTTTCTACAAGTGATCAAATACAATCGCGGTTACATCGAATAACAAATTTTTAACAAAGTATAAATTTTTCCGACAATTTTAACTTTTACATTTAAGTTCTATGCTATATTTTTTTTTTTTTTGTGCAACGTATACGAACATTTGGTGTTGTATTGAATCCGATTTGAACATTTAAATTACATTTGTCGATATGCAAACATTTTATGTTTTGTAGACTGAGCAATTCATAACAATCACCATATTCCATTTTCATTTCTGAAAAAGCCAAAAAAGGGGTTTTAAAATCAAATATGTTCGCGTTCCTTTTCAGGTTCTTGGGAACACAAACAGGGATTCGATACTTAGTTCAATCGGTCTGTCACATGCAAAATGTAGAAGCTACTTCTGACGCACGTGAACATGTAGAGTCCGAAGATCACGTGTCATCTGTAGGTGTGTTTTTCTTTCTTTCTCTCGAAGTTTTCCAACAAAAAGTTTTTTCTTCCTTTTTTTTGGACATTTGGACTGGACTCCTCCATTTCCGTTCTGAATCGTGTGAGTATGATGGGGTGTCTGCACAGACAGTGAAAGTTTGTGTGTTCCCGATTTTCTCCTCAGACATACCAGTTTTCTAGATGTCAGTCTTCTGAACAAGAGACAGTTATCTCTCATCAGAGTTGATGCAGATTACCACTAATCGAGGTCATGCAGTTCGAAAATGACAATTTCTTGAATTCTGACTCATTCTGTTGAAAGTTCGACGTTTCTTGAACCTTTTCTGATGATGATTTCAACTTTCTGTTTTCGAATATCGTCATTTTCTTCCGAATCGGTTCTTTTGATGGTTGCTTTGGTTGTGACAGACAGTTGTTTTGCACGCATTTAAAAATGGGAGGGAAAAATTTTCCTCATATTCGGATGATATAAATTACTCAATCTATGGCAGATATTTGCGCTCGTGTTTCTCTCGCGACAATTTTAAACTAATAAAACGCTGGTGTACACAGAAAATTTTACATTCAAGGTTTACAAAGTTGACATAACTAATAGTTCTGGGTTCGCGTTTCCCGTTTTTTTTTTTCCCCGTTTTTTTTTTTTTTGCTCTAAACAAAACTTTCGTTTATGTACTACTTGCTAATGACTCCTTTTCCTCATGATAATCTGTTTTTGCCTGGGCGAAAGAGATTACCATTTATAATCTTTGAAAAGTTCAACAGGTGTCAGTGGCGGCAAGCGCTCATGACCCTGGCCTTGCGGTAAAGCCCTTGTTACTTCTGCGTCTGTTCCCATCGCGTCAATCGGTAGTGTGATTTTTGACGAGGTCAGAAGAACCCATGAATATTCATGTGCAGATCCCTGACTTCTAAGAGCATAATTATGTGAAGGTTGTGCAGTGGATGTCTGTTGGTTGACTGCTGGCGTTTCTGTTATGTCTAGTTGGCCCGGCTGAATTGATTCTAAAATAAATTTGTCCCAAGGGTCTCTAGATATAGGCGACTGATGTTCTGAGGCGGATGACCCGGTAGCCCTCGCTTCGGACTTAGGTTCGTCCGTCGCAAAAGATTCGAATTCCATACGCGCCAGAGCGGGTTTCATCCGGTTAGCGTGAATGTGCATCCTTTTCCCGTTATGCACATGCTGGACAATAAAGTCGACCGGACTTGTCTCTGCTACTATCCGATAAGGTCGTTGTCATCTCAGGGCTAGTTTTCGCTTCAATCCCGATGGGATCGTTACTTCCGTTACGAAAACTGTCGCCTATAGAAAATTTGTAGGGCTTATTCCTTCGCTGTTGATACGCATTTCTATCCAGTGCGGCTTTTTCTGCATGCTCTTGGGCCAGCTTGTGTGCTATCGCTAGTCTCGCCCTCAGTTCGCTTGCATAATTTTCGTTAATATCGTAACTTGGCCGGTTGGGTTCAGTTACGACATCAAATGGATAAATTGGATCTCTTCCATATTCCAAATAATATGGCATTTCGTTTGTACTGGAATGAACGGTGGTGTTGTACGCGAATAGGGCGTAAGGAACCATTTCATCCCAATTGCGCTGGTCTTTATCTACATAATGCGTTAGTATATCTATTAAAGTTTTGTTTAAGCGTTCCACCATGCCGTTGTATTGCGGGTGGTATGCAGTGGTGAAAAGTCTATGTGCAGGAGATCACAAACTTCTCGCATCATTTTCGAAGTAAAATTTGCACCTCTATCAGTCAATAATTGTTTGGGTACTGAATGTCGTAAGATCACCTGCGTAACGAACGTTTTGGTGACGGTTTTAGCAGTAACGTCTGGTAATGGCACCGCTTCTGCCTATCTAGAAAACTGATCTACGAAAACTAAGAGATATTTGTTGCCATTATTAGAGGTAGGAAAAGGACCTTGAATGTCTAAAGCTGTTCTCTCAAATACCTTTGTGATTTTAGGGAATGTTTGTAAGGGAGCTTGATGCCCGTGTAGAGGGCGTCGTCGCAAACTACATTCCTGACACGTCTGGCAATAATGTATGACGTCTTTGTTCATTTCAGGCCAATAAAACTGCGTCTGTAATTTTTTTCTCAGCTTCTTCACGCCTAAGTGTCCCAAACTTGGAATATCGTGGAACAACTTCAAAACGTATTCGACCATAATTTTAGGGATGACTAATCTGTCCCAAGTTTCGTTTCTTTCCGGATTCGTCTTTCTATGATATAAGGTTTGATCTGCGTCTAAATAAAATTCGCTAGCATCTGTGTTCAGACCCTGTTCCGACGGGGATAGGTTTTCTGTTAGGCGCCGTCTAATTTCCTTACAAAATGGGTCCTCCGATTGTTGTTCCCGAATTTGAGCTTTACTAGCCTATATATTGGATGTATCTCGTTTATTTGGGCTACAGGTACTCGACTTAATGCGTCCGCATTAGCGTGTGCTTTTCTGAGCGTCCGGGAAAAGCATTGCGTTGGTTTAACATATGATCGTGACGTTTCGTTTTGTTTCTCGTTTACTGCTGTGATAAATGTGCCTATCTTAATTCCTTTCTTTGGTTGTTTTGTTCGCGTGCGATTCCTTTTTTTGTTTTTTCTTATTTCCCATTTTGCTATTCTTTCTATTACCGTTTGTTCGGTTTATATCTCTTAAATCTCCTTGACATAGACTATCCTTCCCGTTCTTTTGTCTTTATACCATTGCCAACTCGCTGTCATTCTTATTCATGTTACGTGGGTTATTAACATTATTATGTAGGTTCGCCAATCCCCAGAATGTAACTTCGTTACCGGTAGGGAAAATAAGCGTCGCGTTTTTTATCGAAATCGTAAGGTCGTATTTCTCAATCACGTTTCTACCAAGGATCCCGTCATTAGGCTTTGTTATGTTGGGGTCCACTACATAACAATCGTGCCTAAAATTCAATTGCCCGATTCTAAATGCTAAATCGAATTTTCCGATCGTCTCTATCGCGTGTCCTCTGACACTGAGTAATTCTACCTCTCTGGTTTCAGCTTTCTTCAACTCGCGTAAGCTCGAAAAGAAATCTTTTGATATCAAAGAAACTTCCGCGCCTGTGTCTATCGTTAATTTCGCTTTTTTATTCTCGATTTCACAGACTAAAGTGCAAGGGGGTAAATCTTCATTTATTAATTTAGATTCTCTAACACCCGATAAACGAGTAGCTTCGCGCGGATAACCTACTATTTGCTCTAAATCTCGACGCTGCTTTTTGCTTTCACCGAGGTTATTCTACTTCTGTCTCGATTAAACTTTACAATTTCTTTATTTAACTCCTGTGATACATTATTTGTTTGCCGAAGGCTTTTCTCCGAACTGGGCAACGCTAAGTATTTAGAAAAGGTCGGTTATCTATGGCCCGCTCGGCATTAGGGTTGTTTACGAACCAGCTTTGCGCGTAACGCGTCGGGTTAAAAGGCAAATATTGAGTTCTGATCATCGCTAGATCTTATCTGTCTATATTGTTCTCGATAGAAGGGCATTTGTTCCCGATATCGCGACGAAAACGGATTATTTATAACAGGAACCTGCCATTCGGGAGCGTTATAGTTTCCTCTCCACTCCCCTCGATTGGGTGGAAGGTAGGTATTTCCTCCATACCAATCAGGTGGTGGGGCGACGCATAAATTCGACTATCTAACCAATTTCGAGTGAATCGCCGATAATTTGTTGGTCTCCATTCGAAATTCGGCCTAAAAGGAAATGAATTATATCCGAAGTATCGTCTAGAAGGAATCTGGGCAGAATAATTTAATGACGATCGGTTTTTTGTAGGAAAACGCGGTTGTTGTAAGCGCTGCGGCTGCGCGAATCGGCGTTGAGAGCTCGAATAGGTATTGGGGTTTTCTGCTTCCTGTCTCTTTTGTAACGTGGGTGATGGCATTTGTCTATTTTGATTGGATTCCCCCTACCTGCGCACTAGTTGTTTGCGCTGTCAAGGACCGATTGTCTAATCTCTTCCCTAACGTTTCTATCTGTTTAGCGATTTGACTTATTTTCGCTTCTATTGCATCTTCATTATAGGGTTTTGTCTCGTTGGCTTTTGTTGAGGAATTCTCTGCCGACTCCTCTATATAATTCCGCTGTTTGTTAGTCAATTGCTCAATCGTTTCCTCTCTTATCGCTATTTTTAAAGCTTTCGAAAATGTAGCTAGGTCATGGGTCATTACGTTACGTTTCATTTTTTCATTTAAGCCGTGCAAGAATTGAATGGGGAGCTTCTCGCCCAATTCTTGTTGCTGACACCATTTGATAATGGCATTTTCTTGCTCGTTTGTCTCAGTTCGATCTACAATTATCGCGGTAACTAACGTTTGTAACCAAACGGCGAATTCTTGAACTCTTTCATCTTTGCGTTGTGTGCACGCGTGGAATTTCTGTACCCTAATAGAATATGGTTCTCGGTCAAATCTACTTGTCATTAAGCGTTTAAAGCTTGCGTACTCCGTTACTTCCTTCATTTAGAGGTCGCGCCAGGCAAAATCTCTCGCAATCCCTGTCAGTTTAAACTTAGCAATGCTCAAACATTGTCTAGGGGTCAAACCTGCTAATTCTGCGACTTCCCCTAACGTATCGAAAAAAATCTGTTACTCGCCCCGCGTCCATCAAGTAGGTACATACCATCCCACTAAAGGCTGAAAGAGCGCTAATTGAGCCGTTTCCTAAGTCGCAAGTTGGTGCTGGAAAGCCTATCTCTGTTTCCATGGTTCCTTCCCACTTTTCTCTCGGCTGCTTCAACAATTATTGTGGGACTGAAATCGTTTGCAATTGTTGCAAAAACAATCAGAAAAATCCCACCCCTGACACCAGAGTGAGGTTAGCCGGTTGAAAGAAAGTGTCAGGACAACCTAGCAAAAAGCACTGCCGTGTGGGAGTGGAAAAATTCACGGAGACAGGTTTTCCATCGCAAACCTTTTATTAAGTATAAAAAATGACGCTTAAAACTACTCTTTTCTTCGGCACAAGGCCTATCTGTAGGGGGAATCAGTTCATGTAAAATATTCAGTCAATTCGACGGATTTCTCTTTTTCTTGCAAAGATGAAGAGGGAGAACGTGGACCTTGGGGCGCACCACACAACTAACAGAGATGATTTTTCTGGCGGCGGAACCGGTACGATACTTGTCGGAATAAGATTGCGAAATTCTATCCCGAAACGTCGATCAACTTTTCGTTGTCGAACAGCGATCCAATATTCATGAGCGGAGCACTCCAAAACAAAGAACTAATAACTGAGAGAACGTCTCATCCCCTTCTTCTTATGGCTTTTTATAACTTTTCTTTGAGTCCCAGATCGAACATTACGATAGGTTGATGCCGACTTGCCACCGCTCTCCAATTGGTTCCCCCCTTCGTTACAAATTGTAAAGAAATCAAAACCCAGGTCGTTGGATGAGTCAACATCAACAGACAATTTGATTCCTATCGACGATGTTTGATCAAGGTACTCAAATTCATCTATTGTTTTAACCTGAGAAGTCTGACTTTCTCGGAAATTTCTACAGACATGTCGTTTTATGGGCATAAAATATTCATTTTTCGTATTCTCCTTTTTTTCTTGTTGATGGGTTTTTTCAACATAAATTTATTATAATAATAATTACTATTATTTGCTTCTATTCCAAAACAATGAGAAAAAAAATTTCTTTTCCGTTTTTTTGCACAAATTCTAGAGCCATTTCCGAAGCTTTACACCTATGTACTGTACACTCTCTCTCTCGAAATCGAAATATTAGGCCTTCCTTCTTTCCTTTGTTAATATGGATCTATTAGGTTCTGCGTCAATAAACGTGTTTTAGTAAATGAATTCTTTGCATAAGTCATTTTCGGTGCATTGTCTCTGCCTCCATCCCGAATCCAATCACACCGTAACGCGACCAGACTTTAAACTGTTACAATTTCCGTGTCCATTACAACACGGTGGTGTCAGTCCTGACAGGGCATCGAAGAGGTTCTGACTCCCTGGTCACACTACTCATCACTCATCAATTACCTGTCCTATTTCAAGGCCGATTTGAGCATTCTTCATGTTTTCGTTTAAGGATAGAAAAATCACGCCCAGTGGTGTAGCGTAGCGGGGTCGGCAGGAGCGGACCGCCTCAGGTGGCACTTATTTCCTTTCCTAATAAGGTGCAATAAGTCCCCGGGCAGCACTTATTGCACCCGGTGCAGCAAAATTTCACAATAAATAATAATACCTTGTAAGAATACCTAAATAAGGGGGCGGCGAAACTTTCCTCTGCCCCAGGCAGCTGACACCCATGCTACGCCACTGATCACGCCTTTTTAAATTTAGTGCGATTTTTAAAGAAAAGGGAAATGAGATCCACAGATTATTGGATTAATTATTATGAATTATTGTAACAAAACATTTTATTTCTTTGATAAATTTCTTAGAAAAAGGATGTACATTTTTGTTTCCGAGAAAGGGAGCAAAAACGAACTTTCATTTTTTTACCAACTAAAACTTACTCACTGCCCTATGACGCTGGGTCAGTTACCCAGCCATCCCTATAAAAAGAGGTTGATATCCCTTTTTTGAGTGCAGTTCTTAGAAGACATACTTCTTCATAATAACTAGCCCAGTTCTTAAAACCTGAACTGGCCACGTAAGCGCAGTTCTTAGAAGACAGAAATTGCCAAAATAACTAGGCAGTCTTCCATAGTCTTGAAGGCATAATATAGAAGATATAAACCATAATGTATACTGAGGGCATAGAAGATTGATTCTCCTGTTCCGCATTCCTCAGAATACTTATAAACACGTTGATATTTAAGAAGATCAAACTTTAAGTGAAAGTAGTATAATATTTAGAATGATTGTAAGCTCTTTTTCTCGTGAAGCATTAGTGTCAGATATACAGAATATAGAGAGATTTAGATCCTTTGATATGATATTTTTGCACTTTATAATACTTGTGGACTATTGTATATATTTTATCGTTATATAATATAATATAATAAATAATGTATATACATAGAGTTATATAGAGGCATCTGTTGTTAAATGGCCCTCTTAGAAATCATCTTTAATATATGCTTGTTAGTCCGCGATGAATTGACTTGGTGTCAACCTCCGGACAGAAGACCGTGATTTTACGATCGTTTGTCTTCACCTTTAAATAAACACTATAATCGCCATCCTTCAACTCAGACAGCCAGTTTACCCAACTGGACAGCCAATTAAGTGGTATACGAGTACATTCCAAACACTATATCCCTGGTTAGCCCCTCATACATTTGATTTAATGTAAGATTGTTTAGTTTAAAGTCTTGATTTTGTTTAGTAGATATTAGTTTTTAATTTCATATTTCTGATGGTATTTATTTAGTCCTTCACACTCTCTTACTAAATGGTTCAAAGAATAGTCACTGGAGTTGCACCAATGACACCTGTCTTTGGTAAAATCCAAATAAGTATTATTACTAAACAATGAATATATATTTAGTCTTAATTGGATTAATAATTACTAATAATCTTTTTATATTCATACTGATATTAGCGGTTATGATATTCGAAGTAGACAGGATATTTAGAATGTTGATGTACCATGGATGGTATACTGAATGATTTAATAAGTTTTGATCCATTATTATTGATTGAGAAAATGCTGATTTGATCATTAATGAGTAGCCGTATTGCCAATTCGTTTCTGAATTATCAAATAATCTGTCTGATACATCAAAAGATTGTAATAATTTATTACATTTATATTGCCATAGATTTTTAGTGTTATCTGAGTTATTATTTTGATTTAGCGTTATTTGATGTAAGAATTTTATGTTATGTTCGTTAGTATTCTAAAATCTATAATAAAATTTAAACAGTCCCTTTAAATAAAACAGATATAGTTGAAATCTATTTGTTTCGGCTCGAATTTCATATTTTTATATAGTTTTTGTACGTAAATAACGTGGAATTTTTATTAACCATTGAAAATTATGACAGACTTACATAGTGATTAAAATAATTTTGTTGAAAAGCTGATTTAATAATTCATTCAGATACTATGATTCAAGACATTTAATTTATTAAATACATTTTTCTAACATTGTAAGAGTACATATTTACTATTTAGTTAAAATTTAGAAAGCAACTATACAAAATAAATACAACAATTATCAATAAAATTTAAAAATTTATAGATATAAATAAAATATTTTTTAAAATATAAATTGACAATAAATATATATAAAAACACACATTTTTTTGAATATAAATTGACAATAAATAAATATAAATAATATACATTTTTTTGAATATAAATTGACAATAAATAAATATAAATAATATATATTTTTTTCTAATATAAATTATCATTAAATATATATAAAAACAAACATTTTTTGAATATAAATTGACAATAAATAAATATAAATAATATACATTTTTTTGAATATAAATTGACAATAAATAAATATAAATAATATACATTTCTTTTTAATATAAATTATCAATAAATATATATAAAAACAGACATACTTTAAATATAAATTGACAATAAATAAATACAAATAATATACATTTTTTTCTAATATAAATTATCATTAAATATATATAAAAACAAACATTTTTTGAATATAAATTGACAATAAATAAATATAAATAATATACATTTTTTTCTAATATAAATTATCAATAAATATATATAAAAACAAACATTTTTTTGAATATAAATTGACAATAAATAAATATAAATAATATACATTTTTTTGAATATAAATTGACAATAAATAAATATAAATAATATACATTTTTTTCTAATATAAATTATCAATAAATATATATAAAAACAAGACATTTTTTGAATATAAATTAACAATAAATATATATAAAAAAATATAGTTGAATAGTTGAATATAGTTGAAATATATTTTTTGAACATATATAAAAAATAGACATTTTTTTTAAAGGAAAATTCACAATAAATAAGTATTAATAATATTCATTTTTTTCTAATATAAATTATTATTAAATATATATAAAAACAAACATTTTTTTGAATATAAATTGACAATAAATATATATGAAAAATATAGTTGAATAGTTGAATATAGTTAAAATATATTTTTTGAATACATATAAAAAATAAACATCTTTTTGAACATAAATTAACAATAAATAAATATAAATAATATACATTTTTTTCTAATATAAATTATTATTAAATATATATATAAATACACATTTTTTGAATATAAATTGAGAATAAATATATATAAATATACATGTTATTGAATATTAATTAACAATAAATATATATAAAAAATATGTATTTTTTAAAATATAAATTATCAATAAATATATATAAAAAATAGACATTTTTTTAACATAAATTATCAATAAATATATATATAAGAAAAATACATTTTCTAAAAGGTCAATTAACAATAAATATGTATAAAAACACAAATTAAAAACTAATTTCTTTTTACATGCAAATAAAAAATAAAAAAAAACAGCAAAAAACTTTTTCTTAAGTTTACATTTTAAACTATTTTTTTACTCAAATTTTAAACATTTTTTTAAATTTAAATTTTAAACTTTTTTTTTTAATTTTCAAAACTTTTAAACTTTTTTTTTAATTTCAAAACTTTAAACTTTTTTTTAATTTTAAACTTTAAACTTTTTTTTAAGTTTAAATTTTAAACTTTTTTTTTACTTTTAAAACTTTTGAACTTTTTCTTATTTTCAAAACTTTTAATCTTTTTTTTATTTCAAAACTTTTAAACTTTTTGTTTTACTTTTAAAACTTTTAAACCTTTTTCTGAATTTCAAAACTTTTAAACTTTTTTTAATTTTAAAACTTTTAAACTTTTTTTTTAATTTAAATTTTAAACTTTTTTTTAATTTAAATTTTAAACTTTTTTTAATTTCAAACTTTTAAACTTTTTTTTAAGTTTAAATTTTAAACTTTTTTTTTACTTTTAAACTTTTAAACCTTTTTTTTTAATTTCAAAACTTTTAAACTTTTTTTAAATAAGTTTAAATTTTAAACCTTTTTTTGTAATTTTAAAACTTTTAAACTTTTTTTTTAAGTTTAAATTTTAAACCTTTTTTTGTAATTTTCAAACTTTTAAACTTTTTTTTTAAGTTTAAATTTTAAACTTTTTTTTTAATTTTAAAACTTTTAAACTTTTTTTTAATTTAAATTTTAAACTTTTTTTAATTTTAAAACATTAAACTTTTTTAAGTTTAAATTTTAAACTTTTTTTTACTTTTAAAACTTTTAAACTTTTTTTAATTTCAAACTTTTAAACTTTTTTTAATTTTAAAACTTTTAAACTTTTTTTTTATTTTCAAAACTTTTAAACTTTTTTTTAAGTTTAAATTTTAAACCTTTTTTTAATTTTCAAAACTTTTAAACTTTTTTTTAAGTTTAAATTTTAAACTTTTTTCTACTTATTTTCAAATTTTCATTGTTCATTGTTTCACAGAAAATGAAAAACATTTTCTTGAATATTTTAAAATGAAAATATGCACAAATATGCACAGAATCAAGAAAAATAAAATTGATTGTGAATAAACACAAATAAAGTAAAATTAAATACTAAACATATAATGGCCAAACATCGATGTAGAAAAGATGAAATCTTTGAATTTCTTTTGTTCTGTAAAAATAAAATTATTATTTTAATTATATTTTTAAGATTTTTATCTAAAATATTCAATTATTTAAATAATTTTCAAATCAGTAACTTTTTATTTTTTAAGATAAAAATGTGTGCAGTTGAAATGGAATTATATTACAATAAAGAACTGGCGTATATCTACTATGAAATTAACTTGGCTTATGCTTCAAGGTTTCTGATCTCGAATGGCCTCGAAGCAACTACATTTACTGTAATCTGTAGCTCGAAGTGTTATGGGGACAGCTTCGTTGCTGGTTTCAGAGAGGCCCCATAACAGTTCAAGCTGCATAGTATCGAAAATGTAGGTAAGCATTGACTCTGAGCAATTCAGCGATACTGCGACGTGTGATTTATAATATATCCAATTGTATTACTGTCAATTCATATTCACGTCACATAAAGTTACTGAATAATCTTTCTATACATCCATTTATGCTATTGCTTTTGCAGTGCCGCAGGACTACAACCCTACAGAATTTTGTATTAGAGGGAACATTGAAACACGTACGTAATTTCGATCAGATAACCGACTAATTCACTAAAATTGTGATCCTTAAACACTGGTTTAGACTTACACTATCAACATCTGGATAAAATTACCGAACACTAGTAGTAGTTGGTGTGGATTCCAATCGAATGTATACACAAATCAATTGATATATAGAAATTCGGTTAGATTTACCTTAGGTAGTCAAAATGGCGGCTCGTCTGTGATTCCAGCATACAGAAGAAAGGAAACAGTGGGAACGCACGTTATAACCTAACCTGACCTATTCTAATAAATTACAATAATTATTACCAACTAAATTATTAGAATAGGTTAGGTTAGGTTAGAACTTGCGTCCCTCACTGTTTCCTTTCTTCTGTATGCTGGAATCAGAGACGAGCCGCCATTTTGACTATCTAAAGTAAATCTAACCAGAAATTCAATCAATACTTAGAGGTGGTATGTACTGTACGACATTATCTAAGTTAGAAGTATGTTAACGTAACTGCCGAGTGTCATAGCAATTTGTCGAACGGTCTATGTGTGCATAGCTAATAAACATATTCATATATATATACATATAAATTAAAAATACATACGTAACGTGTTTTGAATTTTCTCTTAGGAAAGACAAAAAGAAAACTAAAAATAACTATAAATGAACATATTACAGCTATAAAAGGAAATTTTGCAAATTCGGCAGTAGTACTGAAGAAGGATTTCAAATTGTTTTAAATACTACAAAAATAAAGAAAATGAAAGAAACAATTTGAAAAGACAGTCATACGAACATATTTATACAGAAAGGCAAAGAACGGAATAAATCATAACTTGGGTTGAAATATCCACCAATCATGAAACAGTATTATCGATAACAGGAGCAATAAAATGGAAAATTTATAAAAGGAGTATGCTAAGTAGCTGTTGTTACTATGTTGTTCGGCGTTTGCTGTTGCAGGCACAGCTATATGAGTAAAAACATATTTTATTAAAGGTTTTAAAACATTTATGTAAATGTGTTTTAACTTTATAGATTATCGTAGTAATTAACAAAGGTGAAATTGTAAATCATGCTAACACTATGCTATCATTGTCAGGTAATGTTTGTTATATAGTATGATCAATTTTTATAAATTTTTGTTTGTACACCATGTTTTTGAAAACCTGCTGAAGAGGGACCTGCAAGTCCGTAACACAAAGAAAGTGTGTACAGGCGTAATACAAGGTGAAGAATAAAGATTGATTATTTTCTCCGAATAAGTTATTCTCAATTGCAGAAACCAAACACCAGTACAATAAGTCGTATTAATAAGCTCTGTTTTAGTAGACAATTATATAACAAACTGTATAAAATAAGGACATAAAGGCATGTGAAATTACAGAGCAGATGATTGGATTTCATGTGCCGCCCCAAGTTCCTCATCACAAATTTTCATTATATAAATTTTGAAATGTGTTCTTCTCGTATAATTATATGAACGATATTTATTCATTAATTTATTAATCATTAAGTTTTAATATTAATTGAAAAAATCAATCTGAAATGTAACGTTCATGAACGAAGAAAAATATGATGATATACGTACACCTATTAAATTGTTTAACTCACCGATATGTAATAATTAAAGTTCATACAATCTTCTATAAACTTTCTTAACCATTGGCCAATTTAGTTTTTTCTTCTGGACCAAAAACAGATGATAGATGGAAGTTGACAGAAAAATTCCACAAAACCATCAAAACATTTGGTGGTTGCCTGCAAATAACATAAACATTTTGTAAATGAAATATGAAAATTAAATTATATAAAATTTTGGTTCGAAAATAATACTACGAAAGTAATGCAAGTATAATTGCAATAAATAATGGCAAATGGCATATTTAAATCTTTTAAATGAGTTGAAAATTTCCTATTAGAAAGACACGAGTTGTCTTATGTAAATGTTATCAAAAGTGGATAAATATGAAAACTAAATTTAAATGCCTAACATTTACAAAAGGTCTTTAATCAAATTAAACGAAAGTATTTTCTCACTTTCTTTTCTGTTTGTGGCTTGGATTCCTCTCCGACTAAACATACAGAGCCACCATATTTGATTTCTTCCAAATCAGTATTATTTAACATTTGGGTTGTGTATTCCTCTTCCTTAGTGTTTCCTGAAAAATAAATTTTACGATTTAAATTTAATTCATTTTTTTCATTAAATATTATAATGTCGTAATTGCGTATACACACAACATTAAAGAAAAAGAATAAGAATAAAATAAAGCAGACAGGATTTCATTTGTAATGACGACGTCACAATATTACAAGTGGTTTTTTATAGATTAACGGATTATCTGTGTATTTCGTATGCAAAGAAATTTTGTCAACAATAAACTTAAATTTGATAACTAAAAGTCTTTCTACTTGTATATTTTAATAGATATCTACTAATTTCGTGTCGTTTTTTTTTCTTGTTACTTTCACTTACCCCTATGTACTCCTCTTCTATTGGTTTTATACGAGAAACGTGTTTTCGTAATAAATATAAAATATAAAACTATTCATATAAAATTATTCAAAACGATGGAGTCGGTTTCTATATCATTCACTTAATTGTATTATAAAAATACTCGAAAAATAATTTTCGATTTAATTCGACTTGTTGAAGATAAAAATCCTCAAACTTTTTCTTGATACTAAACTTGACATAACGTTTTAACGTTATAAAAGAAAAGGACGTATAAACGTAGGAAAAGTAGAAAATAGAATGATAGAACGAGTCCAATTGCAGAAATACTTTTAATAAATTAATAATACCTCTGAATGAATTTTATTTTCGTATTTAGAAGGCTTTCTCAGTAGGCTTAGTGTCAATTACACAGTTTTAAACTCGCTCCACTCGTTTTATGAATGTGTATATTATAAAATTTAAATTTTCGTGCGAAGAGTAACAACAAAAGTAACAAAAATTTTCATTAGAAAATAAATCTCTGTATACATTTAAAAGTTTTAAAAAGTGTAACTTCAATTCAAGTTTACTTGAATATAATAAACAATTAAAGCGAACAGACTTAACAAATTGAAGATGTGAATTTAATATTACACTTGATAATTTACTAAAAAAACTTCGAATTACTTTAATATGTACATGTGAATAAGTCGTAATAGTTAATGCTTCTTAGGACTTATTTAAAGAAAGAGAAAATTGAAAGAAATGAAAATAGCCATTAAAGAAAGAAAATCAAAAAATTTCGAACAATACGAAGAAGGAATTAAACATAAAATATCAAATACTGGTGATCTTACCTTCATCAATTTTTTCTGATTCAATTGAATATTCTGCTGCGCTTTTATTAATTTCTGAAAGTTTAATATTTAATGCAAATTCGCATTCATTAAACTGAATTGCCACAATTTCACTTTCTCTTATTTCTTGACTTGTATCAGATAATTCTTTAATCAAATTTTCCTCAATCATTTTTCTAGAATTATCCATTAAAGAAAATTCGTCTGCATCGTTTTTGTCATATGTCGCTGGTATTTCATCACAAATTTCATACATTTCTGCTGTGATTTCTACTTGCGACAATGGAGTTTTTGGTACGTTCTTCTGAAAATGAAATATCGAATTATTACTTAAACATAAATTAAAGTATAATTTAATAAACATTTTTTCTTTATTGTAAAGTAATGGCCAAGCGAATGTAATATGTTCCTATGCACCATAAAGAAATTGAAATTTTCATGGGCAATATATTACTGATATCGTACGTATTAACCCACATTAATAAAAAAAATTAAAATACGATTATCAATAATAAATTTATTTCTATTGTTTTTCTGTTTGTTTAACCCATCGTCTCCAATCTTTGCATATTTTTGTAAAAATCACTTGTTTTCATTACGAGTCCTTAGACATGAAACGTTTAATCATGGATAAATATCCATGCGAAAGGTATTGGTATGTAATTTATTATTCATATCATTTAAATTTATTTTTCATAATTGGTATTTTTATTCACTTTAATCTACGAGTTGAAATGATTCTGTTTTAATAACGACCTTCATGTCAAAGTTAATTAATAAATGTTTTGTTATTCTTATAAGTACCGACTACAGAATATATTTTATATTTTAATCGCATATTAACTTTAGAAAGAAAAGGGCAAGTAAAATCATATAACAGTAAATAAGTAACGAATACGGAATTAAATACCAAGTAGGATCGTATTTTTAATATTTAATACGATAATAACGTGTATTTATCAATATTCAATGTTTTAATTTCAGAATTAAGAAATTTTCTGAAATGTTTTTAATTAAATTTCAACTTACGATAGGAGACAGTTTTGTAGCATCGAGTTCACAAGAAGTTTCTTCACTTCTGCTGTTTGTAATTATATTTTCAGACATTTTTTCGTGTTTGTTGTCTTTTAAGTCTTTCTCTGAATTACATTCTGCAAGACTGCTCTGTTCCAAGTCAGTTTCATACTTTTCAGTTTGATCAGAGTCTTTCACTTGAAACTCGGAAACTTAAAAATAACAAAGCATGAAAAATAATTTAGTAAATCAGTTTAGGAGAATAAAAGATTTTCTTTCATTTATTGCTTATATAAAACTAAAATTCTATACATCGAGTAAACATATCGAATCGGTACTTATTGAAGCTGCTTTTGAAAACTATTTGAGACTATTCAACTTTCACTTTCACTGTGACCTCACCGTGATTAAATACTTTCACTTCTTCACTTGATGCCAATGATGAATAGGAGATGACGTCAATAATGCTGTTTGTGGAACTCACGTCATCTTCGGATTAACCATGGTCCGTACTTAATTCCTCTTCTTCGTAAATAATATCTTTGGCTAAAGAATATACTTGTAAATATGCAAAGGCTCTCTTTAATGGTCTTCTCTTGCGTTTTTTAAAAGGAACAATTTGATTTTCAGACAGACAGAAATAAAAGCCTTCTATGTCGTCGGAATCCTGAAAAAAAGTGAAAACTTCTGATTTCTGATAGAATAATTTTACAATACACGTAAGTTTTTTATTAATTGAGAAAAATTTTCATTTATAATAAATAAACAACGTGCAGCCATTTTAATTAACACATATAAAAATGTGTTAATTAAATGTGCAATCTAATAAAAGATTGCATTGTTCTCATGGTTTTTCAATTTTACACCTTTAAATGATAAGGGTTATTAGATTATTTTTAATTACTTCGATTGAATTGTAGCTTACAGAAGAAGAGAGTTCTGTTTCTTCCGGGTTATTCTCACATTTCAGTTCTGTGATTCTTTTTCTTATTTGAGGATCGTCGGTGGAAATAACGCTTACATTTTTATCGAAATCGTCCGCACCAATATCTTCTAGATCAGACGAGGAACATTCATGTATATTGTCAACATCTATTTGATTTTCAGAAACTAGAGAATAAAAGTAAACACAATAAACACAGCAATTCGTAAAATTTTCTTCGCGTAAATTCAATAATTTTATAAGAATTTGAAAAAGAGAAACAAAGAAAATGACAAATAGTTTACAGTAGAAATCCTTATTGTCGAAATATATTTTGAAACTTTATTCTATTGCAAATACATAAAAATAAAACTAAAAATTAGTAAAAGTCTATTTTTGTCACAAAGCATGAATATTGCATTTTGATTTGACATAATTAATTGCGTGGAAGGTGTAAATTGTTTTGATCATAAAGTCAACTGAAAATGTAATATTACCGAAGAGTACCCGGTCGAAATAAACGGCTGGATGTTTATTAACGTATACTCAGAAGCTTACTTAATCTCTCTTGGTACAATTTAATGAACATTCTGAGTGAAATGTGTTTTAAATATTCAATTTGTAGATTATGTAACTGCAGTGACGACAATAGCTGTTCACATATCAATAAGAACATTTAAAGTCTGAGGTGACGGTACATTGATTCCTCTCTACTTCCATCTTGTGTCCACACACTTTGTTTCTAATATTAATTTATTATTAGTTTTTGTTTATGTATTTGAAACTATTTATATATTTACTATGATTTGTAATTAGTGTTTTTCATTCATATATTGGCTTTACAATATCGGCCAAAAAGATAAAAATCGGGTTTTTATTACAGTTGCGGCCGTGTGACTTATTTCAGTTCATGTAAATTTAAATTAATAGTATTTACATTAATGGTGTATGTGTACATGCATGCTGAGATATGGTGATAGAGCATAAAAGCATTGACGATGTAATGCGCGATATCCACTGATGAGGCTAATAAACGAAATACATATGGAGAATAATAAAGTAAGAGATAATTAGTAATTTCAAATTGTGTGTCGATCTCTGTGTTTGATTCTTTCGATGTCGGATTAAAAAAAGTGTCTTTAACTCGTTTATTCTTAAAATTTACAATTTTTTGGAATTATTATTTTAACGTATACAATAACCGATCCCATTGTTTTAATTTTTATTTTATAACTTATGTAAATTTGTCGATATTATTCGTTAATTGTATTTTCGTATTTCTATCTAATTAATACCGTAAGGAAATTAACGACACATACCGTTAATGTGTTGACAACGATAATCTGAGGAGCATTCAATACATTTTAACGAAGAAGGTGTTTCTTCCTCAATTCCAGCAATTATTTCATCCGAATCTACATTCTCAATCACTTCTCTTTCTGATTAATTTTCGAATGAATCCGACGGAGGTTCGCTCCTATCTACCTCTGTCGACGAACCATATTCATGGTATTCGGGCGCTTGCCAATATGGATTAAATTCTGGCGCCATCCCATACTCTGATCTTCGAATAGGCGGCCCATATTCAGGTACTTGATTTTGAACGTACCAAGAGTTTTGTATTGCTGGTTCGTATGCAGGCATTTCTCTTACTGGTCCAAATTCGTTCAATTCGAGCCCTTAAGCAGTTGGCCCATATTGAGGCCTCTGCCTGGCATGCTAAAGAATTAAACATAAAATTGATTAATATAAATAATTTCAAATGCCACATTTATCTTTCATTTGTAATAATAACTATTCTAAAGTGTTATTTCCTTTATAATAAATACTGATGGTTTGCCTTACGAAATAGTAAAACATAATAATATTCAACAGCAGTAATTTATGACGTAAGTAATTATTTTTAATGTGTAAAAGTAAATGCGTCTATCCAATGTAGTTACGATAATTATTTATTACTACAGAAACATTTGATAGAATTTTGTCATATTACGACTGATTTATTATATATATATATATATTTGGTATTGTACAAAACAAAATACACACGGCATAAAAGTCATGTCAAATTTAAAAACTTTCTATTTAGCCTACGTATTAAAAGAGTCATTTGCGAATGTTCTTTATTATTATTATTAATATTTTGTAGCGACAACAAGTTTATGGAACTCATGTTGTGTAATTTACGGCAAATTGTATTAAATATATATATTTTAAAATTTCGTTTTAAACATTGTGGTTTCTTCAGTAAAAATCTACACAATACTATGTTTTATACAATGAACATTAATCGCAGAGTACCAAACTGTGAAAATGAACGTGAAATTTCTTTCTGTGTTATGTTACACATTCACGTATCAATATTATACATTAAAAGAAACCTCATTGAGTGGAATGATCTACAAGAAATTGTCAGAAAATATTTTAGTTCGTGTGTAAATTCCGAGCAGTCTAAATTAAAAATGCAGCCATCTATCATGTAACGTTTAGAATATTTTTGAAGATATTTACTAGATTTGAAACGGTATTTGAATAAAATGTAAACTCGAACCATCGTTAGTAATTTATTTTAACTTTGTATTTAACTTACTTAAGATGTTCTTGCCATTTGATAATTATTAACTGTATTTTTGTTATGTTATAGATTATAGTCGAATCAACTTACCCCAAAATTAAAATAATCCATGTAATTTTCATAAACAAAATAACTTCCAAAAAAAAAGTATTCACTACCTGAAAAAAGTCATTTTATTATTTTAAATTTAATTGATGATGATTAGTTATAATTCATACTTAATGAAATAAAAAGTAATTAACATTATGAAAATGTTGTTATAATTTCTAATGTTTACTTTTTTTATACATTTGAATAAAATGGAATATTTAAATGTTAGAAAAGATACAGAAATGAAATAATAAATCGTTATTCATTTGCAGAAAATACGTTTAACGTTGGAATTGTCTTTAGCAGAAAATGACTGCAAAGTTAAATATCGTTAATGACACTAAGAAATATCTGATTGTGATTTTCGCGTTCCTAATAATTGGTGTTAGAAATTTTCTATTTACAATAAGTGACAGTTTTTGTTTAGAAAGTATTTAATGAATTAAAGTTAAGCATGAAGGTGTTCTTGGTGCTTGTTAACTGATAGCTTTTACTGTTCCTCTCTGTTATGAAATTCGTGCTAAATGCACGAGTTTCAAATGACTAATTGAAAATATTTTCAATGTAATTACCAAATGATAATGATTCAAAAATATTTCAAGGAATTTTTGAACGTAAAACAGAAAAGAAAAAACCATTACTTCCGCTGGTAAACAATCACAATAACATTTGTTTATTAATGTGATTAACTTATATTAGATTTTTCTAGAATCGTTCGCATTCAATGGAAAGAATGTATTCGCTCTCACTGTATAACATTGTTATAAAAATTTTGAAACATCTGGTAGAAATTACTATTAACTTGTTTTTGTTCTTATTGCGAACACGTTATGAAAAATTAATATAATTACACAATAAAAATATAGTTTAACTTACTGTAAAAATTCATCTTTATTCGCAACTGGCAAATCGCACAACTTTCTTTGACAATTCGCTTCGATAATCTCCGAAAATCTATTGTTAATATGTAGTTTTTACGCAACAATGAAAAAACGTGAATGATAATCGCGGCGCGTGCTAAGCATTACGCATGTCATGTAGTTTTATTTTTGGGTTTTCTCCACGTGGCCAGTTCATCGATAATGTGTCAACCCGATCAGCATAAAAAAATTTGTTTAATCGAAATTTTATATTGAAAAACTCTGGCTGTCACAGCAATTTTTACATCGCTATATTCATTGCACTAACACAATGACCAAAGTTCCATTCTTTTTCAAATTCGATAGCAAAATTGGCAAATTCTCTTCTGTTTGAATACCTAAAATTATTTTTACCAAAAATATTAAAGAAATCATTTATCATTTACATTTATAATCTGTAATTATATATATATTTTTTTATTTGTCATTTCTTTTGTTTTTCTTTTTTCAAATTCTTATATAAATATTAAAGAAAGTTTTACGAATTTCTGTGGTTTTTTATTTTCTACTTTCGGATTATCAAATGAACTTTTCGCATGTGATCTGAATAAAGTTAGTGCGGGAGATTCCGTCCAAGGTATAAATGTTATGGCAACCGACGAACCTGAAACAGAAACAAATAGTGTTGCAGACCTGAAATTGCTCATAATCCGGATGAAACAGAATTGTTTTCTCTTGTAAGTCATAATTCAATCGAAGTAATTGAAATTAATTTAATAATAATTTTTCTTTTAAAGGTTTAAAACAGAAATACACAACACGACAATGCTCATTTGTCTTGTTATTTAAAATAGCTGCAAATTGATTATTTATTAAATAAATTTTTTAATAAATAAAAAAATTCGAGTAATGTAACATTATTTTAACAGGAATTATAATTACTTCCTTGATTCTCTGCTTCCGTCAAAACTGTATTATATTTGTTTATAACAAAAACTACTGAATATGGATTGAAGTTAAAAGTTAAGACTTGTTATTATTTACAGTAGAGCATCGATAATTCGAATCAATTTGTGACTGGGGTTGTTCGGATAACCGATTACGTACGAAAAAATACATTTTTAATATAGTATATTAGTATATCCCATGTAATTGGTATATTAGTATATCCCTGTGCTGAAATTTTTCTCTGTTGCGTGTCACTTCGTGTTGAATTTTTGTGGATGGTAAGCCTAACGAATATTTTTATAATAATAATCGTGGCAATTGTATTGTTAAAGATTATTTCTTTATTTTGTATAAACAAAATAAATATGTTGAAAAATATCAAAACAAAAAAATATACTTTAGAAAGTTAATCTAGTATCAAACACGTTCGATTCAGCACGACACACGCCCCGACACAGTCCTACTGGGGCACTTTCGGTTTATCTTTGTTCGGATAATCGATGCTTTACAGTATTTTTTACTTTTGCAACATTCCCGACGTTAATATGCAGGCAAAAACCTAATATTCACGTGTTTTGTGATCATCTCGTATAAAGATGAATAAAAATTTCGATTTTACGATGACCGTGTGGCATTACTGTTACGATATATACTAGTGGTAACTCTCTCATCTGTCCTAGAACACACCACCTGTATGTCTCCTCTTGAAATGTGTTTAATAGCTTATAATAAAAAATTCGTCCCGTTTAAGTGATTAACAGGAACTATCTGGCTATCCAGTTCCATCGTTATTATTAGGAGGAAATTTCGCTCATAACTGGTGAATCCGGTAACAGAAATTTAAAATATTTTTGCGGACTAGTAATTTAGAAAGTGAAAGTAATTTCCGTAAAGCCGCCATATTTTTACGTTATATTCGAGAATATGCGTCACAGGTTTTCAATTGCTTTAACTTGGATATGGACAATGGTGGGTATTTGCAATTAGTTAGAAAATTCGAGTTTCATTGCTAATCTCACGATTGAGAGATATAATTTTTTGACCAGAAGACGAAAATCAGACGAGTCAATCGAAGACTTCATAACTGCACATAAACGAAGGGAGTGAAACAGATACTAATCACAACAAAAGTAACGAAAATAAGGAGCGAAATGGAGCAGTGAAAAAAGGGAAATCAAAACTGGAACACACAAAATTAACCAAAAATAGTAATAACAAAGCGGAACCCGTAATAGAAGGCGACGAAAAAGGCATTACTGTAAAAGAAAGCGAGATTATAAGTTACACGGACGTAACAGATGTCGACGAAATTTAGAATTGTCACTCTATTTTACCAAAACAATCATAGAGATTAACATAGCTTCAATTAATATTAACCGTTTAAAAAAGAGAGGAATAAATATGTTTTAATGACTTTACAACAACGGCGTTTTGTCCTCATTTTTGTACGTAATCTTATTGAATTAAATTTCTGCAGATGTATATAATGCATTTGTAATTGTTTTATACAGAGGACACTAAAGACAGTAAACTAGGCTAAGATTCAAAATACTCAAAATCTACCGTCATTCTGATAAACAAAGGAAGAAAATACAAAAGGAGCATTTTCTCAGGCTTAATTAAATGCATGTAAACGGAAGAAAATATTGATTTTCTCACAGTTCTACGTTATTTAACATGAATTTATTTCCTTGTTTCAATGCCAAGTCCATAAATTCTGAATTCTAGATTGACATAAGCCAATATACAACTACTCCGTTCAATTTAATCGTAGTGCAGTTTAATATTTAATGATTTTTCTGAATCATACACATGATACGCTTACGCAATAATTATTATATCAAATTTTTATATAATTCGAAAAATATCACGACGAGTCATTGTGATATCATCATAATGCTGAGCGGCAATTTTTAATCATATTTTTAATTTATTTCATTTAACATGTATGCTTTGCACCTCAAATTAGTACTGGCTTGCCTTCGTACATCTTACTTTTCCATTAACAATAGAGTCGTGCCGGTAATCTATGTGATGCCTTTTGGAGGTAAACTTTTGAATCGAAATTAAATTACCTCCGTTTTTACTAGAAGTTCGTATATACTTAATCGGGTCCTCCTCCCCTTATCGTTTCTATATCTGGTCCATATTTAACTCCGTTCTCGAAATTAAAGAAATGCCGACAGACAGCGGACTGCTATGGAAATTTATAGGTCTACAATTTTTTTTTAAATGGCAGCTTAATTATTTATAATTATGGGTAAGTACACATGATAGACTTGAAAAGGTCAGTAAAAAGAAAAAGTATCCATCAATTCTAAACTAAAGTTTCAAAACTCATTAAATTATTCATTTTGAATGTACAGTATATGAACTATTGTTATAAAAATTTCCAACAACGAGTTGCTTAACTTTCCCGGCAACATCTGGTGGCGCCATCTGTTATCATATTTTATTTTAAATCTTTTTCATATTTTTTAACATTATAAAAGGCAAAAAGCTTCATTTTGAAGGTAGGAATGAGTTTTATATAAAAATAAAGAAATGTAAATGCTAATAACAAATCAATTCGTCATAAAGTCCGACTCACGACCCTCTTTATCTCCCCACCCCTTCGACCTCGAATCATTGAACTTTAATATCATCAATCTCCCTAAAACACAAACCTTGCTACAAAATTTCAAAAATTTTTGACATTTGTCTTCCCGACGTATTCGGGACAGTAATTCCTGAGTATGTATTGGTTCGAATTCGATTTCTGGTCCTCACACCAAGGCTAACGCCGAATCCGCCTGACAGAGTCCAAAGTAATTAATTTATAAATGTAACACAATTGAAATCTACGTAATGATATAATATACTAGATACGAATATAAAAATACTCCATAATTAAGTATCAGTCACTGTGGTTAAATATAACTAGCTTACGTTTTACCACATACATCTATACAATTATTTTTAATGCATTACAGGAATTTAATGCTTACTATATATGTTGCTATACTATATATGCTACTATACTGCTTTTCCATATAAACACATAACAGAATATTTATTGCGTTAAACTTGGATTATGTAAATAGTAACTATAGCAAAAGACTTATCAAGAATATTAAAACCGTTCAATCAATAATAACACGTGCATCGTTTCCTTTATGTAATAATGTAAAAATCTTTCATTTTACACATACACAGGACACTAAAGTTGGGTTTATAATAAGCTAAGAAACGTTGAATTATCATTTGTAATTACATTTTTATAAAGTTACGTAAGTGTTAGGAAAACAATGAAAAATTTTTTGGCAAAGATTGAAACCGAAGACGATTATAGAGGAAATAGAAAAGATATGAACACAGGAACAGAGATATGTTTGAAATGCGTTTTATCTTCGTTTACGTCTATAGCAAGAGTTTACGGATATACTTTTTTCATTCCTTGCTCCTGCCACAATCGAAATGATAATGTTCACAGAACTGTAAGGAAATTTCATTCTTTCTTCATAGAATATTTCTACTGGATATTTTTCTGTTTGGTGTCTTCCATGACAATACCGGTTTTGTCAGAGATGACTCCTTGTCAATCGTGGTACTTAATTATCGAGAATGACGTCATGTTTGTCAAAATGACTTTTGTTATTTTTATTTTAACTTACGCACTCACTTTCAGTATTGTAATGAGAGTAAAATTAACCCCGTATATTAAATTGACGAAACCAGAATATTTCTGTCGGAAAAAAGTTTACGGGGTGATTACCTACACTAGAATGATCGCTTCTGTTACTGTTGTAAGTTTAACTATTTGTGGCCAAGCGATAAACATTTTTTATGTTTATCCTGCTATAGAGAATAGAAAAACTTTCGAGCGCGAAGCGCTTTTTTGCAGCGTGGAAATTGGCATTTACCTTACTTTAATTGTGGGTGGAGTATTGTATCTAGTTTCTTTTATTTTCTTGTTTCTAATCGTATTACTGACGATATTCCAGAAGCTATCGGAAGATCTGCAATTACTAAAAATGAATCATCCGAATTTGGAAACGGAATTAGAAAAAATTATGACACAACACAATGAAGTTTGGAACTACGTAAAACAATTCAATGGCCCATTCAATTCCGTATTGACAATTTTGTACGGTGCTCTATTAACGGAAACCAGTCTGCTTTATTATATATTGATTTTTTCGAAAAATGGAATTTGCATTGAGAGTTTTTATTTGCATACTTTGTGCTGTAGTGTCAGTTATTTGTGTTTTAGTAGGATTTTTAGCATCCGCTTTTACATCCACTGTAATTTTTGTATTGAATTAAATGCACTATTTTATGTTTCACTTTATTGTAATATGATTTTTTTTTTTCTTTTAGATGTAAACATCGTTTCTGGACATTCGAAGATTCGCTCAATGCGATTTGAAATTGGAACAGAAATTAAAAGTAAAGCTTCTGTTATAAAATAGAATTAACGATACTTTTTAATTTGCATAAAATAATTTTATGAATTTTGTACAGATTGTGAATTTTATGAAAAGATTTGGGAAGGCATCTTTATGTTTATCTATGAACGGTTTTTTCGATATCACAAGGAAGTTTCCAGTCAAGGTATGCGAGTCAATTAACTCTTTCAATATATTAATGTATTATATATATAAAGTTTGAATTTGCAGATGTGTAGCGCTCTGAATTCTGTGTATTCGAGTCTGTTAAGATTCAGGACCGTTTCTAAGAAGTAAACTGTTCTTACTGATATTTGAACTGAAAAATCTATTGTCTTGAATATCATTTTCTCTGATAAAAACTGAATTAGTTTATAAGATTTAAGATTATGCCTAATTTAGGAAAATCATCAACACTTACGTAGATTTCGTGTATTATGATAATTTGCACAGTTGAAAACACAAATAAATATACTTTTACAAATGTTTTATGTGTATTCTACGTATTGCATAAATATATTTAAATGTTGTATCGATTTTAATATTATATTGATAAATAAAATTTGAATATTGCATGTTGGGTTTGAAAAGTAATTGAATACGAATCTCTTTAAAGTAGTAGAGATTTATAAATGCAGTGAAATCCACTTAACGTGATCGCTTTGTGAATGGTAATAAAATGTTAATAAGAGCATTAATTAGACCAGCGGTAGGTCTGCGTTAATATTTTTTGAGACTCGTTTCGCACAAAATATTAATAAATATATCAATTTCTTACCTTACGGACGTATACAGCGTAAATTATATCGTTATTTTACAATTTATGTATGCGAACAGTTTGTTCCGCAACCAATTTAGTATAAAATAAAACTAGAAATCGGTTAACAGACTCACATCAATACTAATTTAAAGCTAGCAATAGTTAATGTGTTAATTTATAATCATATAGCCTATGAATAAATAATTGCGATTTACCTTCATTTTTTCGTTTTTCTCTTTTATGCGACCCGCGCGAGTTGAAAAGTTTTAAATGTGGCCCTTACATAGAAAGACGTTGCCCTGAATTAGGCATTCATTCATTTCATTTTATTTTTATTAATCTATTCGATTCCGCATTAGCACTATCGAACATCCGAACACGCTTATTACAACTGTGCATACATATCATTATTACGTTGATAATCCCGAAAATGAAAATGTCAGGGGCGAATCCTGACCAAAATTCTTGGGCACGCTGAAAGTTATAAAAATAATAGGCCTGTCTCTAGCAGTAAACAATAGGCAAAAACGTTATTTGATGTGAATAAAAAAGTATGGACTATTATAAAGCCCATTATATCTACATATGAAATATATTATAACGAAAAGTTAAAGATTTTATGAGAATATTTAAAATTTATTTTGTATACTAGTACTTTCTATATATTAACAGGACTTATTATACTGGAAAATATGGATGCAATAATAATGTTCTTTATATAGTTCACCACAGGTGAACTAAATAAAAAACATTATTTTTGATATGTAGGACTAAGTACCTGCATCCATATTTTCCAGTATAATAAGTCCTGTTAATATATAGAAAGTACTAGTATACAAAATAAATTTTAAATTAAGTTAAAAAAGGACACAAAGGCATAATAATTTATGAAAATAATTCAATTTTTGTGGGCCCAGGTTTGGAGCATTCCAGAATGGTTGGAGAACAGGTCTTCCTTTTCCGAGTCTGGGACATAATAAACTGCACTTATCTAGAAAATAAAAAATAAACAATTTAATCAATTGTTTACAGATCAGATAGTCTCCCCTCGTCTGTCTATTTATTTGTCCACCAGTCTTCTCAGAATCTCGAGAACGGAGTTGAAGAGATGAAGGTGGAGACCAGATATGGAAATTTTAAGAGCAGGAGGCCATGGTTAATTTCATTTAAAATTTCATAATTTTATATATTTTGTTAATAAAACTATGTAAAAAGTATTTAAAAGTGCTTTCTAATACATGCTATTTTATTAGATTAGTTTATTTCAATCATTTAGGACACGATTGGAGTTATCCTAAACTTTATCCTAACTGGTGTCAGCATCCTGACGGGACAAAGATCAAGGAGACCTTTGGCCATCTCGTTACAAAAAACCATCTACAGACCACTGCCAGCCTTTAGCCGATTAAGTGGCATTTAGGGATCATCCCCTGTGCTTCCCGGCTTCTCACATTGTTCACGCAAATAAAACACTAGTACGCAGGTTTAACGCGGCTCTTATAAACACAGGGATGCTCATGCTCAACCAAATGGTAACCGACAAGAATATTTTTCGCCTGAACTTTATCTTGCAGATGGCAGCAGAACCACGATGAGAAAAGAGAAAAACCGATAAGGCATCGGTAGCCAAAAGTAAACGGGAACGTCTCATAACTTTCAAAGAAGAGGCACCCTCGTCATCAGTCGCAGCGGGCATACGTGCCAAAAGTAACAGAAGTAAAGATACATGTTAGCAACGACAAAAGTTTGAGGAATTTTTATCAAAAATGTCAAAATACGTGTTCTGCAAGGATTGTGTGCATAAATAAGCTTCGAAGAAAACCTTTCACGTTCTTTCATTTTTATGTGTTTATTTTGATATTTAATAATTTTTTAATTTGATTACATAAATGCGTAGGAATAAAGAAGAATGCTTCAGAAGAATGTCTTTGCTTCTTGGGCAATAAAACTTAGAAATATTACCCAGATAAATGTCACATTTATTAATTAAGATCATATCTAACTGTTTTTTCGTTCAATACATTTGGCAGCAATTCAGATTTTTCGGGGACTCATCTGTTAATAATAATAATATCAACAAATACAACAAAATTAACTTTTTATATAGAATACAAAATATCCATGAACAAAAGATTTCACTTTGGTTAGTAGAATTTATTGTTAAAAAATAAAAATACAAAAAAATAAATTTAACAGAAAGTAAAAAATGTTCTAATAAAATCTGACACTATTTACTAATTGATCGTAACTATTCATCACTGTCTGTACAGATACTTTCAAATTCAATTGCAACCAGATCTAACGTGGTGACATTTCGGGACATGCAAAGTCAGGAAATAATTTCCTTATCAAGTAATACCAAAATTCACTTATGATATTTTTGGCGGTTTAAATTTTAAAAAAAGTCCTCTGCATAAGCACACACGTTGCAGCCATATTCTGGGTAGAAACATGGCCATAATTCTTAAAAACATTCTTGTCGAGATGATAGCTATCACGTTGCCGCAACGCGGCATTTTATATGAAGTTGTTTTATGAAAACAACGACAAAGTTGCAACTGCACTTTGCTATTGCGAAAATTTAGAATTGAAACTATTATTGATTCCACAAGTTCTCCAGAGTAAACTCACACGATCCTAGGAAACTGGACGTCCAAGATTACAGGTTTTACACTTTCAGAATGGAATCACGTTGAATAGTATTCCCTACGAGGCTATATGAACCATTCACAAGCCAAATCGATTAACTCCACATTTTGAATTTTTTTTTTTTTTTAATTTTAGGGTCAAAGCACTTGATATACTCGTAACATTTTACATTCGTAACAAGCTTTTCAAATAATAAGGATCAATACCACTTAATGACAAAATTTTATTGACCATCGAAAAAATGTATTATTTATTTCAGAAGCCAATCTAATTAACTCAATACTAAAGTAAATCCGCCAGCGAACACTATAGCTTTGCGATCGCAGTGTGCGTTGACCAATGACTTGTAGATAACGATAAAATATTTAATATTATCTCATTACAAAAAGTAAGCAGGCGAAGTATGTTACTGCCGCAAAAGAAGTGCTTATGGATTTTTAGAAAAAGAAAAGTTATACCGTTATATCAAGATAGATGAAACTAAAAATAATATTTTTCATTCCTCCTATTAAACATGATTTTTATAAAAATTTAAGAACAAATTGATATGATGGGACCTCAAATATAGCTGACATCATTAGGTTGCTGAATAATCAATTTAAACAAATAATAATATTAACAGAAATTGTAACAGAACAGTTATTATTTATTTAGGCGGAAAATATTTAATAAAAAATATAAGATAATGAAGTTTCTCTATAATAATAAAAAAAGATGTAAAAACTAAATTTGATGTTACTACGTTTTTTACTTGCCATATCGATAAACTTTTTCAATCACGCCAAAATCGTAATAATAATAACGATTATAATACAACTATGCGATCTTATACATTTTATATGTCGTTAAACAAAAGCTACATCTACAATAATACATTTTACAATGTTTATTCGAATTTATATTTTAAAAATAATTTTTAAAAAGAGTGCATATTACTTTGTCACTTTTCTCCACTTTTTGTTTTATGGAGTTAATCGATTTGGCAAATGAGCGGCACGTATACCACAAGTGTCTCGCATATAAATAAAAGAGCCAAAGTGATGTGTGTTGGTAAAAATATTCGTACGTCTTCCGCGTGTCCTGAAATATCACCATACAGTGCCGGATTAAGCCTCTAGCGGGCCCTAGACAAAATTTAAATTGGGGCCCCATTTAAATAAGTTGCATCTAAACAAATCTTATATAAAGTGACATTAGCGTAGCTAGTATGGGTGACACCCGGTGCGGATATCGTGGTGTCATCGATAACTTTTTAACTCTTTTATAAAACACTGTTGAATTGTAATATCTTCGCACTCGAGCAACTTGAACGCTATATCGAATATGCGATGTCGCGACGTATAGGTGTAGATTTAGAAAATAAATCATAACTATCCATACATCAGCACTACCACGAGACGCGGCCGTAGGAATATTTGTAGATGGCGCGAGAGATCTCGTGGCGTACATTACTTCTGACGCGCGGGTGGCTGTTGACCTTTTTTTTTTTTTTAGGTAATGGCTAGTCGAGCGGAGCCTGGTGAGAATTGTTAAATATAGCCTTTTCTGTCCTATCGAATTTCGAATTCGTAACAGAGCAGTCTTCTGAAGCCGGGCCCCTCCGGATTACGGGCCCTAGACATTTGCCTACTTTGCCTATTCGATAATCCGGCCCTGTCACCATACAATGTTTGGTTGCATTAGGACTGCTGAATAACAGCTAAAGTTGATAAAATTTATTAAACGTCTCTAGTCATAGTGAAATTTTTTACCATTAACCTTTAAAGTCAATACTGTTATGCAGGTTTTTACAACGAAACAATACTGTAAATTAAACAATAATTTTCCTTACATTATTTACAGTATTTCGCATAGTTAAAATCTATTTACGATAAATGGATCGGATTACAGTATTTTGCAATGACAAACAACAGATCTATTTTTCAAAATCCATTCTGTTTGAATATAGCGAAAGAATAAAAATAATGCTTCATTCTTATTCAAACACATCACTCTTTCTTTACTTACCACACTCTACGGACATTTTGCAACAAATTAAAGAGTGAGTTTCTGTAATTATCTTTTAAATACTAAGATTGCCATTCTAATTTGCATCAATAATGTTTTCTGCTATAATTTCCATCAGTTTTAAATCAGTAGTTAATATAGTAGTTCTACTTATAGTTCCGTTTTAATCGCATTTTTCGTATACAGATATCTGGAAGAAAGACAAGAAACCATAAAATCAATGCAGAATGCGATGGACATGTTCTGCGTAAGCAAACTATTAGGGCTACGTAATTTACAAAAAGTATGTCGCGATTTCATGACCGATCCGTCAAGAGTTCAGAACGTGTGTTATGTATATGACTTAGCATGTCGACAGGACGATAAGAAATTACAATATTCCTGTTGGAATATATTCAATTCGAAATGGCAAGAAATTTTCTCATCGGACGAATGGCTGAACTGTGAAGCAACAACCATTGATAGACTCGTTCGCAGGCCGATAAATCGATTTATTGAGGAAGCGGATATCTTCGCAATAGTTTTAAAATGGGCCAAAAAGAGAGTTAATAACGAAAATTCCCTGAGGCAGGAGATGAAACCATTCCTTCCATTCATACGATTTCTGACAATGCCAGAATGGTTTCTGGAATCTCAAGTGTTCGTCGAATCGATCTTTACAAACGTAGAAAGAGATGCAATAAGATGTTACTCGCAAAATAAGGACTTCGACGAGACATGGTTCATTCCAGACAGTATTTGTGACATTACGTGCCCTAGAAAACACGAACTACTCTCGTCCTGGTTCTCTTATGTCAATCGAAGCGCATACTTTATTAACGCAATAAGGAAAATGAACAGAAATATTCGATTTATATGCGACATAGTTGCTAAGGAAGATTGTTTTATCAACAAATTTTATCTTCCTATAACACATTGCAAAGACGAAGGTATAACTGTAAATTTGTATTGTTATGTTAACTTGGACTTTCGGGCGAAATACCATTTCGGAAACGCATCTAATACGAACGGATGTATTTTATTGAATGGTGGTTTTCTACGACTTCTAAAGTTTACATTTTATCGATTTATTGCTAAAATTCCAGAGAAACAGGTCATTGCAGAAAATAACATAAGAATCAGTACTTCGGCAAATTACTACAATCCGCTCGAAGGAATTCAAAGTTTTGAAGATTTGCAGTGTGGATTGAAATTGAGAGATGAATTTGAGTACTTCTACTTCGATGTTATGCCATATTTTTAAAAACGGATACACAAATTAATTTTCGTCGTTATTATATAATGCTAATCTCGTAATATTTAAAAATTTATGCCTTTTAATTTCGATTAATTAAATTTAATTTTTACTGTCGAAGTTTTTTGAGTTATTTGTGAACGCGGAGTCGGCACCTCGTCAAGGCGTCACGTCAGGGTGACACCACTTTATCTTTATGAACACAGAAATCGCGATAGTAAACGACCACGGGCGAGCGGTCACGTTCATATGGGGTCGACTCCGGGATGAAGACGGTTGAAGAGACGTAAAGAATCTAAGAGACTTAAAGACCCAGCCAAGGATCCATATAAATATAATTACTCGTTTGTGTCATAAAATACTATTTACAGGGAAGAATCATGCATATTATTTAGGATTTATAAGGGATTATTTACATTGTTACTATTGGTTATCGTTTCTGTATGTTACAACTAAGGGCTATTGTAATTATCTTTGTGAGTCCTACTTTCGAGAGAGAAAGAGTTTACATAGGTTTCTGGGTAGGTAAATACCTTGTAGAGATCGTTCAAGTCATTTTTTCATAGCCGAGTTAATCGGTCCGAGAATGTAACGAATCAATGATTCGGAATCTTTCAGTTTAGGTAACAGAAACGTTGTCGGTTGGAGGAATGTCACTAAGGGATAAAGTAGATGGCAATCTTCGATTTGAGTAAGTTATCCAAGATCTATCACGAACTCTAGAGAGGGAGAACTTTCGATGACGACGATCGTCATCGGTCCCTGTTTATTGGGGTGGTCCTTCTCGTTTTTTCTATTGCCCTTTTTAGGTAATGTGGCTGATAGATGAATTTCGGTTATAAGTTCCTGGTGACGAATTCGGAAGATATGTCGCCTTTGAAAGGAAGTGAATCCGGTTAAAGATACAACCATATCCTTCCATCTTTTTATTAATTGTTGGAAAAATATTATAGAATTTTCTCCTCATATGATATAAATTTTTAAGCACTATTCTATGCATACAATGTGTAAGAGTTTTTATAGTTAAACAAAATTCCGCTTAATTCGGGCTCTCACATATTTAAGTTTTAACTTTTGGTTGTATCCATCCTGTAGGCACTAAGAGAACCTTTTCTTTTCAGACCCATTGTACCAATACTTCGTACATGCTCACAATTGAACGTCCCAGTGGTGAAAGACAGAGCACGACACATTTTGATTAGATAATTAGTACAGAATCTATGGGGATTTTTTCCGGATCCGATCCTGTTTTGATCTCTTCGGCTGTCCACCGTCTACACGCAAATTTAAACTAGAGTCAGAACCAAATACCTTTAATAATTGACGGTACTCCTGAAACTTCTGGGCGACTAAGCATTACATATGAAATAACGACACTTTGTCTTTTAGATGTGATTTTCTGGTTACGACTCACTATAGACAAAGCTTGAAGAAAGCAACCTTTTCTTTCAAAAGTACTGTATTGTGCTTTTAAAAATCGATTTTAAACATCAAAATTATTTACAATTTATTACTGAAAAGTAAATTATTACAAAAAACGCGATATTAATCTTAAGTGGAAAAACACTTTCAGCTCAAATTATGCAATGATTTTACTTTTGACAACAGAAATAAGTGCAAATAAAATAAAATTTAATCTTTTCTAATAAAGAAAATACTAAAATTTAAGTTGTTGATATTTTATTAAATATTTTTTTCAACATAACTCAAGGACAACGAAGCACAATAAAACAATACTGAAATGCAGTTACAATTTTTTGGTTCGAGTTGAAATGTTCATTGGTTGTTCGTAAGAAGCCATCGATAACGTCAGAAAGCTTTAAAACCATCCGTGCATTCTTTTATTCAGCGCGCTTGCAGCGCTTTTAGCGTATGTGTTCAATTATTAAGCCTACTGTCAGCGCGCTTAAGGGCGCGCTTTCAGCGCACTAGCAGCGCCTCTTACCCAGGCTAAAAATAGTGCTTACAAAATGGACGCCGTTATGAGAAAGTATCTTTTTCCACTACCAAATAATACTGTTTATGCTATTTTAAATGTGTAGATTTTTAAGTCCTTTTGCTTCAAGTAAGTATCTTTTTAATAAATTTGCAATGTATAATAACAAAACGAAATATAAGAATCTATTATTATGTTGGGTTAAGTGAGATATACTCGGTTAACACCGGTGGCTGTGTACTATGCCGGACCAGAGTCAAGGCATAGTAACCAAAACAGAAATTAAAGAAGTGTATCAGTGTGTGTGTCTGTATTCAGGAATTTTCTCACAATATGACATGTATTCAATATAGTGGCTTTCTGCAGTGTGATGTATGTGTTTCTATTCAATTCCAATGTGCCCAGGCTTTTGTGTAGTGTGTGTGGTATGACACCTGTAGAGGAGAGAACAACAGGTACAATAAGCACCCTATCCATCCTCCACAGATGCCTTATTTCCTGGGCGAGTTCTGTGTACTTGCTAATTTTTTCAGTGCATGCGTTTTGTATATTGTGAGTGTTTGGAATGGATATGTCTATAATGTATGTGATTTTATTGTGTTTGTCAATGAGTGTGATGTCTGGTCTGTTGTGGTAAATTGTTTTATCTGTGATTATGGCTCTGTCGTAGTACATTTTGTGCGTGTTGTTTTCCAATACTGTCTGTGGAATGTATTTGTAGTATGGTTCGTGGATGTCTACTAATTTGTGTTTCTTTGCAAGCTCTTGGTGTATTATATTTGCTACTTGATTATGTCTGTGTAAATAATCTGTCTGTGCCAAGAGCTTGCAACCAGAGGTGATATGTTGTATAGTTTCTGGCATGACGTGACATTTTCTGCATGTGTCATTTGTGAGTGTTGCATCTTTGAGTATGTGTTTTCTGTAGTTTTTAGTATTTATGACCTGATCCTGTATGGCAATCATGAATCCTTCCGTCTCCCCAAAGAGGCATCCCCGAGCTAACCAGCTGTTTGACGCAGTTTTGTCAACAAAATCCTGGGCCAGATCATAAGGATGCCTGCCATGGAGTGCCTTTCGAGCCCACGATTGCTTAATGGTGTCTATGCTTTTTATATGTTGTGTTGTGTCCATATGATGTGAGTGTAAGTTTAATGGTGTGTTATTCGAGTCTGCTAGAGTTACTGCTTTATGTAATTGTGATGTTTCTTGTTTTTTGTAGAAAAACTCTCGCAGTGACTGTATTTGTTTGTAGTGAAGGTTAACTATGTCAATCAGGCCACGTCCGCCATCTTTACGTGGAAGGGTTAATCTTTCTGTGGCGGATTTAGGATGATGTTGTTTATGCTTAGTAAGTGTTGTTCTTGTTTTCCTTTGGAGTTGCTCGAGATCTGTGTGAGTCCAATGTATAACTCCAAAAGAATATGTGAGTACTGGGATGACATATGTGTTTATTGCTTTAACTGTGTGTTTTGCATTTAACTCTGTTCTGAGAATAGCATTTAACCTACTTTGGTATTCTTTAATTAATCTTTGCTTTATTTGTGTATGTTCTGTTAGTTTGGCCTGTTGGAATCCTAAATACTTGTAGAACTTGCCCTCTTCCATGGATTCAATAATGTCTCCATTTCCAAGTGCAAAATCTTCTTTCTTCAGGATTCCTTTTTCTATGTGAACTGTTTTGCATTTATCTAGGCCAAATTCCATTTGTATGTCCTTGGTGTATGAATGTGTGATTTGTAGGAGTTGATGAAGTTGTTTTTGTGTGGATGCATAAAGTTTTATGTCATCCATGTACATGAGATGTGACAGTGTAAACTGTGTTGTTTTTTCGTGTCTGATATTGTAACCATATTGCGTGTTGTTTAACATGTTGGATAATGGGTTCAGGGCTAAGCAGAACCAGAGAGGACTCAAGGAATCTCCTTGAAAAATTCCTCGCCTAATAAAAATTTGGTTTGTTTGTATGGAAGTGTTACTAACCCTGAGATGTAGTGTTGTTCTCCAGTGCTGCATAGTGTTTTGAAAGAATGCAATGAGTGATGGATGTATTTTGTACATGTGTAGAATATGTAGCAGCCAACTGTGTGGAACACTGTCGAATGCTTTTCTGTAGTCTATATATGCCATGTGTATGTTTCTGTGTTGTTTGTGTGCTTGCCGTAGAATGACTGAATCTATGAGTAACTGTTCTTTGCATCCCCTGTGGTTTCTACGACAACCTTTTTGCTGTTCTGTTAGAATGTTGTGTTCTTCAACGTGTTTGTATATTTTGTTTGCGATACAGGATGTCAATAATTTGTAGAGTGTTGGAAGACATGTAATTGGTCTGTATTGTGTGGGGTCTGTGGTATTGTTGTTTTTAGGTTTCATGTAGGTGATGCCCTGAGTAAGAAAATTTGGCATGTCTTGTGGATTGATGATGATGTGTGTTAGATGTTTAGCTAGTTCCTGGTGCAGTGATGTAAACTTTTTGTACCAGAAATTGTGAATGTTGTCTACACCAGGTGTCTTCCAGTTGTGTGTTCTGTTAACAGTGTATTGGAAATCATGTATGCTTATTTCAACACAGGGCATAGTTGGTATGTTGTGCAAGTTTCTGTTCTCCTCCTCGATCCAGCCTGCATCAGCATTGTGCGTGACAGCACTGGACCAAAGAGAAGACCAATATGTTGTGAGTTCTTCTTCTGTTGGTGTGCCACTGTGCTGTGTAACAGTGTTTGCTTTGTTATTGATTTGTCTGTAAAAGAGTTTTTCATTGTTTGTAAATAATTTATTTTGTTGTTTTCGTAGTGTACATGTTTTGTATCGTTTGAGTCTACGTGCTTTGGCAGCAAGTTTTTGTTTTAGTGTATCAATGTATTCTGTAATGTGTGTGTTGTGATGTTCATGTTTTGTGTGTGTTTTTATTTTCTTGAAAATGTTTTTGAGCTGTTTCCTTAATTTGGGTGTTATGTTGTTTTTAGCGTATTGTGTCAGCCTGCCTAATTGCTGTCTAATGTCATTTATTTGTATTTCTATTCTTCTCTGCCAGGCAGGCTTGTGATAGAATTTTGTTTTCTGTGTGTTTGTCTGTGATTGTACTTTCAGCCCATGGTGTGTCACTACTGTGACTGCTCCAGCATAAACTAATGTATGAATGTCTGCGAGTGTAGAAATTGAATGAATGTAGTGTGGTAGTAAGTGAGTGTTTACATAATTTAGTGTTTTTCCTACTTCCTTTGACGTGTTGATTTTTGGTATTCGTGGTCGTAGTGTGGGATCTGTACCTGTATATTTAGTGAGTGTTTCCTGAAATATAAGTGAGAGCGTATTAACTAAATCCAAGTCTATGTTATCAGTGATGGATGAGGAAGTGTCTGTAGTATCATTAGTGGTAATTGTTGTATGTGTGTTATTATCAATGCTTGTTGCTGGATTATCCTGACAGGTTACATGATCTTCATTAATGTTAGATGTTTCTGTCTGTTGATGTATTTGATCAGCAACCTGTTGTTTGATAAGTTCAAGTGTTGTTTGTGGAATAAGGTTGTTGTGTATAATTGTTCTTTTTTGATCAACAACCCTTTGTTCGGTGACAGTGAGGTGAGGATACTGTTGTGTGAATCTATGGTGTAGTTGTTGTCTGTATGCTGTCATGTTTGTTTCGAGTTTTGTGATGGTGTAGTAACTACGGATGATAAACTTGTTCATTTCTACTGTCCATTTCATCCGTTGGCGTGGTTTTCCAGCCTTTGTGGTCTGTGGATGCATTGCCACAGAAACACCAAGGCTGGGTTGGTTCCTCACATCTGTTGAGGGCATTGCAGTAGCCATGCTTGGGCCGGTGCTGCTTTCGCCACCGGTAACCAAGGGAGACTGTGGCCTATTTTTCGAACGTGAGCCTCTGCCTAACCCACGAACGCGGACCTTGTTAACCCGGGCGACGTCCGAGCCGGTATCACACTTTGATCTAGTTATTACCATAATAAATATCTCCACAGAATGTGGGTGTGGTCACTCTTAGCTTCATTTCTCCCCATAGACCTTACTGGCATGGGTGTCCCTACCAGGAGCTTATGCTCCAGCCTGCATTGCCCTATGGATCAGTAAAATTACTGGGCTCTCCCATCACGACCAGGTGGTGACCACGGGAGAGCTATTATTATTATTATTATTATTACTGTTTATGAAGTCAAATCTACGGTCAAAAGTGGGTTTATGAAATACTGTTTCTATTTTTTATTTGCAGATTCTAGTAATCTACTGCAATATTTGAAAGACAATAAAATTTTGTTTTCTAAAGTAGATTTATTCTCATTAAATCATATAAAAATACATAAAGCGTTAACAGAAAATAAGGATATCATAGGTAGGTGTATATTAACTTATTCTTGTCATAGTTATTTATATGTAAAATATTGAATTTTTCTGTGACTTTTATTTTGTATTATGCATGTTAATTAAAATTGTAACTTCTTATTAAGTGTATAATTATCATTTTGATTATAGGAGATTTGGCATTCAAAATAATAAATAAATTTACTGCTATTAGAAAGGCATTTTGAGGATTCATTCAATCATATTTCTTATATAGATTATTATTTTTATTTCGTTAAATTATTTAGAAGTTTGTCCTTCATTATTATATGCTTCTGAAAATAAACATTCTATACCTTGACAATAAATTTTAACTTTATAAACTGTATTTCATACATGGGCTCACCTTTATTGCTAGTTATATTCTGCTAAAGCAACTGTCAATTTAATTTGGAGAACTGTAAATAATTTTTTATTTCTTTTCTGATAGAAGTTGATAATGGAATAGAAGTTACATTTAATGATATGCATCATGGCATAAAACAATATGAACCAAAAGGAACTGTAGGTAAGTACAATATATTATTTAGAATCATTGTTATTACTGCTACCAATGTTACCATCATTAATTAATGATGGTAACATGTAAAATATGTGGTTCATAATTTACAGAGAAAGTGTGGTCAGATAATGCAACAAAATTACTAATTTCTCAGCGCATTGAGTTAGAAAAAAGAATTTTGTAAGCCTGTAATAAAAAAAAATATGGAATAAAATATCAGGTTTTATATGTGAAAAAGGACATTCTTTCACTGGTGAAAATTGTGTACTCAAGTGGATAAAATTTAGTGGAGACTTATTGAAAAAATCTAGACAAAGAGAGAAAATCTGGTGAAAGCAGTATTTGTTGGTCTTATTTTGAGACCTTTACAATGGCTTTTGGAAAAAAATGTAACAATGTACCTCCTGATAACTATTTACAATGAAACTTCAGTTTCTGTCCCAGACTTGTCTTCTGTCGAATTGTCCAATCATTCTGTACCCTCTCCTGTACTTTCACAGTCCTCCGCATCTTCTCCTACCTCTACCCCTTCGCAGTCTCTTTCTGTACTCTTTTCATTCTCATCATCATCCTGTTCTAATGTATCACCTGAAAATTATAACCTTTTTCTCTTTGACTCATCAGAAAACATTTCAAGACCACCGAAAAAAACAAAGCAAAACAAGCTGCACAGGAACCAGCTTGGTTTGTTAAAGAAATGAATTTGATCAAAAGATGTGGGCTGAAATGAAGATGCTAGAGTAAAGAAAAGTACAAGCATTGGAGAATTTAACAGAAGTAATAAAAGAGCTTGAAAAAAGAAAATAACAATAAACATTTGTTTTAAAATTTATATATTTACTGAAATTAAATTTACAAAATTTTTGCTCTATAAATTTATAAAAAAATACATTGTATTACAATATTTAAAATAAATTAATTTTTGTTTAATAATGAAAGTTGATAATGCAGGTATACCTCTTCAGCTATCCTTGCTCATTTTGTGAATCCAGTTTCGTAGGTATTGTATTAGGTAGTAGGTAGGTATTGATTGTAATGAGTCCTCAGGATTATCTGAACACATTTCCTCGTAGTCATTATCAATTGCTGGTGGAGGACCATCATTATACATAATACACAAATTGTGTATAACACATGCTGAAATAATCACAACAGGCACAAGCTCCCTTCTTAAAATATATAAATATTTTAGTCTCTTCATACATCCAAAGAGATGATCAACTGTCTGCTCAATAATAACTCGAGTTAAGCTTAAAACTTTGTTATAAATTTGTTCTTTTCTTCTAAAATGACCATTGTCTCTAAAAGGTGTAAGAAGGTAGACGTCTTCTAAGTGGATACACACAGTTACCTAAAATGCGTGAATCATTTGGTAAAAGGTTTGGATCATTAGCCATGGCTTGTGCAATTGGAGAGTTATGGTATACTCTAACATCGGTTGCTTATCCTGGCCATCCTGCGAATATGTCAATAAATTTTAAATCTGCATTGCAAATGGCTTGCAAAATCACACTTGTCACTTGTTTTCTATTAATAAGAACATTCTTCTCGTTTTCTTACAGAAAACAGAATGTCTGTTTTATCAATACAACTACGTGTATTAGGCAAACTATTAGCTCTTAAATTAGCAAAATTCTTAATTGCTTTTCGGGCTGTTTTACCATTTGGCTATATTATGTACAGTACATCATGCAAGAAGCTTCAAACTATGATTTAACGTCGAAACAGCTTTTTTCCACAAGGTGGCACTGTTTGCAATTTGGGCCATGCAATAAACTTGCATGGGACAATGGACAAATATCGTTCATTACTTTCTTTTGTATTCTCAGAATAAGTTAGAAGTCATGACTTTTCTGTTGTTTGTTAATAATGGAAGTTGGGGCTCCTTTGATGATCAAGAAAAAAGTAACCAAGACGTGCCCCGATGTACAGGCCGCTCCTCATACAAATAATGACGAATGCTTGTTTCTTAACTAAGCACTTCAAAATATTACCCAGAATAAATGTCACATTTACTTAACACGGTATTTATCTGTGTTATTATTTCAGCAACTACATTTTATGATGGCTCGAATTTTTCGAATACTCTAGTGTTAGTGATATCGCATATTGTGTGACACTATTTACTGACAAGTGAGTGATCGTAAGAAAAAATATATAAATTATATTTCTTCTTACGATCACTCACTTGTCAGTAAATATATACTTGTTGATAATATCATTTATCACTTTAAATATATAAATATATTAGCACTGTATATATAAATTATTTTTCGCTCAAACTAGTGACGTGATCATAAAAAATGGTTACTAGCCATACGAGAAGGTAATCATTACTCTTGTCAGCCGTGGACAGACGATCCTCACACTTGCCAGGCAAGGACAAGTGACCTTTATTGTTGTTCGTCATCTATTGCTTCGTTATTGTGTTTTGTTCCTTTTTGGCGCCGAGTTTCTGCTAGGCGCGCGCAATGTTATTTTTTGATTTTCTTTTTATTTTTGTCCTTAAATTCTGTTCGGCGCTCTAAATCGCGTCAGAAAGAAGGGGTAATGACATTTTTATTACACTGTATCTCAAAAACAAAGTCGTGGGTTCCATTATTATTAATTTTTGAATTCCCCATAGTAATGAATGAAAAATGGCAAAGTTTAATCACAATCGAGTGATCGAAATTTGAGAACGAGCAATTCTGTAAGCCACACAAAAGAGGCTTCGTTAAATTAAACTACCCCTGTTCATCACAGTCTGAAAAGGTAATTAACAGTTCAAATCCAACCAAATCTGGAATGGTGACATTTCGACACCTGCAGAAATCATTTCTGTATACAAAAGTAGTACTACAGATCATTGCTATGACACTAAAACGTTTCAAAAAACGACGAAAACGACGACAAAGCAGCAACTGCGTTGTCATAAAAATTCACGCTTAGAAAGATTGGCTTAACCAGCTCTCGAGCGAAAAAAATAAACACGAAATACTAATAAATTGATCGTCTAACACCCATCTTCACCAACACGAGTTAGATTTAGGGTTATTTTTTGTCTCGAGTTAACAAAACATCGTTTCCTTTACTTTTAGTACGTGAACGCTTATTGGTTAATTTTTAACTTTAGTTCTAATTCGTGTTGGTAAATATAAACGAAAGATATCGGCCCGGTTTTACATTTTCAGAATGGTGATCACATTGAGCAGTATCTTGTACGTGACTAAGGACTCTCTATAGCACGAGTGACCCCAACAAATAAAATGTCTGTTGATTGCAGTACCAAAAGTGATACAGTGATATTTTAATGAAAAAACTTTTAAGGAAATGACTTCCGAGGTACTGAAATGTTAGCATACAATATTTTGTTGCATTTGGACAGCTAAATTAATTTCTAGGCATCTTTAGACAATATAAATTAAATGTTTATTGTTTGCACCGCCGAAAATGATTACAGTGGTGTTTTAACACATTCACTGTCATCTCATTCATATATGGCATTGTCACTATATGTGTCATGTCGCCCATGTATTCCGCAGACTCCTACGCTTTGTTACCGAAATTTGTTAATAACTTTAAAAAAAATAATTTTTGCGGAAATGTTTTCTGCAGGTTCTGAAAGGTCACTATAATCTAACTGGTTACATGTAGAATGCTAAATAAATTTTATTGGCATTATTATATAGAGTATTCTTATAACGATCAGCCGTTGCTTTAAACTCGATGTATGTAACAATGTATTAATAGCGAAACAATACTCTAAATTCAATAATAATTTTCTTTATTTTATTTACAATTTCAAAATTTACTTATTATACATGGATCGAATTACAGTATTTTGCAACGATCAGCGACAGATCGACTTCTCAAAATCCGTTCTATGCGAAAATAGCGAAAGAATAAAAATTATGCTACGTCCTTATTCAAAGCAAACATCAGTCTCTTTTTACTTACCATACTCCGCGGATATTTTGCAACAAATTAAAAAGTGAGTTTCTGTAATTATCATTTAAATACTTACGTTGACATATTCTAATTTGCATTAATATTGTTTTCTTTTGCTATAACGTAATTACCATTAATTTTAAATCGTATACAGAAGTTCTAATTACAGTTTTTCTAATCGCATTTTCTGTTTATAGATATTTGGAAGAAGGACGAGAAACAATAAAATCGATGGCCAATGCAACGGACATATTCTGCGTAAGCAAACGATTAGACCTGTATAATTTAGATAAAGTATGTCGAGAATTCATGACCGATCCGTCAAGAGTTACAAACATGTGTTTTGTATATGACCTAGCATGTCGACTAGACGATAAGAAATTAGAATATTCATGTTTGAACATATTAAGTTCGAAATGGCAGGAAATTTTTTCATCGGACGAATGGCTGAACAGTAAAGCAAAAACCATGGACAGACTCGTTCGCAGGCCAATAAATCGATTTATTGAGGAAGCGGATATCTTTACAATAGTTTTAAAATGGGCCAAGAAAGAGAGTTAATAATGAAAAATCTCTAAGGCAAGTCATGGAACCATTCCTTCCGTACATACGATTTCTGACAATGCCAGAATGGTTTTTGGAATATCAAGTATTCGTTGAACCGATCCTAACAGACGTAGAGAGAGATGCAATAAGATGCTACTCGCAAAATGAGGATTTCGACGAGACTTGGTTTATTCCGGACAGTATTTGTGACATTACATGCCCAAGAAAGCACGAATTGCTCTCGTCCTGGTTTTCTTATGTGAATCGAAGTGCATACTTTATTAACAAACTAAAAAGAATGAACACAAACATTCGATTTATTTGTGACATAGTTGCTAAGGAAGATTGTTTTATAAACAAATTACATCTTCCTATAACACATTGCAGGGAAGAAGGTATAACTGTACATTTGAAGTATTCTCTTGATTTGATTGCATGGACGAAATTGCGACTGGTAAGATCATGCAATACGAATGGATGTATTTTATTGAAAAATCCGCTACGGATTCTAAAATTTACATTTTATCGATTAATTGTTAGAATTGTAGAGACACAGGTCATTGCAGAAAATAACATAAGAGTCAATCTCTCGGAAAATTACTACAATCCACTCGAAGGAATTCAAAGTTTTAAATATTTGCAACCTAGGTTGAAATTGCGAGATGAATATGAATACATCTGCTTCGATGTCGTACCCTACTTTTGAAGACGGATACTGAAATCCGTCTTCGTTCAAAATTATATAATGCTAATTTCTAATACAAACTATAAATATTCGAATTTTAAATAATTAAATTACATTTCCACTATCGAAATTTGTTCAATTATTTAGATTTATTACAGTATTGTTATTTTTTGCTTGATCCACCTTACAGACACAAAGTAAACTTTTCTTTCCAGGCCCATTATAAAATCGGTCAAGCCCATTAATGTAGCCGCCGAGTGTTGAAGGACAGATCGCCACACATCCAAAATTCCCTGATATAGATTCAATCCCGAATCCCTCAGACTAGTCTTAATCTTTTCGCCGTCCGTAGCTTAAAGGTGGATTAAAACTAGGGCTGTGGATCCTTTTGTCTTTCTTCATCTGCAATGGATCCAAATATCTTTAAATAACTCTCGACGCTCTTGAAATTGCTGAGTAACTAAAACCGCAGATATAAAAGTAACCACGCATCGTCTGTGGGGTGCCATTTTCTGATTATGGTTCACTCTACTCAAAGCTGGAAAAACGCAAACATCTCTTAAAGTGTATTCACGGCTTAGAGTTAAAATCGGGAGTTGACTCCTGTGCAATCCAATTTTTGTTTCTTTCAGCTTTTAGATCACACGATTACTTAATTTAAAATTCAATCACGTTACTTTATAAATTATTAAAGTACCTTAAATTTACTGAATGATGAAAAATAATAAATGATATAAATTTATTCAAGTATTGAATTAATACTTTTATGATTCGAACGAGTAGAAATGGTCTATTTAAATGAAAATATGAAAAATTCCAATTAAAAACAAGTACATTTTCATCTGTAATTGCCATTAACGTGTTCACCTCTAACAATATATTTGCAGATAATTTATGATTTTAATATGCGATATAAAAATATTAGTAATTTGAAATGTAAGATTTAACTACGTAAATTCTCATCAAATATATTATTAATACTTATATTAATTATGATAATTTAAAAACACTATTTTGTGCATAAAATGAAAAATGTAAATCTTGGAATAGAAATATGATTATGGATAAAAATTTCTTAAGAAATAACAATTCTTTTATAAATCTAAAGTAAGGAAAATTTATAAAATACAGTAGACCCCCCTATAACACGGGTTCATATAACACGGTTTCCTATAACACGGCGGAAAAAAATCGCGATCGGTTTCGTATAACACGCTAAAAAGAGACTCGTATAACACGGTAAAACGTCATCGCCGACTCGTGTCACGACATGATTAGTCGAATCTGGACCAATAGTGGACTAGCAACCAAACTACTTGCTGCCGTCTAGCGCCAGGCATATATGCGGAAAGTTTAGGCAGGAAAGTATTGATAAATTTTTATACAGTTTTTGTAAAAACAACATTTACAGTATTATTCAACGGCCATAAAAATTATATTTCTATTAATGATGTCTCCAAAGTTCAGCTAATTTTTCGCAGAAAAAACAACTTATCAGGAAACGCATCTGCCATTCGATGAGTCGCTCCCCGACGAAAACAAGCTTAGGCAATGGCGTCTTCGAATGGTGCACACTCGGTAAGTAATCCAACAATTTTTTGTTTATAGCATAATTTATATGGATTATTCCGAAAAAATTATACGTGATTTGGAAATGTTGACTCAATTATTCTAGAATCGATTAATTTTATGGAAGAAAACCTTTCAAACAGCCGTAGCCCCTAAACGGCACACGTGCCGGGCTGTGATTGGCTCATATATTTAAGGGCTCGTACTGTAAGGAACTGAGTCCGAACGTTATTTTTATTTTATTATTATTTCTGTTTTATTATCTTTTGTTTGGGGTTTATGTTTATTTAGGACGAAGGTTCCCCACCACTCTCTTGTTAGTAATGAAAAATGAAGATAAAACAACTCACGGAGAAATAAGCGCCATAGGAAACATCTTGCGCACTTGCGCTGCCCGGCGGAAGTAACAGTCCGCAGAAAAAAAATGGAGGGGGGAGTCCCCACAATCACTAGTAGAGAAATACTTGATAAACCGTCTTAAACATCCCAGAAAATTATGATAAATACTTTGTAAACGGTTTATAAGCTTTGTCGGAAACTTAAAGCTGCCAGAAAAGAAAATTAATGTTAGCAACTAAGTATGTAAATAAGGGGAGTAACCCAGCTCAAGTGTGACGTCACCTCACAATATAAAACCCGTACGTTAACCGAAGAAGGAGAGGCGAATTCCAAATCGAGGCGACGTTGAGAGCGAGGTTAATTCGAAAGCGAAGTATTTTCTGATAGAAGTCCAGATTGATAATTGGACGATCCAAGGTGTTAAAGAGGAGTTCGATTGACGATTTGACGATATCGAAAGGATTGAGGAAATAGTTTCTTCGTATAGTGAGGTGACGGATAGACGTTTAATTAGTAAGAGATTTTGTTCATAGTTTCTAAGTATTTGATTGTCGAATTTTCAAAGGGGAAATTAATATTAAGTTGCTAAGTAGCTAAGTTTATTGTCGGGTTGACTTGTTGATTTCGTTAATAAATTTTGTTTGGATTATTGACATTTGTACGTAGTACATTCTAGTTGCTAATTAAATATATTTGAACTTTTGATCTGACTTGATATTTATCGTTATTATTACTAATTTTTCGGTGCACGCTTAAAAGCCCAGGCCTGGCAAACTAATCTCGAATCCGCGTAAAGTACCCGTTAGGTTAACGGAAGTTTTACCGACCGCAATTATAGTCGGTTTCCTAAGATACTAAAATTAAGTACTTTACAACTGGCGCCCGAACAGGGACGTTCCTGGAGGTGGTGAAATAGCGGCAGGATCCCTCGTCGGCGATCCCCCGTTGCCCCTATCTGTCGTTGTTAGGGGTGGTTGCGTGCTTCGCCTCGGGAATAAGTTATACCTTTTGAGGTTAGCAATATGATGTCGTCCAAAACTGGCCTTAGTATGGGGATCTTGTACTTCGTATACGACTGGTGATATCACTTTGGAGACTTCGTAGGGCCCGGACCACTTGGGTGCTAATTTTGCACTATATCTGCGACTAGAGGAGGAGATTGGATGAGTTTTTATAACAACTAAAGCACCCACCTTGAGAATATCTGGTCGCCTTCTTAAATTGTACGCCCTCTGTTGCTTTTGTTGGGCCATTTTCACGTTAGTTCGGGCTTGTTTCTGAATCTTTTGCAGTTCCGCCCATTTCTCGGTAACTGTCGTGGGACTCTGTGGATAATTCGTTAATCGGTCCCAGTGGAAGTGCAAATTATGAAATTATTACTTTTACAAAACAAGAAGAAAGTCGACGAAACAGAGAAGGTGAATTGACGAAATCCGAAGATAGAAAAGATGATGATTATGAATTGATTCCAGAATTTGAAAACAGAAGTTAGAAACTACAGTAGACCACACTATAACACGGTAGATACGTTCCGTGTTATAGGGTGGTCTACTGTAGTTTCTAACTTCTGTTTTCAAATTCTGGAATCAATTCATAATCATCATCTTTTCTATCTTCGGATTTCGTCAATTCACCTTCTCTGTTTCGTCGACTTTCTTCTTCTTGTTTTGTAAAAAAAATCTAAATTTATTACATTTTTTCTAATTAAAAGTATAATGAATTCGCCATTAACTATAAGTAAAAACTAAAAGTATATCAAGTTATAAGTACGGTTGTTAAATATTCAATTACATTTCCTCTCACAAATTAAATAACGTTTACGTCACGTTACAAATAGTGAGCAAGCTATCATATTTAAATAACGTTACAAATAGTAAACATTTCATATTTAAAAAATTAAAAATAATTTAGATAATTTCAAACACAAACCCGATTTTGATGGCAATTTCCGACTGGCGTCCTTAACTCATGAGTCCCGTTGGATCACTCGAGAATAGGAGTCAGATAGGAAGTATCCCGGGGGCACCACGAGGAGGTAAGGCTCGGAGGATTTGGGTTTCCGCCCCCATTTAGTCCGGAGAGACGCGTATTTCGTCTCTCCGCATTAAATGAAGTCAAACAATTAAATAAGACGCCCGATTGTTATATTACATTCTTTTTATTTGTATTGTCGATTGTTTGTTTCGTCAATCGGTATATTGATATTTTCACAGAAATTTTTGCAATTTATAAATCAAATTCTTCACAATCATAGTAATGCATAATTAATGAATTAAATTATTGAAGACAATTTTTGTAAATTCGTTCTAGCAACGAAATTCTCCATTGGAACTTATTACTTATCCTGTTTTTAAATTTACATATATTCATAAACCTTCACTTTTTCTAAACATATTTCTTGTCGTTGTCTTAACTAGGGTTACCAACTGAAAAAAATAAAAGTAGCTAAAAGCAAACAAAAAAACTGTCTAAAAATAGCCCAAAAAGGCTGTACTATAGATTACCACCTACGGAATTTCGGGACTTTGAGTATATATTTGAACTCGGGCCCGAGACGAGTTCAACGGTGCCTTACTTTTGGACCGGAGGCAAAAAATAAGTCATGATAATTTTTGAGTTATCATACTTTTTTAATGCTATCATGCAGACGGCACCGTAGTTGCTAGTACCGCCATCTTGCGGTAATGTCTGCAAACCATGAGGTCGGACGACGGTCATCTCCCGGAGGGATAGGTTAGGCTTGTTGGACAAGCGGCGCGTAGTACTAGCCGACAGCGAGCGTGTCGGCGGCTGAGGGGCCGTAGGCCCCGAGGTCGAGGAGCGCGAGGGTGTGCGAAAAGGACTTAACTCAAACTGCAGACGATCCGTGTGCTCGTGGATCGACATCTGCCTCTGTTGAAGGTATATATGGCCGACTTGCCGGACACCCTGTTAATTTTCGTCTCCGGTCCAAAAGTAGGGTATCGTTGAACTCGTCTCGGTCCCCTCAGTTCAAATATACACTCAAAGTTTCGAAATTCCATAGGTGGTAATCTATAATATCCCCTAAAAAATTTTCAAAATTCTCTAAAAAATTAGGTTTTTATTTTTTGTTTAGCTATCTTTAATTAATCTATTTTTAACTTTATTCAAAAAGTCCATTCGTCGCTAAATTCCATTACTTCTTCAACTTCTTCATTGTGTTCAAAAGATGGTCCTGCTTCAAATTGTAAATATTGATATGATTTTAAAGTGCCTATTTTTCGAATGACATTTGCTGGCAATTCATAATCATAACTGCATTTCCCTAATCTTTTCAAACCATATCTAATCGTTAATATGCTACTGACAGTAAGTGAAATAATATTCAATCTATTCCGCAGTTTGGTTTTAACAATATTCATCTGGCTAAATAAACGCTCTACTTCTGCGTTTCAGTGAGGTAATAAAAGAATTCTTAAAACAAAATTGACCAAGTCTTGAAAGGGATTTTCTCTGGCAACATCTCGGTATTGAGCTACCTCCATCCACAGGTTTATCGTGCTGGAAGTTTCTTTCCACTGGATTGTATGGATTTTCCTCCATTGAAAGTCAATTCGAGTTAATACTGCATCATCAGTGAAAAACATTTTCGCAAAGTTTATTATATCACTTTTTAATTGGGTTGAGACAATGGTCAATACTTGGCGACATCATGGTTTTCAACATTGATATATTGTCAGGTAACCTTTGCCGAAGTTGTTTTATAAGAGACAAAAGGAAGGCAATGCAGCGACTACGAATATTTTTCTTTTCTTCATCTAGCAGTGCAGAATTGTTTATTTCAGTTTCAAACTGATAACCCAAATATGGATTGAGTGCTAAATGGTTTTCAATCACTACATCATTGTTATTCCAGGAATAAAAATAACAAATCTTAGAACAACAAGATTCTATTAAATTTAGCAATTCCTGTAGCAACTTCGTAGGATCATTATTCTCAGGTTCAAATATTTTAATCTCCGAACTTCATCAAGTACAGGTTTAAGAAATAAAAGAAATAAAAAAATTCCTTTGATCATCAAACATTGAGAACAAAATTTCTGCCCTATATCTTTCGTTTGTTCTGGCCAAATTAAAATTTGCCTTTAAATCATTCCATTGTTTCAAAATTCTATCAATAGCGGTCTGAATTGACATCCAACGAGTCTCACTACTTTGTACTAATTTCAATGGTTTATTTCCATCATTCATCAAAGAATAGAGGGGGTGCAGTCACGTGCTATAACGTCATCGCTCCGTCCAATAAAACAATCGTCCGCCATATTGGTTGCTGATTTCACGTTACCCTGCTTGATCACTTTATTACGTCAACGTGGAAGAAAGGAATTTTACTGGCTTTGCAGCCGATTTAAAAGGTAATGATTTGATAAAATATAAAGAGAACTTCTTTTATTGAATTGGATCCACAAGAAATGAAACAGACGGATTTTCATCCAACGATTTAACCACGTGGCCAACTATAGAACATGGAGACAGTAAATTATTTGGAAACTCCTTTACACAAAAACTCCTGATCAGCCAATTGCAGGATGTATTAGTCTGGAATTGCTATTTATGTTAAGATGGTCTTGATAGATATTCGTGTTTATACTGTATAGGTGTATGTAGGCCGATGAGGAGTTTTTCTGCCCGAAATGCATTCTACTAAAAATTTGATTGTGGTTAATTAAAGGCTAATTTTTGTAAAAATTTAGTCTATTTTGCTCCAGTCAGTCCCTGATGTGATAAGCCTTCCACTTTATTATAGCCATATTTATTAGGCTAATTTATTTAATCTTAATAATAGAGACTTGCGCAACACAAAACCATAGTGACAAAAGAAAAAATGTAATGGTAATTATAAATACAACTTGACTTAAAATGTGACTAAATATAAAATTACATTCATCTTTATATTAACGCAGTTATGTTATGAGTAATGGAAAGTCTCGCATGAAGATACGTACAGTACCTTTCCTACAAGCAAAATTAAATCATTACGAATAAAATATCACGATAAATAAATCCGCTTGTCAAATAATTATGAGCATCGAGTGATTTGTATGCCTTCATCTGGTCCAGTGGACAGCGTTAGTTGTTAAAACCAAAGAATTTACTGTGTCTCCATGTTCTATAGTTGGCCACATGGTTAAACGTTAGATGAAAAATCCGTTTGTTTCATATAATTCTTATGGATCCAATTCAATAAAAGAAGTTTTCTCTTTATATTTTATCAAATCATTACCTTTTTAAATCGGCTGCAAAGCCAGTAAAATTCCTTTCTTCCACGTTGACGAAATAAAGTGATCAAGCAGGGTAACGTGAAATCAGCAACCAATATGGCGCCTGTATATGTGAGCGGAGTCATGTGACGTCACGTGCACCCCCTCTATAGAGTTCCTTGTATTTGGATTGTCTAATCGCAGAATGAGAGAACCAATTAAATGTTTGGTTACATTACATTCGTCAATGTTTGGTTACATTACATTCGTCAATTTATAGTTGCTATCACCTATATCAACTATTAAATTTTCTTTAAAATATGGTGCTAAAACATTTGAAATTATGGCTGAACATTTTGTTCGTCCAAGAATCAGATTATTACAACTTTTGCTATCTGAAAAATTTGTTGTACAGAATTTAGTTAGTTTGTCTACATGACTTTGTAGCAGAAAGTTGTCTTATAAAAGTGCCATATTTCCCTGTTCTATGAACATTTAAACTTTTCATAAATGGAAGAATATGTGCACTCCGCTGAATACTAAACGATGGCTCGGCTTTTATGTTTTTTGAATTTTCCTATGCTTTTCTAAATCACTTACTTCTGCTATTAAAATGCAGTTACAATATTTACAGCGACACTTTGTATTTTCTCCTTCTATTTCCCGCAACCAGTTTTTATATCTATCGTCACGTAGCCATTCTATTCGAAATTTTTGAGTCTATTTTCTTTCATTTGGAATTTTCACTGATATCAGGGTAATAAATAATAAATTGCAATACTAATAAATAATAGTAAATAATATTATCACAAAATGACACTATATTACAGCACTTGGTTATTCACGATGCTGGATAGGTAACTTATAAGGATTCCCAAATTTTGAATGTAACAACGATGACTATCAAACTTTAAGAAAATTGACAAACTATTTGAATCAGGATTGGACCTGCTACTGCTAGTCGCGACGATAATGCCCATTAAGCTCCGTCCCCTTTACAAATGTTTACCATATTTGGTCATGATAAGAAAACTTGAGCTCTAATTAGTGTTGCCACTTATTAAAAATAAGATTTGCTACTCGTGCGCATAATTATTGCACATTAGCAAATTTCTTCATTTATATTATCTTTAAATTTTAATAGTTTTATGAAATTTTTTGATTTCGTGAAAAATCTGTAAAATGTAGCTAAATTTACTTTAAAAAAATTTCTAGAAAAATCTCCATCGCTAAATTTCAAAAAAAAGGCGCTAACTAAAGCAAGAATTTGCCAAATTTAGCGACTTTTTCGCTAAGTTGGCAACACTAAAGAGTTCGTGTATTACGGGAATTGATTCAATTAAATTTTGGTGGTTGGTGAAAGTTCGAGAAGGTTGGGAGATGATGGGGGTCGTGTGTATCTCCAGTAGGGTCGGACCTAATGACGATTTTACTCGTTATTAGCATTTACAGTTTTTTTGTAAAACTCACCTCTACCCTCAAAATTAAGCTTTTTGCCATTCGATAGTAATTAAAAATATAAAAAATTATTTAAAAAAAAAATTAGCAACGACCGGAATAGTTACACAACTTGTTGCTGGATTTTTTCACAAGCTGCTAGATTTAAAATATTGTAACGTTTTAAGTTCCTTTTTTTTTAAAAAAAAAAAGCGATGTTAATAATTCTTACCGGAAGGTATTTAATGAAATTTGTTCCAAACATTTGTGTTGTTGGCATGACGAACAAAAGATTAGTTTATGTTAATTTACTTTTGTTATTCAGAACGATGCATATAGTGCACAATTTGTACACATGCACTGGTGCAGTTTCTACATATCAGTCTCTTGCACTTCCTGGCATGTTTTCTTTGTGTATTTTTGATGGGAATGAGACACTTCTATTTCTTATAATTATTTGCTCCTTATTACTTCTTTGAAGCATTTAATTAATCGCCCATAGTTTTTTCTAGCTTCATCACTAGTAAATCGATGCAGTTTAAATTTAGGAGCTTTATTTGAGCAAGTAACGGCTGAACAACCCGGCATGATTTATTTTTATGTGGTAGCTTTGGACGTCTTGGCAGATCTAAAGGCTAATATAATGATTCTCAATATAACAAAATAAGAACTAACTTGATGTTTAAAATTTATTTTAGATCGGAATTACCTGGTATATAAAGTTTCCAATTCTGTTATTTATCGTAATAAACAGATGTTGACACTCACTTGTCATAGGCAGATCGGAAGCTGGCCTCATAATGGCGTCCATAAACCACGTGACCGGAAGTAGCCAATCATAGTTTGATCCCCAGTTGACTATACTCTGTATACAGAGCTCTAGTCCGCCGTTCACGTTTTGGTCCGAATACGATGGCCGCAACCTCTCTAATAGCATTTTCAATTTGTTTCTTTTATAAATCTCATCCCTACTCTCAAAATTAAGATTGTTTTTCAAGTCAACGTATTTCCTTTCATTTCTATGCGACAATACGATTTATAATTAATTTTTTTTTTAAATTACAAATTGCTCTTTGGATTTTCAAAAATACATATAACATTACTTTAGAAGAATTGAATAATTCGACATTTTTATAATTTTATTTATTAGAAAAAAGATGATTTCAACTTTAAAAAGTTTTCTAATAGGATTATTTTGTTAAAATAATATTTTTCTGAAATACAGTAGAGACTCGTAAATCGGCACCCCGGTAATCAGAATCGCCGGTAATCGGCACGATTTTCAGTCGGACTGTGTCGTGCGGAATTGAACGTTTTTGATACTAAATTTACTGCTAAAGTATAATTTTCATGTTTTTTATATTCTTCAATATATTTATTTTGTTTGTACAAAATGCAGAAATAATTTTTAACGATATGATAGCCTCGATTATTATTATAAAAATTTTCGTTAGGCTTAAAATCGACGAAAATTCAACACGAAGCGACACGCAACGGAGAAAAATTTGAACATCGGACAGGTTAATATATTTTTTCGTACATAAACCGTAATCGGAACAAATCCTAATCTGAACAACCCCAGTCCCCAATTGATTCCGATTTTCGGTTCACTACTGTATTTCAATCATTAATGTTTTTACGTAACACGTAACGTAAAAATACGACGGAACCGTAATACGTCACGCGTTGTTAAAAATATATTCCAACAATACCTAACGAATTCTTAGAATATATTGTTGGCTTTTTCTATTGTAAGTAGCTATTGTTAAGCGTAAACTTGTTCCAAATTTTCACGTTTTTTCTTCCTTTTTCTTAGCCTTCCCGGAAATTTTGTGATTAAGAATACTTCAGGAATGTATGGAAGGCAGAGAAGGCTCTGTGTGTCCAAGCATCTTTAAGGCCGCGGAATGAAGACAGAAGATGCGGCCGGGAGGAAGAGAAGGCTCTCTGTGTGCCGTCTTCTTGAAAACACGATCGAGCGAAAAGGCCGACGGGAGATGAAGAGGGCTCTTTGTGTTCGCATCTATATTCCAACTACATAAGAACTGGGATTTCAACAACTGTGCGAAGACTGAGAAGTCCGTGCAGAGTATTCTAAATCTGACAACTATTCGTTTACTTTTCATTATCTATTATTCCATTAATTGTCTGTAATATAATTCATTCAAACTCTGTATGAAAAATGTTATGACAAAAAACATACTTATGTCGGGAAAAATTGTAATGCGGCTGCGACCGCTCCAAAAAGTGTAAACTCCTGCAAAGCTTGGCGAAGAAGGATATACTGGAATAAAGCAGAGCACCTAAACTCCTGATGCGGCCAAGCACCAGGAACGAAGGAATGCTCTATTAAGTGTGTGTTCGCATCTATAAAACCCCTCGAGAGAAGACAGGAGACGTCGACGAAAGTCGGAGAAGGCTCTCTGTGTCTCGCTTATTTAAGGCTACCTTGGTTGAAGACAGATATGCGGACGGCAAATATTTTCAGTCAAATTTTGTAATAAACATTTTTTTACAAACCAACAATATAACTTTTCTTTTTATGTGTAGTATTTCATTAAATTTTTTTCTAAGAATTAACATATGGTTTTTTTACGTGACGCAATGTTACGTTAAAAAATTTTCACAAAAGATATCGAAAAAAATAAATAAATAACTTACTTTCTGGCGAGGTTTTTAATTTCAAAATGGCGGCGGCAATTATAAATATAATAAATTTTTATCTGTCGTACGTTACGGTTAAGAATATTTCGTTTTCTACGTTACGTTACATATATCTTTACAAAAAGCATGAAAATAGCGAGAAAAAAAAACTATTATTTGCTAGCGAACTTTGAATTTTAAACTGGCGGAGGCAAACGGAATTACAACAAATTCTAATCTGTGGAACGTTTCGATGAATGATATTTCTATTTTTATCAAAATATTTGTACGATATATTGTGTAATCTTCCAAAATATTACTTACATTTATATCGGAAGCAATTATTTTCACGAAATCAAGTAAAAGATCGCAAAAGTTTTTTTCTGATTCAAGAATCGCCCAATTACAACAAAGAAAGTGAAACAATGGACAAATGTATTGTTGCCGATATTGTTGCGTTTTGCGGACGATCAAGCCGATTTGGTAAAAATACCTGAGTATTTTTAATTCAATGCATATTTTTAATTTATTTTCGTTTTAATGATTTTTATTTTCTAAAGCTTATTCTGCAATTTCGGAACAATTAGGAAAGGGCTTTTTACATGCTATATATAGTAAACTCTTAAAATACTTGCAGGAGATAATAACTTACTTCATTTAAAAGCTTTCTCTTGCACATGTAACAATTTTATTTATTACCATATAAAAATTAATAAATAAATTTATAAAAGTATTTTAAACCAAAAGCAAAAAATAGAAATATCTATTTCAACTTTATTTATATTATTATTTTATAATAAAAAAATTCTAGAAAACTTTTATTATGAAGATTGCGGCGTCTATTAAAACTATAACAAATTCTAATCTATCGAACGTTACGATTATAAATATTTCGTTTCTTACGTGAGGCAATGTTACGCTAAAAAATTTTCACAAGAAATATCAGAATAAAAAAAAATCAATTTTCAATTTCTAACGAGCTATTCATTTCAAATGGGCGGCGGCAATAAAAAATAAAACATATTCTTATTTGTCGAACGTTATAGATAAAAATAATTCGTTTCTTACGTTACGCTACAGAAATTTCTACAAGAAATAAAAAAATAACCTGAAAATTAACTTACAATTTATAGCGGTCTTTTTATTTTAAAACAGAAACGGCAATTAAAATTATAACAAATTCTTATCTGTCGAACGTTACGATTAAAAATATTTCATTTTTTACGTTACACAATGTTTCGCTAATTAAATGTTTACAAGAAACATCGATATAAAAATAAAATATCCTTTGATTCGTTGCAAACATTCTATTTCAAGATGGCGGCAGCCATTAAAATTACAGTAGACTTTTCTATAACTCGGTAGATAGGTTCCGTATTATATACATTCGTGTTGTACAGTCCGTGTCATTTAAATACATGAGCCAATCAAAGCCCGGCACGTGTGCAGTTTACGAATAACGGCTGTTTAATAAGTTTTCTTCCATAAAATTAGTCGATTCTAGACTAATTTGACTCAACATTTCAAATTCACGTATAATTTTTACAAAATAATCCATATAAACTATGCAATAAACAAAATATTGTGGGATTACTCACGTATGTGCGACCGTTCGTCGACGCATTGCTTAATGAAAAGCGCAGCCGAAATGTTTAGAATTTATAAAGCGATACGAACCTATGCACTGCATGATTTCGTCGCGGCATAAATCTTCGATTTTTAACAAAAAGCGCAGCCGAAATGTTTAGAAATTTATAAAGCGATACATCAGTGCGAATAGCACAAATTCCAATTTGTCGAACTTTACGGTTAAAAATATTACCGTTGCTTACGTTACGCATATTTAAAAGGATGTAAAATATCTCAAATTAGTTTAAAATATTGAAATTTATCTCTTTAAATGATATTTTTATTCTAGTTCTGTGCTCTCACTCAACTTGAAGAACCTTATTATTACTGAATGATAAATTTTTAAACAGGTAGTTCTATCTTTAATTAATGTAAAAGGATCTCCACATGAGTAGACAATGAGTCCGCATCTCTATGGTTTATACAACCAGTTGTCATGTGCGCCTTGCAGATTTCCAATCTCTCAAGATGTTTGACCGTTTGCCTATTCGTCGTCGTTTTTATAATTGCCGCTTGATCCCATTGGACGTTAACATCCTTCTGTTTTGCGTATGATGCCAGCGCAGTGTTGTCAAGGTTCTTACTGATTGTATATTTGTGCTCTTGAGCCTTTGTTTTAAACTGCGCATCGTTGCACCCACATAAACAAGCTTGGAATTGAAACGTTGGTTGTGTAAAGGCACCGAATATATACCCGTTGTTGAATTCCGATCCTCTTTCTTTTTATCGTTTCTTAATAGTTTGAAAACAGTGGGATTACGTCGGTATACAATACGAAAATTATCAGACCTGGCAGTACATCTATGTATCTTGTTTAAAAAAATGGGATGTAATTAAGCACTATTCTTTTTATATTTATTCCAAACACATTTTATGTTCTATAGTTAATGTTGTATTTTTTTGTAACTGAGGAAGATCGTTAAAAGCGATTGAATACGTTATTATTTTATTAAATTTTGCTGGATTGATTAAGGTATAGTTTATTTATAAGTAATTTAATTATTAGTGTTAGTAAAGTAGTGAGTAAGTAATTAGTAGCAGTCTAGTAGTTAGCAAAGCGGAACGCGGACGACGTAGACTTTTTCGCAATTATTTAGAAAGTTAATTGAGTATTTGCGGATCCGCAGCGCTGGATCCAGCTGGATTGCTGGATGAGGGATACAGCAATTGCAATCCCCAAATTACAGTATATATCTACTAAAACTTTGTTTCCCATTATGTGTATACCATAACAATTCAATAAATAAAAATTTGCATATGTCATTGTTATAATCAGTGTGCACGTAACTAGCCATTCCTGTGCCCTGTGCAAGAATTTGCATTTATGCCCCTTAACTAATTAGGTTTGAGAAATTAATGAAACAAATACATGCATTTTGGGCCTCCCTTCCAAGTGGGCCTGTGCGGGTGCACCTGTTTGACCTGCCTAGTTACGGCACTGATTATAATGTGCAAGTGCGAATACGAACTCTTGGTATATGCAATAAAAACTTATTCATTTTAATATTTGTTTTACCTATTTTAAAAGCATGTTTGCCTAAAACTGTGGCCACCGTAATGTTACGGCGTGATCAAAGATGGCCCGCGAAAGAATTTGGGTTGGCCAGGCCTTCTTAGAACATGTACTGCTGCTCAGGGCTTTCATAAGAGTGAGCAGAGAACGAATTACCCGTCAACAACTTTTTCATTTTCTGAAATTTGACAAAAACTTGAAGGAGAAAAATAAGCACTTTAGTTGAATACTAATGGATTGATAAACAAAAGATAAATTAGAGACTTATCTAAAAAGTCTATTTTGCCGAGCATCGCCTAGCTCATCTGCGAGTTTTAAATAACTTGTATATATTTAAAAATTGCATGTCTAAATTATATTTTATAATGCTCTATAAATGAAATATAATTTATTAATTTTAAAGTAATTTTTATTCACCATTTAAAACTAATAACAGTCTTCTAGAGTAACCTTAAATAATTTTGTTGAAAAGACGATTTAATAATTCATTCAGAAACTATGATTCAAAATATTTAATTTATTAAATACATTTTTTTTTAACATTATAAGAATACATATTTATTTTTTAGTTGAAAATTGAGAAAGTTCTGAATTTTTATTAAATGTCTGTTAAAATTGTTACTTAAACGGTGACAAAAGTAATTAATAAAAGTATTTTTGACGACATAAATAAAATCTTTGTAGAAAAAACATTTTGAAATTAATTTTTAATTTTTGAATTGTTTCGAATATAATGACTGCGGAGGGATAATTGATATGAAGTTTGAATCCTGGCCCTTGGGCAGTTAACCAGTGGCGTGCCGTGACATTTGATGATAGGGAAGCTGTGTTTCTGTAAGAAGCCGACTTTACAGGGGCAATCAATTAATTGCGCGTCAGGGCCCGTTCGTATTCGTTTGTTCGATAAGCCAGTAAAAACCGTATACTTCTTTAAATGTTTTTTTAATAGATTATCTGACGTACTTAATAAATAAGAAAGTTCAATATAATTACCTCCGTTATTAGATTCAATAAATTCCCTATGCCCTAAATGCCAATTCTCGCTTTGAGAAAAACATATAACATCTATTAATTTAGATATATCTATTAATCGTAATTATCTCGTTATAATTTTCAATATTTATTTTATATTGTCTACCAATGTTAAATTCTATTCCTCTTTGATTTCCAAATTGCTTCAATTTTACGAAAAGAATCGTCATTCGTCATAAATTTTATCGTCAAAATGTCGAAATGTTTTTGTTGACGTATTTATATTTAATTTAGGCATTGGTCTTTCTCTTTTAATAATGTTTTCTTTTTCATTATATGATCTCGAGCCAAAACTTTTTTAAATAAATTTTTGAATCACTAGCCACGATATAAGGACTAAAATTAAAATTATCAGAAAAACTTACTTGGTAAAACAAAATGTGTGATGAATATACCTACCTAGTACAAAAAATTCTTCAATTGTATGAATATACTTTTAATGAAACTTATAATTATAACTTTGTGAAGAAACGTACATAAAAATAACAAAATATTCTTTACTTTTTAAATCTTAAAACAATCCACTTACGTTAGTGAAATAGCTCCCTACGAGTGGCTAATGAATGGAATCAGAGACGGTCCAGGTAGGTGTGTGCGTGCCAAATCCCGAGGGTGCCGATACCGGTCAATGTCAAATGCCTCTTTTGTCGCATCATTAGTATATATCAATGGACGACGACAGGGTTGTTGTAGATTTTAAACGTTTCTCACCATAGCTGTAGAAATCTAAATATGTTACACTTAACAGATTGTCAGTCGTTCGTTTTCTAACTAATTCTTTTAAAAAGTGTTCACGGAAATTTCCAAAATTTACAACTTTTCGGTCACTCTCATTGAACTGGAAAAATTTCTGCCTTTATTACATCTAATATTACGAAGAGAACAGACCCCACTGTACTCGGCAAGAGATTGGTTCGGTTAAGCTTCTGATAAAGTAAAATTTCGGCTCTTTCATCAGGGTTTTATTTATGTTTCTAATTTCCTAATCGCTTAATTATTTAACTACTTCTTAAGTAGAAATAAATTGAAACCAGGTACTTTGTACTCGAATATCTGTAGTCTTGGCAAAGAAGTGGAAAGAAATTTTTATGACAACCGATACATAAATCGTAAATTTAAGGAAAATAAATTCTAGAGGCTTTTTTGTACCATTGTACGTCTCATTCATTAAATTTGGTTGTAAATGATGTTGCCAAAGTAACAGTTAATTTTTAGCACTGTACTAGAATTGTACACGTTTTTTCTGCATCCCCTTACAGATGGGACATACTAAATCGTAATATCACCGGTTTAACATTGAAATTCGTAAGTAATATAAGATGGGAGAGCGGAATAAACGCAGAATAAATATATCAAATATTTTAATGGATTTTTTTATTAAACTCCTGTCAACTATACAGAACTATCATAAAAACATGCCAGTAAACTCCTATCGGTTGGGTTAAGTTATAAATCTAGTCTAGGGTGAGCAACCGTTTTATAACATGGGCCAGAATAAATTTTACGTTTTATCCGCGGGCCGTAGTAGTCAATTGACGCCTTCTTGTGACTCGTAATTTTTTTAGTCTGCAAATATGAAATAAATAAATAAAAAGTTAATTACTACATTTATTTCTCTTATCGTTTTCGAAAATTACAAAGAATTGGATTCCAATTTAATAATCTATTAAAGATCTCGCGGGCCGGATAGAAAGTTTTCGCGAGCCGTAGCTGGCCCGCGGGCCGGGGGTTGTCCGTTGATCTAGTCTACTCGTGATTCACATAATCGAGTGAGGGCGGCCGAATATCTAGCAGGCAGGCGCTAACAGCCCACAACCGGTCCGGGATATAAAATTAGAAGCTTATGCGTGTGTCGCTTCTACCAGCTAAACCGGGTGAGGTTGGTGCTCTGTAAACCGCATGTGATAATGCCTATGGGTACGTTCGTTAAGTCGAACGAGTTAAACGCGTTAGTAACGAATCGTTCGAAAAGTAGTAGTCTCGCTCAGTGCGCATGCTCCGCGGTGATGACGTATCGAACGAAACTCTAACGAAGCTCACGAAGGAAAGAGTTAGTTTACTTCGTTAAGAAAATGGCGCCCGACGATATCGATGTTTCTAGATCTACTCGAGTGTTTAAATTGTGAATTAAAAGGTGAAATGATTGAAATAACTGTCCATCCGAAGCAACCTAAGAAAAATATTTTGGATAAGGCTGCACTAGCAACATTCATATCTTCGATTTTAGAAACAGCCATTTAGTTATAACGAATCGTTCGAAAAGTCTAACGAAACAAGAATAACGATGACGTCATTCTCGTTTAACTCGTTTGACTTAACGAACGTACCCTATATAATCTGCTGATTGGAAACTGACCCGGTTTCGACACTTCTTCCGCCACCGAATCATTCGAATATACAATAGTAATCTTATCGTTTTTTTCACATGTAGTATAGAAATTTGTAAAAGATACATAATGCAGTTATAATAAAATATTAATTTTAATTAATGCAAAGTACGTTTAAATATGAAAATTTATATTTTATAAAATACAAGGGAAGGTCATTGGAAGGTGGAATCGGCGCTTCCATCGCTTCCAATGACGGCACGCCACTGGTCTCTAGTTTTTCTGTTAACCAGTTTAAATAGACTTTCGTCTGTGACAAGGTTGATTTCAGATATAGAGCGTAAAATGCGTATAATTTATGGTGGCAGCCATCTTAACTTGTCTTCGGCGATTGTGAACCTTGCTGCTTAGCGCTATAGCTGCTAACTTAACTTAAAACGAAATGCTTTAATTGTCTTTTAACAAAGAGGCTTTTTTAGTTAACGCCACCATTGTTCATTGTTAATATACATTTCTAGAATGTTCTGTGGCACTCTTTTGTGTTTTCCCTAATGACTTTTGTATTGACGATATGTTGGCTAAAGAATCTTATTTCGTTTTTTAATAGAATAATAAGCTCTTTCTGGATTCTTTGTTATTTAAATGTTGAAATTAATCTAAAAGGGGTGTACTATAGATTACTCCCTATGGAATTTCAGGACTTTGATTATATATTTGAACTCGGGGAACCGAGACGAGTTCAACGGTACCCTATTTTTGGACCGGAGACGAAAAATAAAAAAGTTATCATACTTTTTTCCGGCGATCGCGCGATGATAGGGAGTCGCGTCGCTCTCCGCTAAGTCGGCCTCGCTATCGCGATCGCTTGCCGATCGTTAGTAGACGTTTCCCCCCTTTTTTTTACTTTGTTCAAGAACTACCGTGAATCGATCACTAGTTTAGCACATGGCGGCGTGTGGTGGCACCCGTACGAGAGGTCAGTCGGGCCGCCATGTTCGCTGCCATAAGTAACATTTACCGAAATGGCGATCGCGCGATGATCAGAAGTCGCGTCGCTCTCTCCGCTCTCGTATCGCGTGTTTAACGCTCCGGGAGATGACGTAGTCCGACGTCACGGTTTGCAGACTTTACCGCAAGATGGCAATACTAGCAACTACGGTGCCGTCTGCATAGAGAGCATTAAAAAAGTATGGTAACTTAAAAAGTGTGATAACATTTTTACTTTTCGTCTCCGATCCAAAAGTAGGGTACCGTTGAACTCATCTCGGTCCCCCGAGTTCAAATATATAATCAAAATCCTGAAATTCCATAGGGAGTAATCTATAGTACATCCTCTAAAAGTTATCATTTTTTAAAGTCATTTTTTTTCAATACCACTTTTAAAGTATAAATTAGATCAACACGATAATCAGAAGTATGTAAGATCAACAGTTTCTGTTGAGGAAATAATACAAATGAAAAAGGTGTAGACACACTTAAAACTGTTGATTGTATGTATTATTATTCAACAGGTATTATGAAGAAAATGACTTTTTGAAACTATTTAAAAATAAATTCTGAGTGAAATTTAAATATAGAATTTTAATTAAGCATGATATACATATACTTGTATTTTCCAGCTGATTACGATCAACCAAAATGGGAGCGAATTCAGATTGGATGAACTTTGCAAGATTATTGGGCCTTACAAACCAAAATAATTACATTGAAAGAAATTAGAAATCGTGAATTTTATTCACATTTGTTCGATTTATTTGTACAGTTGCTTCGTCAATCTTTAACTACAGTGGTTTCCAACCTTTTTGTACCTGCGCCCCCTTAAAAAATTGTTGCGCCCCCTTAATTTTTCTAACAATCTAATTTCATAAATACTCAACTGATATTATAATTTATTTAATGGGCTACAAAATAATATACAATATTATGTAAAAATATACATAAAAAATAATTATTTATTATAAGAAATAATAATTTTAAATGTACTAAAAATAATGTACTATTATAACAGTTATGAAATTTACCTCAATATTAATTTAGAAGTTACCAAAGCGAAGTGTTTCATTCTATATATCAACGTGGTTATCGCAAGCACTACTAACGAACTAATTCTGTTCATAGACAACAGAAAAAATAACAGATGCTTCTGTTTACTGAAGTTTGACGCGAGTAAGCACGAGAATACCCGGGATGTTCCGAGTGCTTGTCTTTTGTTTCCTCGCCACGCCGGCGCTCGGCTCCAAACGCGAAAACGAGATGTTTTCGTTCCAGCAAGAGTATGGATGGATGTTTTAGCATTTGTACCCGAAAAATTCGCGGCGAGGATTGTGGATTACGTATACCTATTTTGCTGATTCATTTTTTGACACCTATTCGACTTTTTTGGTTTGTATTCGAAAATGATATTTTGGAAACAGCTGCATGCCCCCTTGCAACAGTCTCGCGGCCCCCTAGGGAGGCGCGCCCCTACAGGTTGGAAACCACTGCTTTAACTGATTAATAAGTATGTAATATTTTACTCCTATTTATTCAATTTCTTTTGTTGTTTTTCCGATTCAACTGCCATTCCCTTATCCGCTCTGAATACCTCAACGGTTCGGCCCGAATTACAGTACAGTACTTTGACAATTCTGACTTTCGGGTATTGAGCGTATTTCTTTGTGATTAAATCAGTGTACCGATTTTCGAACTCTTCAGAAAACCGACTGAAAATTTTCAAGGCCTCTGTTACTCATTTTGGCAGTTACAATAAGTAGATTGGAATAACAATAATTTTCATGCCTGATAAGGTTAACTTCGACACTCGTTAATAATCTTAAAAATTCTACGCTTCCTAAAAACTTTAGAGCCTTGGATCAGGGCCCAACAAACCAATTAATAAATCCGGCACTGATTATTCTAAAGCGGGCCGGATGGCCGAGCGATCAAGATGCCACCTCTACCGCTCTGCGGGACCCGGGATCGAATGCGGACGGGTCAAAAATCCCCAGAACTTTTTGGGGAGTAGTCCGTTCGAATATGTGTGGCCCTATTGTGGGCCTGGTCGAACCCATGGGCTTGCTAATAAAATGCTAATAAAAAGAGCCCACAAGACAGAAAGAGTTTATATATATATATATACATATCTAAAGCGTTAATTAACATAATTCAATTTAATATTATATAAAATATTTATATATATAGGTAGTAATAATTGTGAAAAATTTTTAATGCAAATTTTTCTCAAATTTTAAACTTAAAAAATTATTTTATAGGTAATTTTTGGGCGATATTTAATTAAACGTTGCGGACGAATCCGACAACTGTATTCGAATTGTATACAGTCCGAGTGATGGCGTTTGTACGGTCTTTTCGATCAAAAATGGAAAATAATAGTTCTTCTCCTCAGTCGAATTTTAGTTTTAAAATTAAGAAACTCGATCAGAAATTACAAAGAAATGTTCCGGAATTAGCGAATGAAGATAATTCTCAGAAAGATTTCATCAAATCTTTGGAAAATAAGAAAATCAAAAGGCAAGCATTTCACACATAATATATACCTTGTTTAAAATGAATAATTCTTACAGTGTTTTTTATTCGAATATCTAAATAGCAATCTTTCAATATTTATGAATACTTTTTGATGATGATTAGAAAAAAATCTATACTTATATCTATATATACTTAATGTATATGTAGTATTTATTTATATATTTCTATACAATACAATGAATGCAAATAAAGAATTAGTTTATTATTTAATATCTTAGTGATTGTTAAATATGATGGCAGAGTGTTTTTATACTATTGAAATTTATCTGATAAAATTTTTAAAAATTATACAGAATAAGAATTTATTTTTATATAATTAAAGTTTGTTTTTTCAAATTTCAGCCAGATTCAATCCTTGCTCTGAAATTTGCTGGAGTGGTAGAGCTTAAAAGGATCCGTGGTTTTTTTTTGGTTAGTTATTTCGTAGGCCGTTTCGGTCCGAAGTTTTCTTTGCGTCCCTTCTGTTTTGACCGGTTAACAAAATACTTGGTCTTGTTTTTGAAAGGTTTTCTTAATTGTTTACTAGGAGGAACCTAATAATTTGTGTATTATATATATTAGTAAACGGTTTAATTTGTTATGGTGTACCGTCCGTCATCGATGTCGTGCGTGAAGTGTGTGTCGGCAAGTAATCGTGGATTTGTAATACATTTAACATATAAATATTTTTAGTCACTTTTTATGGAGTTTTAGGATACTCTTCCAATTTTTTGATTTTTTAAATTTTTATCAGTTTTTTCAAATTGGTACTGCAAAGAAACAAATTTTGGAGAGCCATTTTTCATGAAGGGTTGTTCCTGCTCCTAGATGCATAGCTTCATTTCTTTGCTTCTAGAGGGATGGTTTTTAATTTTCATAGAGTACTGTGTTCCTGGCAGTGATAAAATCTAGTTCAAATTCCAATCCTCTGAAAAGTTCCCAGTTTATAGGATTCTAAATATAATTATTGTAGTCACAGATTGTTCAGTTAGAGAATCAAAGTTTTAGGAATGGATCTAGGTTTTAAAATTTTATGTACATATACAAATTAATAAATTCCTTCACCTTATTGTTATGATGTTCCTTATATAAATTAAGATTTAAAAAATTTATGTATGAAATGTAATGCTTTCTTAATACTTTAAAATAATTTTTACAGACATCTAATAATCAAATTTTAAATTTAAGCTTTTGTTATAAAATATAAGTGATAACTTTCTTGCTTATTTTGAGATTTTTAAACCCTAAATGTTATATTATTGGATCTGGTTAAATTTTAAATATTTGTGGTTTTTTTTTTATATAAAATATTATTAAATTTTCTGTAACTTTGGAAATTATAATAGATTATCTATTTTCTTAATTTATTTATAATAGATTATCTTTACTTTCTTAAACATAAGTATTTGTAATAAATACTCATCTTTAAGGAATTAAGGCTTTTATTTACAGTAGAACATCAATTATCCGAATGTCGATCAACCAAAACGTCAATTAACTGAAAGCTTTTCATTCGGACTATGTCGGGACGTGTGTCGTGCTGAATCAAACATTTTTGATACTGGATTAACTTAGAAGTTACTAAAGTATAATTTTTTTTTGTTTTTATATTTTTCAATATATCTATTTTGTTTGTACAAAATAAAGAAATAATTCTTAATGATACAATAGCCACAATTATTATTATAAAAATTTTTGTTAGGCTTAACCTTGACGAAAATTCAATGCAAAGCGACATGCAACGAAGAAAAATTTCAACGTGGGATGTATTAATATACTATTATTGGGATATACTAATATAATATATTAACTGATTACGTAAGAAAAAATACATTATTATCTGAAAAATCGATTTTCTGAACAACCCCAGTTCCCAATTGATTCAGATAATTGACGTTCTGCTGTATTAAATTTTTTAAAATTCTGCATGACTTCAATTTTTTTCTTTTGTTTATAATGTATATTTTAGGGTTTTTCATTTCCCAGTCTTTTGCTTGTCCCGGGATTCTGGGATAAAAAGTGAACTGCTTCCCAGGATAGAATTAATTATTTTTAAGATATACAAAATATCTCGAAATCAAATGATATAATTATTTTTCAATTTTTTAAAGTAATTTAATACGTTCTGCAACCTCCAAAATCATATTAATAATGCTGTGTAAGATATATATTAAAAATTACTTTTGAATTATGTAGAAATTTTCACAAATAGAAAAAATTTATTAAAGTTTGCTGGAAACTGCAAACAATAGCAGCAACAAAATGCTTTGAATTGAGTTGAAAATGTAAATAATAAAATGAATTTAGATCAAACTTCTAACTTAGAAGGTAATTTTTGATTTTTTAAATAAAATATAATACAAATATTGTAAATTTTTATAAGATTTTAAAAAGTAAAGATGGTCAATACTAATTCTTATTTTAGTAATGAAAAGTCTTGCTACCGAGAATGCCTTTTTCGATTCAATTGATGTGATTGGAATTGTGATTAATGCATTTAAGAGAAGACAGATGTTATGTGTTTTTTACCCGTAGCCTGGAAGATGTCTAGTTCATTTTCATGATTGTAGTACTTCTTTTGCTCTCTAGTATTCTTGATTTGTCTATTTCAACTGCTTTAATAGAAACATCATAGCCCACTAGTTCGGCTGTTTGTTTGTCTTTAATAATCAGGTTTATGAAGAAAAACTTCATACTTGCAGACTTCATACTCATTTGTATCCTGGCCCAATTTGCACAACCTGGCATTATGCAGTTATTGAAGCTGCTTGGCATGGTTAAAAATTCAGACAGCATAAGCACAATTATTCCACAAATTAAATGTTCTGAGTAGGGTTGCCACCTATCCAGGTTTGACTTTGAGATTCCAGGATTTAGTGAGTTATCTCCGGGCTCTGGGGTTAATTAATATTTCTCCGGGTTGTGCAAGTTGAAATGAATATGTACAAAATTATATGCAAACTGTCGTGTATATTTCTTCCCCGTGTACCGAATTACTAGTGTGGTGGTCATTGGCATAAAGACATAATGTCTATAACTGGTATAGGCGCAGTGCTGCTGCGTGCTATGTAGTTGTACTCTCTCTTGTGACTGTTCTGTCAAGAGATGTCTATTGAGAGTGACAGGATATAGCCTACATAGGTGACAGTTTGTTAGTCAGTGTTCGTGTTGGTTGATGATTAATGGTAAGTTATAGTATATAGTTACTCCTATCGTCCCATGTTCTAGTCAGTCTAGAGCAGGTTAAATAGCATTACATAGGGTTTCTCAAACGGGATCCCGGGATCTTGGTTGTTTTTTTAACCTGGGAAATTTTTCTTATCCCGGGAAATCCCGCAAATTTCTTAAAAATTCACTTTTTTCTTATTTTATGTTAAGATTGAGTAAATTTTGCAAATAGAAAGTATAATTAACTCATAAACTGTCAGAATACATTTGTATTTATTAATTTTAAACTTACTTATTAGTTTTTTTTTTTAATTTTTGCTCGTTATGGTACGTCACAAATGGTCAATAATCAATACGTAGCTTATTTGTGGCAGGACTCTCAAAATTCTTTACCAGTAATATCTGGAATAATTGTGCTTAGGCTGTCTTAATTTTTAACCATTCCCAGTTACTTCAATGACTGCATAATGCCAAGTTGTGCAAATTGGGCAAGGATACAAACGAGTACGAAGTCAGCGAGTATGAAGTTTTTCTTCATAATCTGATTATTAAAGACAAACGAACTGCCGAATTATTGGGTTATGATGTTTCTATTAAAGCAGTCGAGGTAGACAAATCAAGAATACTAGAGAGCAAAAGAAGTACTACAATCTCAAAAACAAACTAGAAATCTTTCAGGATACAGGTGAAAAACACATAATATTTGTCTTCTCTTAAATGCATTAAGCACGATTCCAATCACATCAATTGAATCGGAAAAGGCATTCTTGGTAGCAAGACTTTTCATTACTAAAATAAGAATTAGTATTGACCATCTTTACTTTTTAAAATCTTATAAAAATTTACAATATTTGTATTATATTTTATTTAAAAAATCAAAAATTACCTTCTAAGTTAGAAGTTTGATCTAAATTCATTTTTCTTTAAATTTTCAACTCAATTCAAAGTCATTTTTTGTTGTTGTAAGCAGTTTCCAGCAAACTTTAATAAATTTTTTCTATTTGTGAAAATTTCTACGTAATTCAAAGGTAATTTTTATTATATATCTTACACAGCATTATTAATATGATTTTGGAGGTTGCAGAACGTATTAAATTACTTTAAAAAACGAAAAATAATTATATTATTTGAGTTCATGATTTTTTGTATATCTTAAAAATAATTAATTTTGTCCCAGGATTTCCCGGGATCCCAGGAAACAGTTCACTTTTATCCCGGAATCTCGGGACAAGCAAAAGACAGGGAAATGAGAAACCCTAACATTACATAACAAACAGGTCTGTTGGACCCTCAAAAATATATATATATATTTAATATATATAAAAAAATTTATATATTATATTTATAAAATATATTTATAAAAATATTTATAATATTTATAAAATATATATATATATATATATTTTTTTTTGAGGGTCCAACAGAACTGTTTGTTATGTAATGCTATTTAACCTGCTCTAGACCGACTAGAGCATGGGACGATAGGAGTAACTATATACTATAACTTACCATTAATCATCAACCAACACGAACACTGATTATCAAACTGTCACCTATGTAGGTTATATCATGTCACTCTCAATAGACATCTCTTGACAGAACAGTCACAAGAGAGAGTACAACTACAGTAGAGCGTCGTTAATTGGAACGTCTGTAATTGAAATGGCCGGAAATTGGAACGATTTTCAGTCGGACTGTGTCATGCTGAATCGAACGTTTTTGATACTAGATTTACTTTTAAAGTATAATTTTCATGTTTTTTATATTCTTCAATATATTTATTTTGTTTGTACAAAATGCAGAAATAATTTTTAACGATACAATAGCCTCGATTATTATTATAAAAATTTTCGTTAGGCTTAAAAATCAACGAAAATTCAACACGAAGCAACATGCAATGGAGAAAAATTTGGACATCGGACAGGTTAATATATTTTTTCGTACAAAGTCGGAAATTGGAACAAATAACTAATTGGAACAACCCCAGTCCCCAATTGACGCCAATTTTCGACGCTCTACTGTACATAGCATGCAGCAGCACTGCGTTTACGCCAGTTATATTTTTAAATCTCCAAATTTTTTCAAAAATTTCTACCCGCACAAAAAAATTTTATCACGATTTTTATCAACCTTTAATGATGCACGATTAATGCTTAATTGTTTTTTTATGGGATTTTTTTATCAAATTTCATTCATCTTTCTAAAGTTCTAGTGCATGGAACTTCGGATTTTACTTCGGTAAAGTTATTTAAAGCTACTTTCTGATGTCAAAAACAACATCCAATAGTTTTTAAATTTTTTTAATTAATAGATTTTATTATATATATGTTTAATTGAGTCGGGGGGTCAGAAATTGCAATAAAAAGTGTAATTTTTGAAAAATATTTAGAAGTATACAGCCAGCTAGAATTCACCCTACTTTAGACCCTTTACCTCCTGAGACTTCTATGGAAATGTCCCCAGGTTTTTTTCGTTTCTTAAATTATCATCTCTGGGCGAGACTAAGTTATGAGGTGGCAACCCTAGCTCTGATAAGTAAAGAATTTTCAGAGTCTCCCACAAATAAGCTACATATTGATTACTGACCATTTGTGACATGCCATAAGAAGGAAAAATTTAAAAAAAAACTAATGAGTAGGTTTAAAATTAATAAATACAAATGTATTCTAACAGTTTATGAGTTAATTATACTTTCTATTGGCAAAATTTCTTCAACCTTAACACAAAATAAGATAAAAGTGAATTTTTAAGAAATTTGCGGGATTTCCCGGGATAAGAAAAATTTTCCGGGTTAAAAAAAACAACCGGGATCTCAGGATCTCATTTGAGAAACCCTAGTATATTTACATAATTTTATAATTTTATGTTTGTTTATTAAAATTAATTTACTAATTAGTATTTTTAAAATCTGTTTAGATCACTTGTTTGAATAAGAATTCCTTATTTTTCAGAAGTGCTCAAGCTTTTCAGTTTTAAAACTAAAAGTTGAATATATGAATTAGCTAAAAAGCACTTTGCATTGCTCCAAGCAGTTGTCATCAAACTGTGATTTTATAAAAAGCAACTTTAGCCGCTATAAATTATTATGCCAATGACAGAGAATTTTGCTTTCAATTGATGAAAGAGTGGCTTTACCTGGTGCTATTAATTTGAATCAATTTATTTGCTTTAATAACTGACTAAAGGAATAGTTTTAATTATCTCAAGACTAAAGTTCAAACAAAGGAAAAAATTTTTAAGAGTGGAGATATGCAAACAATCACATAAAACATGCATTAATTTTAAAGATGCATAATGTAAGGAGAATTGTTAACATGTTATAATTGCTTTGTTAATTTTAGTTTCTATGTTATGGTTTAGTTTTATTTAACATAATGGGTATAGTACACTAATTTGAACTAATTGAGACCAGTGATAATTTGGATTAATGAAAAGTTTATATTAACAGGGATGATTTTTATTCATTGAGGCCATTTTTTACTGCTGTAAGATACCTTATTGCAGCAAAATACTAGTAGAGATTAGAATTGTTGTTAAGTAAAATAGGATCACAGAAAAAACATGTTTATTTTATACAGCTGCAAGTATACAGTTGATGAGTCCATTATTTTAGTTAGGGAAATGGTAGAAGTTGTTTGGATTACAACAGGTTTGAATTAGCACGACTGTACTTTATTTGTAGAAATTCAAATGCTAATGTGTCCTAAAGAATGCAAGATATACTCATGTCCCAAAATTAAGGTAAAAAACACATTGTAGGGTAGCTGGAAAAGTATTTGGTGAGTCTGGATGAAATTTTGTACAGAGGTACTTTATGCTAACAGCATAGGTGTGCCTGGTGGGGATTCAATGGATCACGACTTCCAAAACTTTAGCATAAAGCTGTTGGACATATCTAATTTTAAATTACATTTTGTGACCTTACTTTGAACTCTACCATTAATAGGAAGTTAGAGTATTAACTGATGAAATTTAAATCTTTCTTCTAAAATGAAAATGAAAAATATAAACCCATAAACTTTTAGAGATATACACATTTTCACAAGAATACCCAAAACATATAGCGTATCCCCAGAAAAAAGAAGTTAATAGGGAGTGTGACCACCCCTGACAGCCATATGACATCTGCAATGTACAGTCAGGCTATTTATGAGGTTCTGGAGTTTTTGGGCCAATAAACCCACTCCACTACAAGACAAAATTTAGGTCAAGGCAAGTTCTGGGAGAGGGCTGATGGGTTGGTACATTGGCTTTCCCAGAGCATTCTAGACATGATCAATCAAGTTTAGGTCCAAAGACAACTCTAACTTGCAAATATACTCCTTCTCAAGGAAATCTATAACCAACTGAGCTTTGTTGTAAATGAACTGGGACACCCCCACTCGCAAAAAATGCCTCATATGTGACACATAGATCTTATCACTATAGCTCTGAGCAGTCAAAGTTCTTCCCTAAAGACATGCAGAGGCATACAGCCATTCAACATGATGTTTCTCACACTAGGATGCCACCTCTATCACAGCAGTCATTTTCCCTTATGTTTGAGGGTTGATAATGTATCTTACACACTCTCTAAGGTTAATGCATAAAGAATCAGTTTGCAAACTGTATCTTTTCTCATCGAGAACATAACAAGGACTTACTGGTTTTGTATCCACAGATGATGCTTACAGCATATGAAAGGATGCTTCTTCTGAAAGAGGCCTTTCCCTTAGACACACCACTGGTTGTCTGAAACAGTGGTTCTTAACCTTTTTATACTTGCGGCCTTATGCTTATCTATAATAAATTGATTTTTTAATATAATAAATGTAAATCATAACTTTATTATTTCATTATCTATTTAAACAACATTCAAACTTCACAATTAAACATGAAAACTCATTAATTTTTAACAAAAAATAAAATAAGAAACATTTAAAAAATTCATAGAAAAAACAAAAATTATTCGCAAATAACTTAATGAGATTTCTGCTGCTGAATATCCTCAACTAATTTGTTAATTCTTGGTTCAATTGTTTGTAATGCTAGCCACATGCAGGCACCTAATCGCAATCAATTGCATTTTTTGTTTTTATTGAATATATCCACTAAAGTTGAGAACTCTTTCTAACACAAATATGTACTAGCAAAAGGCAGCAAATTTTGCTTTGCTACTGAAAACAGGGGATTTGGATCTGCATGAATTTGTATCCAAAACTGGGACACATTTTTAGTTTTGGGACACATTCTGTGTAATTTTGACACAGAATTCAAATTACAATCATTTATTAATTCTAATAATGTATCTTCATCAGCTGATGATAAATTGGTATTTTTATAATTGTTGTATGAATCTTGAATCCATGGTTTTGTAATGTGAACTTCATCATTAGGAAAATATTTATCAAATTTATCAATTAATTTTAAAAGATGACATTTAATTAAGGAATTTACATTTTGTTTCTCAAATTGAAATTTTGAATCAGAGATTAATTGTGAATAGAATGGAAACATTTCATATATGTTTGAATTTATTCTTTAAATCCATCTTTGTAATTTCATTTTCATAGCCTCAATTTTGTTCTACATATTAAAATATTAGATTGAGGTCCTTGCATAGATAGATTCAGCTGATTTAGAATTGTAAAAATATCTGCATATAAAGATATGACAGTTTAGCAACCCAATTATTGTCATCAAAATAGCTTGATAGGCTGGATTTTTTTATCATTTAAAAATGTTCAACTTTCAGTCTCAATTCAAATAAATGATTAAAGATTTTTCCTCGTGAGAGTCATCTCACTTCTGTGTGAAATAGGAGAGAAGTATTATCTGTACCAACTTCTTCACAAAAAATTGAAAATAATCTTGAATTTAGTGCATTTCCTTTTATGAAATTTATAATTTTTACTGAAATCATAATAATTCGTTCAATTCTGTACTCATTTCCTTGGAAGCTAATTGTTCCCTATGAATGAAACGAGTAGTTAATATATTTGCATGCGCAATATGTTTTATTCTTGATGTAACACCCTTATAACAACCAGTTATAGAAGCAGCACTATCTGTGCAAATTTCAACACAGTTTTTCCATAGTAAGCCAGTAGTATTCAGAAATGAATCAATTTTGTTAAATATATTTTAACCTGTTGTATCTGTTTCTAAATCTATGCAAAAGGGAAATTCTTCAGATATATCCATTTTTATATAATCAATAAATCGCACGTATCCGAAGTAGATGCTCCTGTTAGCAATATCTGTAGATTGATCGATTTGCAATGAAAACCAAGGAGAATTTTTAATATTACTAGTTAACTGCTTTTGAAGATTATTAGCTGTCAATATAGTCCTATTACGAATTGTATGGTTTGATATAGGTATGTCTTTAATTTTGTTTGACACAAATGGTTCAAATAGTTCTTTACAAATATTAAACATGGCAGCTTTTAATAATTCTTTGGTTATTGTAAATGGTTTTTTTGTTTTAGCAATGTGCAATAAATGAAGCTTTTAATAATTCTTTATTTTTAGTAGTTGTCACATTTATGAGCATCTTTTGATTTTTTAATTTGTCTTTTTTTCTTATAAAAAAAATTTTACATTTTGTTTTCATATTGTTCATGCTTAGAATTTAAATGCCTTAACAATTTATTCGGTTTCATTGCTTCATTAGAGAGAACTACACTGCAAATGACACATTGTGGTTTTGTAATTCCTTGAACTTCTATGCTTACGAACGCATATTTGATATAGTCATGATTGTATTTTCTAATTTTATACCTTTAGTTTTAGGACTTGTGGTTTTTTCTGTTGTATTTTTCACTGTATCATCATGGAACTTTCACTAGTATTTTCTTCATTATATTTTCTTTTTGAAGGTCCTAGTCTGCAATTACTTACATTAAAAAATTTTTTAATGTAAGTAATTGCAGACTTAGGACCTTCATTAAAAAATTTTTTAATGTTCTTTTCTGTTTCTTGCTCATTTTTATTGGTTAATTATAAATAATTAAAACTAAACACATAATATAAGAAAGAAATGCACTATTATTCGATCCAAAGTCAATGCTAAAACTAAAACACCCACAACTTGTAAAGATTTTGCATATCTTTTGCAAAAATATTTAAATTTTCAAAACGTACTACTAAGCCTACTATTTTTCCAAATTATTTTTAAAATTCAAGCATTAATAGTTTCTTAGAATTACTTTGGAATAAAAGAAGTAAATACTGCAATGTAAGTAGCATATTTGCATTTATTTCTTCTGTACTAACAAAGTTGTATGTAGGAAGAAATAAGAAAATAAAGTAGGAAAACTTTATTTTCTTATTTCACTTTTCAATACGATATTCAGTTATACATCAATTTTCTTTTTATTATATTCTGAAAGAAATTTTGTATAATTTTGCAGCCCCTGGCAAACTTCTTATGGACCCCCAGGAGGCCGCAGCCCTTCTGTTAAGAATCACTGGTCTAAAAGTCTCTTCTTTGCTAGCCACACTTTGACTTGATACCAATGTTCCAACAACAGTAGCGAGCTTACAAGAGTTTTCTGGCTATCATCTCTCTATGGCAGAGGGCAATTAGAGCTAGTTGATGGTTTTCATAAGGAGTCATTGAACTTACCAATTTTGGCTTGCTCTTCCAGTGATGGTTCTTGTTTTTTGGAATTGTTTCCACAGCATGCACATCACTTTTCTAGATACCTTTAGCCATCTGGCTACCTCCAATTGGAACTGGCCTGCCTCAAGTCTACTGATTGCCTTCCAACATAATGAATCATTCAAACAATGTCATTTTATCAAAATTTGATTGACCTGACTACAGTCATACTCACAAACAGTCAAATTACAGGTCCATGAAACTCGCATTTTCCTTTGCTTAATAATTTGCATGTTTCTTTAGTTTTTGCTTCAAATCAATATGATAATTCAATTCATCATGCAAAACTGTGTATATATATATTTTTTCAAAATTTTACTGGTTAAAAATTCTGAAAAATCTGGTAACAGTCATGATTTATTGTGTTAAATGTGTTTATTACCTTAAGTTTGGACACCAGTGTAAATTTAAATATGATCTATTTTGGAATGATATAGCCTGAAGATAGATGATTTAAAGATGAAAAAATTTTCATATATTAAAATTTAGCTGGTTTTTAAAGTCATCATTAATCTCAGGACTAAAATTCATAATAAAGTTTTTTAAGTTATCTTGTATTTTTCAGTTTGCTAATACCCCATACATGCTAGCTTGTAAATTAACTTTTTATGTCTGGAAAATTAAAATAATGGGTTGACTTATTTGATGAGTAGAAAATGCAAATCTTTATTAAAGAAATGTGAACAAGTAAAATAGCAGTCTTAACAATTGCTGTGCATCATTAAATGTAATTCCAGTAGGTTATTACAAATATTTCTGATTAAAACTTGTGTTTGAAGAACTTATCTAATATAAAGGTTACTATAATAAAAATACAGTATAAATGACCACATAACCACATCAGTAACCATATACATGCTATTTCCAATAGCTGATATGCACCATACATCATTGTAGTGATGCATAGTATTGATGGAAATTAACAATTGTTTGGTGTCTCACATAGATTCTGTCCCTCACATCTCTTTTTATATTACCTGTGTATATATTTTGAAAGATATTATCGATAGTTACTTGATGAAAATGGTGTGGTAATATATGCTTTTGCTACTGTATCTTATATACTGTTTCATTTCTAGCATTCTAGGAGACTACCATTTATTTGGGGGTCTAACCTAAACATATGGGAGTTTACTGTATGGTTAGATTTTGTTATACAGTAGGATTACCTGTAATTTAAAATTTAAGATTGAAAATAAAACTATCATAAGATTAATTTTTTAATTGTTTTATTAATTGCAATTAAAATTGTTAATTGTTCAACACACTAAAATGTTTGCATATTCTGTACTTTACAAAAAAATTTAGTCAGCTAGATTTACTTCTTTAAGTGTTTCAAATAATCAATAATCTATTTTATGTAGATGTTTCAGACACTGCTGTTCACATTGCATTAAGAAATTATTTTATATAATTAATATGTGAGATATTTTATATCAGGAGAAAGCTATTTGTATGATCTTCATTATATATATCTAGAAATATCAAATTAGTCCATAAGTTTATGTGTACTTTTATGATAAGAAAAATTACAATATTTAAAATGTTTTATTTCATTTTAAAATCAATGATATATTCTCGATTATTAACAACAATATTTTGTCATCTTTCAGGCAGTTTTTTAATTCCCACTTTATAAAAAAGTTTTGGTTTTAAATTTAAATAATCCAACATAGGTGTTTTGATATTGGTTTCGTTTATAAAAATTTTTTTTGTCTTTCATAAAGTGTTGCAATATGAAATAGGTGATAATTGTTTGGAGAGTATCTAGAGAGTAAGGTAGATATGGCATAATTTCTGGGACACCATCATTTGGGTGACAACAAGTGGATGATGGTCAACTGGGCACTGGACATTGGGTGACAAAATAAGAGATCAATAATGGACAAAATACAAAATCTTTTATTATTTTCTTTATTAAAATCACCATTATTTTGTATTGATATACTTTATTTATTTTTACAAGTAAATAGAAAAGTTCCAAAGGACAGTTGATATCTACCCTCCGAAATTAACAAATATACATATAAACAAAGACATCAATTACATAAAATTAAAAATACATTACATTATACATTAAAATGAAAAAGTATAAAAGTTCTTTGAAATAATTTATTTTTGAAGAACTGCTTTTCTTTGATTGTTTTGTTAACCACTTTTGACATATAATAATTAATGATGCTACAGTACATTGTTTCAAAACATTTGTTTTTCCTAATTTGGAAATAACTTGTAATTCCTAGCTCATAACATAATACAAATCATAACTCATAAATCTTAACCATATTTATATTTGTATATATTTTACTAATATTTACAAATATATATATATATCCATCAAATTGTATGCTTGCTAAGTGCAAAAATTTTCTGTTGCCCAATTAACAGTCATCCACTTGACTAACATCCAGTTGACCATTGCCCAGTTGTTGTATAACCTAATTTCCTAGTTATACTGTTTAAGTTTCTGTAATATAATATTTGCACAATGTTATCTTGCATTGTGGTGAAGTAAGACTTCCTTTCTGTTGACAATTGCAGGGTGTTAAGGTTAGCTTTCACAGTGCTTCATTAACATGAACTGGTACTACTAGTTGTTCAAAGTAGATGCTTGCCATTATGGTTTGATTAGGCTCCAATAATTTAACATAAATAATGCCTGATTTACCCATATCTCTTCAAACTGATAGTATCTTTTTTGGATGTAATCCAGCTGTTGCAGTAGTTTTTTTGCAATCTATACATTGTCTTTTTTGTACTTTATTATATAGGATCCATTCTTTATCTCCAGTTGCCAGCCAATTTAGGAAAGGTTCTACTTTGTAGCAAGATAGCAGAGAATTGCAGATGTTTACATGTACTCTCTAATTAGCTATAGAGAGCTCATGGGTAATCAATTTTCTGTTTTGACACTTTCTCCATTTCCTTAAGGTGGTGATGAATAATTCTATGGAATGAATTTAGTTGTTCTGCAATTTCATCTACTAGTAGTTCTGGTTCTGTATCAATTAGAGCAGTAAGAGCATCATTAACAAATTGATTAGGGTGTCCAATTGAAATTTATCTTTCACGAGAAATTTTTTTTATTTTTTAAACTGCTTCTGTGCAGTTCTAATGCTAATAATGTCATGATTATGTACTGTATTTAATTTTTCTGCATTTTGTAGCATTTTTTATCACTTAAAAATGAAAAATATATCTTTCAATATCTTTTGTATTATCCATGTTATTTCAAGTATTAGTAAAATCCAAAAAACTAAACAATGATAAACTATTTTTAAAATATTATACTCTTTCACCAGATCAATTTTATCATCAACTAAATGTTATTCATTGTCAGATTATGTTTGATATCAATAATGTCAAAAATATGCATATGGGCTGAGCTGATATATTGTTATAGAATATAGTAATCTAGAGTCTAGTATAGCATTTATGCTTTATTTATTTAGGATGTTTAGAAGCTATTGTGAAGATATTTTTAGAATGTTTTGATATAAAAAATGATGATAGAATTGAGAATTATTGTTTTATCTTCATTTTCTCATGTCAAAATATAAAAATGAACAACTAAGATATGTATGTCAGAATTGATAGACTATAAAAGCAGAAACTGTTTCAACTTTAACTAAAGCTTATATATGTATTGATAAAATTTAAAGAAAAATGCTAACTCAATTTTAATTGCTGTTAAAATAGTAAATAATGTTAAAAACTTTAAAATTTGAATACAATGTTTAGAATACAATAAAATCTGCTTAATGTTAGAATTTCTTTTCTTCTAATTTAATCTTAATTATTCTATATTCTTTAAATCAAGTTTATCATCATCATCAGTATTGGCAAGTCCCAAAGTGATTACATTATATGGAATCTATTGAGACTCTGAAATTAATTACATTGAAAAACAAAAAAAATTTTTCATTTTAAATTTTTTAGATGGGACAATTTCACATTATTTGCTGCTTTGAAAAAAAAAATTGTTTTTGTTTCCAGTTTGTTATGGGGAATTCTTATCTTGATATATGAAAATAAAATAGAAATAGAGAAGAGATACAAATCCCAAAAGATTATTCAACATTAGATACGAAGTTATAAAGTATATAAAAAATACTGTATATATATATAACTTTATTTTTTAACCTAAAAGGACAGTTTGTTTTCATTGCACTGTCAATTGTACAATGTTTATAACAGTTAAAATATTTTGGATATATAGATTTTTTTTAAATATATAGATAAAAAAAATTGATATTACAGCAAGTTTTCTACTTACGAACTTAATCCGTTCGTAGCGGTTGTTCGCAAGTCGAAAAGTTCGTAACTGGAAAAGACGATGTTTGGCACAAAAACTCAAATACAATGTTGTTTTTACAATTAGGTAATGTTTAGGCTACTTGAATAATGTTGAATTAAGATTGTTAAAGGGAAGTATAAATTCAAATCAGTCACATGCACAGTACATTATTTATTAAAATTACTCATTTAAAACAACTACAAATGTACATATGTATGTACTGTAAATGTTTTAATGTAAAACTTCAAAAATAAACTTCACTGTACATAAAAAAATAACCAACTGCACTTTAACCCGCCATCTGTCAGCTTTGTTCGTAACTTCGAAAGTTCGTAAGTCGAATGTTTGTAAGTAGAGGACTGCCTGTATTTTAATTTTAGATAGAAAAAATATTTTTAGTATTTTGAATAAAAAGATTGTTATAGAAGAGTTCTTTTCTTTGCCAAAAATTATTGAAAAATATAACAAATATAATGTAAAACAATCACTTATCTTAATCTCTATTCTTCCATGTAGTTTTTGTTTTCTTTGAATTTTCTTAGAAAATCCATGTCAGTAATAAAAATTTTTAGATGTTTACTGAAATTATTTTTATATCTCCAGCCATGCTATTTGATCTGAATTTTTATCAGATATATGAGTCAGATCTGAATTATATGATTGATTTACGGCTTAGCACAATTTAATATAATTAATGGGGACATTTGTTATTTACAGAATAATGTACTTTTGAATTGTTATTCAAAAGAAAGATATTATTTTTTACTCTAACATTTATCATTATTAATTGAATGTTATAGAAATCAATTGTATTATTTTATTCATCATATAATTTGGACTTTTCCTTATCAAAATTTTATGTTTAATCTAATAAAATATGCACTTATGAATTATAAACTTACTACCACACCTGTGCATTGCTAGAGAATATTTATTAACAAATGTTTTCAGCTACTCCCTAGCACCATCATCTTTGCTAAATTTAATAATTAGAATTTTAATTAAATAATTTAAATAAATTTAGGCCTAACTGGAAGAAAAGAAACGGCCCGAAGCGGGACTCTAACCCGCAACTTCTGCTATCCGTGCAGACACGTTACCAGTTACGCTACCCAGACCTCCGATCCGCTCTCCTCTTCCAGCTGATATAAGATTACCGTACGACCGACGATCATTACAATGCTGGCTGGGGACACATTAATTGCCCACGTCCTCCAAAGGCACTCAACTAGCTATCGCAACCCTGGCAAGGCAATATATATATAAATAAACAACTACTAGCCCGTTATAGATAACGATCAACCAATGCCGAATTATCGGGCTAGCAAATTTATTTAAATTATTTAATTAAAATTCTAATTATTAAATTTAGCAAGAGATGGCGCCTAACGCCTAACTCTAGTACTTATGAATTATATATTCAAAAGAAAGCTATATTTGCTAGCCCGATAATTTGGCATTGGTTGAATGTTATAGAAATCAATTGTATTATTTTATTCATCATATAATTTGGACTTTTCCTTATCAAAATTTTATGTTTAATCTAATAAAATATGCACTTATGAATTATAAACTTACTACCACACCTGTGCATTTGCTGAGAGAATATTTTTATTAACAAATGTTTTCAGCCTACTCCCATAGACAATCATCAGTTTTATAGAACTGTTTTTAGAAAATGTTCCACGAATAGAACATTCCATTTAAATTTTATCTTTGACTAATTCTAAATACAAATTTAAAGTGAAATAAATTAAATAAATAAATTACAGAAGGACACATAATTCATGGGGTTTTTATGTCCTAATCTTTTTTCAATGATGTATTTTCAAGCTGAAGGTAAAGAATTTGCATCTCTCGCAATCAGGCATTGCTCTTTGATCTTGCTCGTGTAAATCTCTATTTTTTCCATACCCATAACGATGGTTGGAGAATGTACCTTTTTAATAATGTTCGCTTCATTCCATTTTATGACAGAGCCTTTCACCTGTGACATTGCCACTAAATTCATTTCACTCTGTTGTACTAAAATTGTATTACTATGGCTTTTTTCTATATTGTACTTGTGTTCCATGAGTCTCACCTTAAGGTTTCTTTTTGTGACTTCACCATAATCTTTTTGGACTCCTAACAGCTGATTACTTTTGTATACTCTAGCCTGTTCTATCTTTAGTTTGTTTTTATCATTCCCCAGTAAGTTGTAAATATTAGCTCTTTTGTAAACTATTCTCAAGTCTTTATAAGTTGCCAGCTCATTTATAGTGCATCTCATTCATTTGTTGTATGTAAATTTATTGATTCTATTGATGTTTTTTGGATACTTATCTTTGTTTCTTTATAACTCTTGATGAGCCCTTCTATAGAGGAAATTCTATACCCTAAAGTTGTAGCAATTTTTTAAATTCTATTAATTTCTTTTAAGTGGTCCTATATATTGGAACAATACAAAAAGGCCCTTTTAACCAGTGCTCTGAATGCAGAAAGTTTATACTTGTAAGGGTCATTATGCTTATCAACTTATGCTCCTTAGGGTCATTAGACCATGATGGGATCATCATGATCTAATGACCCTAAGGAGCATAAGTTGGTTTGATATATTCACCAGTATAAATACCTTTATTCTTAAACTGGATGTCAATGGCTAGGAAATGCAGATAATTAGTGCTCTGTTGTTCTAGTTTTAGGTTCAAACTGTCTATTGTTGTTAACCACAATCAACTCCACAAAACTCCTGAACCCTCCAGTTGTTTCTCCTCATTATGAATATATCATCCATATATCTTTTCTAGAGTAAACTATCTTCTGTGAAATATCTGAGGATATCTTTTTTGAGCTTATGTAGTACAAATTTACATAAAAGTCCTGAAACAGGACTTTCCATTGGGACATTTTTCTTTTGTTTATGGATTTGCTATTGAATCTAAAAAATGATTGATAGCAAACTAATCTGACTAACTGACTCATTCATTTCATTTGGGTAAGCAGATAACTGGTTTATGTCGAATCATGAACTCAATAACTGCATTGAAGCAAGATTCCAATTTAATAGAAGGATACATACTTTCAAAGTCCATTACTGTTCTTATTTCATCATCCAATAAATTCAAGCCTTCTAATACCCTTACTATTTTGCTTGGATCTTGCGCCACATAAATACTGTCCTCTAATTGGTCAGAAATGTTCTGTGTAGGTGTTTTTCGAGAATAAACATTAGTGCTTTGCATTTCTCTACTACCAGTCTGATTTCTTTGGTTACCTTGTGAGTTCTTGCAAAGGCAAAGATTCTTGGCATTTGGGGACTAGGGTTATGCGATCTTTTTAGGAAAGTTAAGAGCAAAGTGAGTGGTGTTTTTTCTAGTTTTTTTTAATCTTTCTGTCTGTTATTGCTACAATTTTTTCAACAACCATTACTCGCCCTGTTTTGTAATATAATCTTTCATAGCTCTGTTATAGAATTGTCTTTTCATAATTACCAGCTGTATGATCTCTCATTAATATCAGCTCATCAGCTGTATCAGCTCTCATTAATATCAAATCTGTAAAAACATAGAGATTACAAGAGCAAGATCAAAGAGCAGTACTTGAATGTGAAAGATGCAAATGCTTTACCTTGAGCTTGAAAACACATCATTGAAAAAAGATTAGGACCTAAAAACCCCTGAATTATGTGTCCTTCTATAATCATATTTGGCTTGTGTTATACTTAGTTTTTATTATACATTTTTATTTTGTTAACCTTGTATATTTCTTGAAGTTTATTTTTATTCATTGCTAATCTTATCTATTTTATTCATGGAACATTTTCTAAAAACAGTTCTATAAATCCTGATGATGGTCTAGGGGAGTAGGCTGTAAACATTTGTTAATAAAAATATTCTCTCAGCAAATGCATGATCAGATTATTGATGAGATGAAAAATTAAGATTTCAACACTAAGTAGTAGTTACAAAATAGCATATCATCTTCTATCTTGTAATTGCTCATTTCTGTTTTTTGTTCTATATTTAAAACCAGGAGATAACTAATTTTCTCAATCACATTTATTAGCTATTTATTTATAGTTAATTACCTCATTAAAAGTTGATATTTATTTTCATCCAGTCATCATCCAGTTTTAGTCTATTACAATTCTATTTGTTTTATTTTGAATAATAAAAATTGAATTATAAATTATATTTTCAGTTCGGCACCTAAAACAAAAGAAAAGAAAAAGGAACTTGTCATTCCTCATATTAAGAATAATAATTGGAGATTACCAAATGCAGATAAATCTGTTTCTTCTTTGGAGGATTTGGCTATTAAAGAAATACTTGACGGTAAGTCTTTTTTCTATTATTAAAGATATAAAAAGAAAAACTAGTTGTTTGATATAAATTGTCATATAAGTGATATATCATAAAGTAAATAGCATTTATTTTTCTAGAAAAAAATATTTTTAGTTAATATTTTACAGTATTTTATATAAACTGATTTTTTTTTAAATTTCTGTAGAGAAACATTTAGAGTTTACCAACAGTATCATGATGTTCAATTCTGAAAAATTGCATTTTCTTCCATTTATAATTCTTGCATTATTGAATATTCATGCATTATGCTTATAAGGAAATTCTTTCTATTGTCCTATCCCCCTAAAAATTTAATGATCGTATTAAATACCACATTTTTTGCTGATTAATTTAATGTATTACTCAATGGTTTATGTCTAGAATTGAATTTGATATTAAATTTTCAAGTTAATTTAACAAAAGTTTCAGTACTTTTAACATCATAGATGGCATGGTACATTTTTGCATACAGGTTTGCAAAATTATTCTATTTGTCCATGGAAAATTAGTAGATTTAATTACTTTATTATTGGACTGCAATTTGAAAAAAACTGTAAACCTATAAATTTCTACTGTCATCCCTCCAACAGTCTATTTGTCTTTCTTTCTTTAGTCTCGAGAACGGAGTTAGATAGATGAAAGACAAGATCAGATATAGAAACCTCAGGCAGGAGGTCTTGATTAACTATATAAGAACTTCCAATGCAAATGGAAGTCATGTTATTTCAATTCAAAATATTTTCCCTGAAAGGTGTTGGATAGATGACTGGCATAACTCCATATTGTTAAAGGAAAAGTATGATGTACAGCAGTGTTTCCCAAACTTTTGACATCTGTGTACCCTTTGTATAATTTTCTTAATGCTGAGTACCCCTCGTCAAAAAAATTGCATATACTTTAAATCAAAAACCAAAGATAACGAGGATATCATTTCTATATGCTGCTGCAATTGAAAAATCGAAAAAGCCAAAATAGAAGACTATGTGGAAAATATTGTTCCTAGATATAGCGATATGGACTTTAGGTCTCATTTTCGTCTTTCTAGAAGCACTGTCAAAGTAAGTCTCTGCTAAGAATTGTTAGTTGTAGTAACTAGCTACAGAAAAATTGGTTTATTCGGCATTTTTAGCTTTTTATTAATACTAAAGCACATAACAAACCTTTCCTGTTAGAAAAATCGCACAAAAGCTAAAAATACACACGCGCACATTGTAACAATTCAATGTGTAGATACTGGAGGTTTTTGTGTGACACTGTTATCTTGGCCATAAGGTGGAAGAATACACAGAATCACAGCACCCAGCGAAACCGCTAAGAAGTAACAAAGTTTTTTATTATTTTTCTATGTTCGAAATCAAAAAAAAGTAAATTGCTTGTTGCACCAGGAACAGCCGAAGCACGGTGCAGCGTGTACCCCCACTAAACTCTTCCCGTACTCCTGGGGGTACGCGTACCACACTTTGGGAAACACTGATGTACAGGAATAAGCCACTACTAATTTGAGGTGGAGAGCATATATTTTTTAAGTTAAATAAATAAAATATGATTAAAAATTGCAGCCCTGCATTGTGATGATGTCACAATAAATAATTGCTTGTTTATTTTGTAGTTGTAATATTTGCTATTATTAATAATATTTTGGTATTGTTAAATTCCTTGATGCCTACTTTGTCAGTTCACAAAATTTAATCAAATCTTCATAGGTTTGCAATGAATTTTTTTGTTTTTTAAAGATTTATCAGTTTTCAAGCAAATAAATTTTTAAATCAATCTGTTTGAGAGACGATATAAAGAATTTGGAAAGCTAATTTTCAAATTTTTTCATTTGGTTCAAATTAACATAAAAAATCTATATAAAATATTTCAGGTTTTAGCTAACAGCCAATAATTTTTAATTATGCTGCAAGTGCTATAATTTGAAAATGCCTGAAATGCTGTAGAATATTCTAGAATATTGTGCATCTGATTTTCTGCTTCTAAAATGCAAAAATCTTTATATGATAGAAGATGGCCTTATGCCTAAGAGTGTACAACTCTTAAAAATTAAATAAAACATTGGTTCGCAGTAAACTTTTATTTTACAAATGAAGGAATTTTAAAATGAACTACATATTGCATCCTCCAAGTTTTCAAGAGCGGATTACCACCATAGAATAAAGTACTGTCTAAAAAAATGTGAACTAAAGTCTTATACAGAAACTTGCAGTGCACACCCAAAGTCAAATTAACTGTATCTGACAATGGATTTGACATGTAGAAGTATAAAAATAAAACATAGTGTACAGTTTTTATCACCTTTCAAATAACTACTTAGTTTATAGTTTTCTTTTTTCCAGGGTAAAAGTTATTTACACAAACTTATACAGATTTTTTTCTGAAAACCTGTTAAGTGAAATTGAAATTTCGAATATGCCAAATTTCTAACTGAACTTGTATATAAACAGTTCAAATTTGCAGATATAAGCATAACTGTTGAGGAAGAGGAAGCTGCTATTTTCTTTTAAGTTACATATTACATATGCAATTTTTGTTACATAAAAGAAAACATTTTTTATTTTTACTCTACAGCAAAAGTTTAAATTTTATTGATGATTTATAGCATATTATTATATAAACTAACTTATTGGCAATTAAACTCAGATTTTTGTTTTTATTTCTTTTATTTCAGAAAGTGCTAAGGCTAATGAAGACTGGGAAAAACGTGAAAATAGAGACCATATGATCATTCCATTGCTTATTCAAAATAAAATTCCTGATGGGTATGAAACTGAGACTAAAATGGATGTTACTTTACGTCCTAATGATTCAACTCTTGCAGACTATGAAAATGTACCTGTTAAAGAATATGGGTATGCTTTATTAAGAGGAATGGGATGGAAGCCTGGATATCCGATTGGAGATAAGAATAAAAAGTATGTAATTTTAACAATAATTTTATTTTACTTACTTGACAATTACACTAATATAATAATTATATTATTGTAGTTTTAATTAATAATATAAGTTTTACAAAATAGAAATTAAGTTGCAAAAATAAATAAAAGAATATCTTGTTAGATTATGATATTCTTTATTTGCAATTTAAAAAGAATTTATATGTATAATTTTATATTACAAGCATAGGTATCTCAGTCTGAAATAATCTGAATCTGAAATAAACATCATGATATTGTTTGTATATAATTAAAACTATTGAATGTTTTTAAATGTGTTAATAGGAAAAGAATGTATATTGACTAAAATCTGCCCAATATTGTGTGCTTCAGATTTGAAAGATTTATATTGAGCAGTTATTTCATTTCGATTATCACATATATAAATTGTTGTGTAGAAAGCTTGCTGACATTATCAATAATTAGTTTTACTATTTTATTATTTCTTGTTACCTTTTGTGTTATTTGGAAGAGAGGCAGCAACCTATCTTCCAAATAACATGTGTTTGCTTTTGGTTATGTATATAAATAAATAAATATATCATAGTAATCCTTTAAATCTGGATCTATGCAATATTGTCTTAAGTTTGTCTAACACTAGTTTAAGCAAACCAAATATGTTTCGACTGATTTTTATTAATCTTATTATTTTGATTTGTTAATGCTGCCATAGAAACTGTTTAGTGTATTTGTTTTGATAAGTAGAAATGCTATTATAAATTTTGAAATTATTATAATAATTATTAAATATTTTATTATTTGTGTATAATTTTTATTTACCAGAAGTTTACCTTTTATAAATGTATTAATTTATTATGAATTTTTCATTAAGTATTAGTTGATTATTTTCTAGTTGTTATATGTTTAATTATTTTTCATACACAATTAAAACTTAAACTTCAATACTTTTATTCAAAATGTTTTTTAAAGTTTTTAGTTTTTTGGTATTATATATAGATTGGCCAAAGAAACAAATAATATTTACTTATGTTATAATTGAATGAAAATGTCCATAGTAAAGTGTATTTCCACCTTCCTTTTAACAATTATATCCTCATTAAATTCAAAACAAGGAAAACAACAACATAAATATAGCTATATGGTGTGTATGAGATATATATATTTTATAATGATGACTTTGTTTTAAAACATATAACATATAACATAAAATTAAGGAAAATTTCATAAATGGAAAGCATTTTGTTGAATTAAAAAATATATTTAAAAAAGAAAAAATTAGAGAACTAATTTAAAATGATAAAAAGAGAAAATACATATTAATTAAAATTGAAAAAACAAGTTCATTATTAAATTTTATATAAAATATGTTTGCATGAACTTCTAAAGATATTATAATTATGATGCAATATGTGTCCTTTGGTCTTGGGTTATCAGCTATACAGTAAAAGAATGATCTGTAGGAAATAGATAGGTGATGTGGAGTATATAGACATGAATTATTACAGATTCTCTTATTAGGAACTCTTAGGCAAAGCCAATAGTTATGTATTATTCGATTATAAAATTTTAAACATAATATGCAGTCAAAATATTTTATTCATTTTATAAGATTGGGTAATCCAAGTCATGTTCTTACAACTTCTGGTATATGGAAGGTTGCTGAGTTTTTTTAGAAGAAAGTATATCTTTTGAATTTCTTTATTGGCTTTATTTAGAAGGGATGGAATTGTCATTGACTAGACAGGCAAGCAGTAGTCAAAAGTGGATTGTAATTTCATTTTAAAAAAATGGATCTTAAGATAGATTTGAATGAAATAGTCTACAATACTGAAGATTAACTTTATCACTTAATTTTTAAATTTTATAATGTTTTATTTGCTTTTTAAAACTTTTTAATTTTTTTTTTTTTTTTTTAACTTTACCTAAATTAATTGTTGCAAAATTTTGTCTTTTTGGACCATTCTCTTCACTTTTATCAGCTGGTCATTTCAACGTAAACCTGTCCGAGGAGGTTGTTTCTTTTTTTCTTTTAAAATGTTTCTAAAATGCATAAGGTAAGTGTCATTAACTATAAAGCCATAACATGACTAGAGGCAACTTTTTCTGGGTGTTTTCTTTCAACAAAGTCCATAAATTTCTCCCACATTGCAAAGAGTTCTTTAATTTCATTTGTAGAGATAACCTCCTCCAGCACTGGCACTGCCATTGGGGTACCAATCTCATGTATAACCTCTCTTATCTGCTCTTACTGTAACTCCACCAACTCTTTAATTATGAGTTCTGAATACTGGGGCTGTATTCTGGTCACTGTCTCTGGTCTCTCATCTCTCACAAACAGGTTGCTGATTGGCTAATCATTTGGATTAGCCAATCAGCAACCAGTTTGTGAGAGATGAGAGACCAGAGATGGTGACCAGAATATTGGCTCCTGATCTACAACGTCATTCACATCTTCCTCATCCACCTCCAGACCCATGGATTTTCCAAGGGACACAATCTCCTCTACCACTTCCTCTTCAATTTCAAATCCTTCAAAGTCCCTTTTAGCCACAGTTTCTTCCAAGCAGAGGTCAATGTCCTCTTTGTAACACCCTGCCAGGCCATGTCATTCACAATGTTAAAATGATCCTTTCAGAACTTTAAAAGGGTGAAGTTGGTATTTTCTGTAACCTCAAAGCATTGTTTGAAAAGGTATTTGATATACAGTTTCTTGAAATTGGAGATCACCTGTTAGTCCATTGACTGTAGGATAGGAGTGGTGTTAGGAGGAAGGCAAAGAACCTTGATGAAACTGAACTCCTCAAGGGTGTCGTCTTTGAGGTATGGTGGGTGGGCTGGCACATTATCAAGAATGGCTTGTAGCAGTAGATCATTGTCCTACAGATATTTTTTTATGGCAGGACCAAACATCAAATTTATCCAATTGACATAGAACTGCCTCATCACCCACGCTTTTGGGTTAGCCCTCCATATGACATGCAGTTTTTCCTTCAGTATTTCTGCAACTTAAAAGCTCTTGGGTTTTCTGAGTGGTATATGAGAAGTGGCTTTATCTTGCAGTCACCACTTGCATTTGCACACAGTGAAAGAGTTAACTTGCCCTTTATCAGTTTGTAGCCTGGCATCTTCTCATCTGCTGTGATGTAAGTCCTCCTCAGCATCTTCTTCCAAAAAAATCCATTTTCATCAGCAGTTAAAGACTTGCTGGGGATGTATCCTTTGGTTCTATGATCTCTGCAAATGTTTTGACAAAATCTTCAGATATGTTGATGTTTGAACTGGCCACTTCATGCCTAATGACAGAATGAATGAATGCCAATCCTTTTTGAAATTTTCAAACCATCCGTGGCTGGCTTTGAACTCTTATTCCACCAAAGAACTATCGTCTTGTTGTATCGAATCTGAGTAAATAGTTTGTGCATTTTTGCAGATGATAGCTTCAGTCAAGGTGTCTCTGGCAAGTTGCTTCTTCGTTATCCACAGAAACAGGAGATTTTCCATTTTCTCATGGACTGAAATGCATAGCTTTAATATGATTGTTACTCCCTGGCTGCTGTTATACCCATTATAGAGGCTTTCTGTTTCAATATAATGCATATCATCTATGTAAAATGCTCATACTGTCTCACCAAATTCATTATAATTTCCCACTTTACCTCAAGCAAAATCATATGGTTTGGCTTTTTGCCACTTCTCTTTATGCTTACTTTCTTTGGACCTGTGATGTCACTAAAGGAATTTTGCAAAATAACAACAAAAAAAACACAACATAACGGAGATCCTTCCAGAGTGGGGTGAACACATGTACTGTGGTTGGAAATACTCTCAAAGCTTGGCGCTTGCTGTGCAAACTAGTGGATGTGTAACTGAAACTTAGTTGTATCTCAAAATTCAGCTTGTATCTCAAGGCAAAAAATCAGCCAAACTCTGGCTCATATCTCGAAAAGCTGATATGTCAGTATGCTCATATCTCAAGGCATTACTGTATATAGTTTTGACAACTAATTCTGAAATAAATTATAACAGAAAGATTAATAAAAGATTGTTTTAGCTATGATTTTAAGTATAGCATGATTAGCCAATACCTGTTTATTTATGGTTCTACATTATTGAAGATGAACTATGCAAGAGAACTTCTATGAATAAAGACAAGTGAACATAGTACAGTATAGAATATTAATCTTTGCCAGATGATACATAATAATTAAAAGGGGCTCTAGAAATTTAAAAAAGAATTTATTCTGATGACTTCTTACAACAATATGAATTTTAAAAATGAAGAAAATTAACTTCAATTGGAGTTATACATTTACATTTATTTTAATAAATACAGTTGTAAATATAAGTGTTCTTTTGTATAATTTAAAAGTTATTATGTTCAGTAAGTAGGTTTAATCTATAAATTGAGTGTATTGTTTATGTTAATGCATCCAAATTTAGTTTTTTTTAATGATTTACCAAATGTTCTATGTTATTTGCATTTTTTATTATCCAAGGAAGGTTTATAGTATTGATGAGGACAAGCCGACTACAGTTCACAGTACTATATTTTCTACTTACAACATAGAATTTATTAAAAATGTTCTAGATTGTAGTCATTTAAACAATGAAATTATAATTAAAAAATTTATTTTTATGTTTGGAATTTTAGTTAAATAAACTATTATTTAAATTTTATAAAAAGAAAACAATTTTGTAGATAATCAGTTTTATAATCTAAATATTAAAATTATTCAATTTTAAATTTTATATAGAGCTGTTACACCTGTTGAAGTTGTTGTTAGACCTAAAGGATTAGGGCTTGGTGCTGGTCAAAATTCAACAAATAAGAAATCTTCTGTCGAAGAAGAAAATCTAATATTGAAAAGAGGTTGCTTTGTGTATATAGAAAAAGGACAGCATACAGGGGAGTATGGTCAGGTAAATATATATATATTTTTCTTTCTCCTTGAAAAATTATTAATAATTTAATGAGTTGATTGATTTTTCAAACTGTGATTTACAGATTCCTTTTATAGTTCATTAAATCATCAAGTTTTATACATAAAATTTCTTTTTATTTCAATTAAAAAAAAAACAAAAATTATTAAAAATATATACATTTTTAAAATAGTCTATATATTATTCATACATTTTATAATAAATACTTATGTTTTAAGCAGTAGAAATAATTATTTATTAAAAAATTATTCAATAAATGATTTTTAAACTAATACAACTTATAAAATTTGAAGTCAGTTGAGTCAGTCTTTTTTACTTTTATTTATTTCATATGATATTTGAAGAAATCTTCATAATTTTTGTTCAAATTAGAACATCTTGCATCACTGCAGAATCTCCCATTCAAAGTGATACAGCATCCACCTTACAGCTCTGATATGTCACCGTGTGACTTTTGTGTTTTCAGGCCTTTAAAAAAGTTTCTCGAACATTGCAGATTCTAGTCTGACAACAAAATTTGAGCATCTATAACTGAATGAGTCATTCAGCAGCTTTCTTTTATGTAGAGGGTACATACAAACTTGTATCATGTTGGAAACATGTCTGAATGCAAGAAGTGATTTAAAGGATATACTGTAGTCCTGCTATAGACAATATTTTATATAATCCAGTCTTTTTCATTTGAACAACTCTTATATTAATTTCTGAAACATTTTATATTAAAAATTGTACCACTATCTTTTATATATTCACGTCTTATTTAATGATAATTTGTAGAATGACTATTGCCTGAAAGGATCTTAAAATTTAAAAACCATTTAAGATTGGTGATTACCAATTTTGCTATCAAACCACTAGTTAGCAAAATTGATGAAAGTAGTGATTTTCATTTTTTAATCTTGTTAACCTTATTCATTATGGGTTTTAAGTAGTGTTTCACATTTAAATAGAATTAAGACTGAAAAAATAATGCTGCTTTAATAAATATTGCATATGTTCTAGTAGAATATTGGTATAAATTACAATTGTTAAAAAGTTTTTGTGAATTATGAACTTAGGATACTCACAACATGTATATGAAATGTTTGACTAAAGGCAGATTCCATCAACAACAGAGTTATAGAAATTTTTATTTATGATCAGTAAACAAGAAAAATATTAAATTAAAGATTACATAATCATAAGTATTCTGATTTAAAATTTGTTTTGCAGGTTGAAGGATTAGATGAAGATAATGGACGTGTCATTGTAAAGTTAGCAAAAAGTGACGAAAAAATTACTTTACCTGAATTATTTATTAGAGTTGTAACAGAAAGAGAATATAATAAAGAAAGTCGAATTATTAGTGAGTATATTATAACAAATTAGTTTTGTTTTTATGTGTTCTTAAAATTATTTATTTATTATTATGAGAAGTTTTTTACAAATTAACTGAATATTATATTATCTTGATACATCAAGATAATATAATATTCAGTTAATAAAAATTTACAAAATTAAAAATAAAATTGATTGTAAAAATATCATATGAAATGAGAAAAATATATTTTTAATGATGCAAACTTTTTCATTTTTTTTTATTTATACATTATATTGGGTAAAGATATAAAATATAATCTCAAAATTTGATACTTTGGATTTTGTGTTACATGGCTTTTGATACATTAAGTTAGTTATATATTTCTAAGCTAGATTAAAATATTAGAGAGAGAAAAACTTCAAGAGAAAGACTTTCATGTTTAACTGTATTTTTTTACTTTATTTTCCTTTTTTCTCCCAATTTCTTAAAAATATTATAAAAATATTAATAAATATTTAAAGATAGTTAAGTACAATCAAGTTGTGAAATTTAGGGAATGAGGATGGAACAAACTAACATTGGAACTGAATGAATTATATTTTCATATGATAAAGATGAGAGAGTTTACTTTTATTTTAGCTTATATAATTGAAAGAAATAAAAGTTGTAAGTAAATGGTTAAAACAAGTGCTATATTATTCATTAAATAAAAAATTAAATTTGAAATTACGATTCAAAAGCAAGTGATCTGAAAAATGTTTATAATTAATAATGTTCTTGACATTTTGAAAATTTATTAAGAATACTGTAATCATTGATATTATAAATAATATTACTTCATAACTAATGTATTACTTATGGAACAAATAAATATTTGTTGGCTACTATAAAGTAAAAATTTGATTTACATTATTACAGTAATGGTTTTATCCATGCTTTATTTCTATGGGGAGAAATCACAGCAGTTTCCTTACACATTTGAAAAACTGATTTCATGATTATTTGAGAGAAGTGTTAATATATTTATTTTTTAATTAACATCACTTTATCTTATTATTAAGAGAAAATAATACTTTCTCATTATGTAAAAAATATAGAAAATATGAAACATATATATTTATTTTTATAATATAGACCTCTTCTAATTTTAGATCATATTAATATATGTAAAGTTTTTGAAATTTACTGAATTTTAAATAACCATTTTAAGCTATGATTACTGTTATACTAATAAACAATACAGTGGAACTCTGATTAATCAAATCACCACTTATCCTCCTCCTCCCACTGTCACCATGCTGTAATTCTCTTATATCATATGACTGCATGATCAGTGGCACTTACTTGCTGTGACAGATCCAAATGACCAGTAGGATGTACTCATGTACTCATACATTGATGAAGAAATAATTATGTACAGTATGTGTACAATGTTGTTGTGTGTTACCCTGTAATTTAATTTTTTACATATTAAACCACTTATGCAAATTTTCAGTTATCCAAATTATCTGCAGAATGAATCAATTTGGATAATCAGAGTTCTACTGTAATTTATTTTTTATGAATAAATTAAAAACTATAGTTTTTTGAATATGGATATAATAATTACTTGTGTTATAAATACAAACATTCACAAAGTTTCTATTTATATATATTTTGTTACAAAACTTTTTAAAGAAGTTTATTTTTATTTCTAACAATAGTTTTTTCTTTTTTAAACTAAATTTTAACAAAAATAGAAGCATGAAGTGAAATAATGTTATGATTATTTTAAACTGTAAAAGATGAAGATAAAAATTAGAATATTAAACTTGACAATGTTAATAGTTTGCTGGCTAAAATGGCTTTGCTTTCTTAGATGTGGTTGTAAGAGCTACACAAGTATAGATTGCATTTAGAAACATGAACAAGTAAAAACAAGTACAGTAACTAGGAAATCTTGGTATTTTATATATATATATATATTAAATGTATTAAATTTACAGTAAATTGAAGTTTTGACTGCACAACTAGATTTAATTGGATTACACAACTAGAATTAATGATGATTTAAATTTATTACATATTGATATCCGGAAACTATAAACTATATTGACAGAAATTAATAGAAGAAAAGATAATCCATATGAAGGATTAAATCAGATTAATAAAATGAAGCTTTTTGCAAATCTGAACCTAAAATTGTAGGCACAGATGAGCTATACCATTTAGATTATGTCATTTGCATTACACTTAATTATTTAGATTAATCTTATTGAAATTTGATTAACTAAACTATGAATAAATCATTATTTTTTTAATTAACTTAATATTTTTTGCAAAAACTCTGGAAAAATAAAGGACCAGATTAAAGAAATTTTATAATATATTTATCTTTCATTGTGATATCAATGTATATTAATTAAAAATACCTTGTAACAAAAGGGCAATTTTACAGTATAACTGACTGAATGAATTGGACCAGTTTCAAGTCATGTTGCCATGACAACAACAATAAGTCAATTGACTAGTAGTTCCAGTCAGACAGATTTAAAAAGTTAATGTTTATAGTCTATCAGAACAGTCAGTGAGCTACAGCCAATCAGACTTTGGATTTATAAAAACTTGCATAATGGGAAAAGATGGGAAAAAAAAAAGAAGATTTTTCAAAAGACTTGATAAATGAAGTAAGATAATATCTGCAAATTTATGATATTAATTGGGCAGATTACAAATAAATAAAAAAAAAAAAAAAAAAAAAGGAAAACTTAAAAATGATTGGCTGCTGTTTTGATTCTTAATTTAAGAATGTAAATTTGCACAATGTAGATATTCACTAAAAGTAGAGCAAAAAGGCCGGGATGAATTGTGAAAGTTTTTGTGACTGGATACAGCAACTTGACAAGGAAATATATGGTAGGAACACTGTTTCTGGACAATGCAACTTATCATAACAGTAATGATCTAAAATTGACAAATACAGAAACTACTATTCTTCTTTTAAATATTTTAATCATTCTCTAATCATTGGATGCAGGAATAATTTGCTTCATTCGAGAAATATTGACTTGAACAAACTGAAAGTGATTTTTCAGACTCTAAACGCATTAATCTCATCATTAACTATCTTGATGCTTGTTTACACTGTTGTAGGTTTGAATGACATTTGTCCTGCCTGTTACAAACTGCTGAAGTCTATGAATATAATTGCAGGTGAAACTCAAGAAGATCACAAAGTAGAGAGAATGAAATTTCTGACAAACTTCAAAGTAACATTGGAAAATTGAAGGTATTCTCAAATTTAGCATTCAAACTCTGAAGTGCTCAAAGTTAGTCATTTGAAGTACAAGATACCATTGTATATAACATCAGAGATGAAAATATCATAAAAAATTACATTCCGAATACTGATAAAAAAAAACTATCTAACTTCTGATGAAATCAATTGGAACTGTGGCTATGAAGAAGAAAATTACTAATAAAAAAGCCATGATTCCTGTAAATTGTATCATTAAATACAAATATAAAATGATGATTTCTCAGCTCAAGCAAAGAATATATTTATCATGTAAGATGTAATTAAAATTAAAAGCATCAGATTTGCAGTGCAAACTACAACTTTAGATTTTTTTTTTTTTTTTTAAACCAGTAAACAAAACTTAAATCATTGAAGCTGGATTGTTAGTTTTTTCATTTCTGATATATGTTCACTACTTTGATGTATACATGAACAAGGTTTTCATTATGTTTGTTTTGTGTGTGAATACTTAAATTGTTGTTCAATTGCCTTATTAAATTACATTTATTGTATACTTTTAACAAACTCAAAATGTAGCTTTTTAAGGTCACAGCCCAAACACATGTTATTCAAATAGGTGACATTAGGGAAGTCTGACTGTAAATAAAAATATTGTATAAAAAATGGGAAATGGTAAGTAATAATAATAATTGATTTTATGTAAACTTATAATGAACAAAAACATTTTTGTTAAAAATCTTGATTTACTTTACTTTTGTTCTAATTTCAATATTATGCAAGATTCAGGTCATGAAAATAAATATATTGTACAGTACATGTAAAAGGATTATTCCAGTTTTAAATACTCAGTAATTATTAGATTCAATAATAAATTAGGATTAGAAAAAAATACTAAATACAAATAAAAAGTTGATGTCTTTACACATCCTTCACAACCGCAGGAACACAACAAGAACAGAGTCAATGTTTTTTTTTGAGGTTGTTTCCTGCTTACAAATATGCAAATTGGTTAAAAGTTTCTTTGTAAATTGTGTTCCTGTGGTTGTGAAGGATGTGTGGAGATATCAAATTTTTATTTGTATTTTGTCTTCAATATTTTTAAAAAATATATTTCATCCTGGATTTTTATAAATTAGGATTAGATTTAAAAAATGAATTTTCTTTCAATAAATCAGAGAGTATCAATACATCATTCTCTTTCTCACAAGTCCCACTAAAATGATTTTAGTCAGTTAGTCAGATAGTATAACTAATTACTAATTGTAACAGAACTCTGATGATGGTTGTGCTGCAATTTTCCAAGATTTCTCATTAAAAATATAAATGAAATTGAGTCTCTTTGGCATTATCAAGTAATTTAATATATTTATCTTTTATTTCAAAATTTCCAAAAATTGTTGACAGAACTTTATAAGTTATTTTGTTTAATTCTTGGATTATTTCAATTTTATAGAGGTAAAAATATATATATATATTATATTGCATGAAATAATTTCCAAACTCAATGTGATGAGCTTCATGATATTCTATGTTTATATAATAAACATAGAATATCATGTTCCATTTTTTATTTTAATTTTACGATTTTGAATTTAAATAACATTCACTTCGGTTTTTTTGTTCCGTTCCACTTGTATTTGGATTCTCGTATGAACTTTGTCTGATGAAGACCCCGATGGGGTTGAAAACGTTAGCTTTTGTATAGACACGCATTACTGGATTTTAAAGGTTGCTTGTGTGATGAAGTAAAAGTAATTTTTTTTAAGTTTTTAAAAATTATTGAATTGTTATCAGACATAAGAAAGAAATGCAAAAACTTTGTCCAAAACAATATTTAATATTATAAATTACATGTGTCAAAGATGCCTTTAAATAAATATACAAAATTAAATAAAAATACATTCTTTGACTCAAGATTCTTTCACAAGATGTCTTCAATTCAAAAATATAGATTGAAATGTATTTAAAGAGTTACAGAAGGTGAAATTGAAGTTAAATGAATATTACAGGAGAAAAAAATAAAAATACATTGATATAAAATATGTAAAGAATTTTAGAGTTATAACAAAAATATTAATAAGTCATAAAAATAAGATGTTAACAAAGTTAATTTCTGACAAGCAATTTGAACCATGTTGAAATGAAATTAGAATTAAGTATTTTCCATGAATAGAAATTCATTATTTTTGGTCAATTTTCAGTATTTCAGTCAATGAACCAATAAATGCCAACAGTACTGATAAATTATTAATAAATGGCTGGTTACATATATTATGTAATATGTGTAGTATGGCCAGCCATCTTTACATTTATCTTGTATAAAGAATTTTTTTTTTTTTTCATTTTTATAAAGTGCAATTAATTTCAGTTTCACTTTATACAATGTTTTGTTTTTTTCTTTAAATATTTGAATAATTTAAGCTTTAGAGATTATTTGAGAATTTCATTGTTCTTGGCTTCAGGATGTCTTAAAGAGTTAATAAAGGTAAAAGTGCATTTGGTTAAATAATTGTGCAAAATTAAATATAAAGATATGTGACTTACATGATTTAAGATATTGAATTGTTTTCAGATAATAAACATTATAAATTACTTGTTTATTTTTAAAATACATTTATTTAATTTTCTATTTTTGCATTTAATTTAATAAATAACCTGCGTTCCTATATATTGTAGTATAATTTATATGATGGCCAACTGGAAGCCTTTGGGCTGGATCTGACCCTCCAGGTTATTTTTTATGCCTCATGCAATATCCAATAGTTTCAATTAACTGATGAAAAGTAATATCTCATGAATTCATGAGTTATGAGTTATTTAAAGAAAAGTATAAGATGTAATATAATTTTTTTTTATGATGATGAGATTTCAGTCATGTGCACATATCTGATAATTTTCATGTATGTATTTTCTTGCTGAGAAGTTTGAATATGGAAATGAGTCTTTGCACACTATGTTCATGAAATATTTCATTATACATATCTGTCTATTTGTGCTAAAATAATTAAAATTGTGGAATCTGAATTGCCAAAAATTCTCATTAAAAATAACTTTAACTGCTAATATTTTAAAATTTGTTTTATACTTATTGCAAGATCAATACAACTAATAGGTATGTGGAGCTAATATACATGATATATCAATAATATTAAATTCCTTTTATGTTGAAATGTTAATTGTATTTTTTTTTTTTTTTGCTTGTCTGTATTTTTATATAGTCATATATTATATAATATTAGGGTCTTTGCTTTTAATTCTTAATTTTTTAAAGTAATTTTTAGAATTAAACTTTTTAAAAAGTAAAATAGAACCACACTGTAATGAAATCAGATCACTGCCATTATCATTTTGAATAGGAGTCATTTTCATCTCAAACAACTATAAATACAAAACTATCAATAATTAGGAAAATATTTAATAAATATATAAGTAATCAAAATATATTCAGATTATGATGGACTTCTAAGTCAAAAAGTGTTGTAAATACTTAATCATTGATTAAATCTTTGAAATGAGAAAGAAATCATGGGCCCTTCTGTTTTCCTGGAGTGCAAAGCTATACTTATATAATTGGCAGAATATAGTTTGTACTATAGTTAAAACTTTGATATCTGATTGATATAAGACATTTTTTAATCTTCATTTTTAGAATTTTTGTTTTCTTATTCTCATTTTTAAGCTGTACAAATATTAGTTCTTATGAAATTCAAAGTCCTGAAGTTCTGGCCTTCTGTGATAATCTATTAATATCCTGCATTCAGCCACTCTAAAGTCGGCTACCTCAGAATTATAAAATTGTAATAAATAAAGATTTAAAGGTTGGATTATTTATTAATTATTTAGATAATTGAAGATGATGTTGAAATATCATATAAATAGCATTTGATAAAATTGCCAGGACGATAATTGTAAATTCACAAAAAATATAAAAGACTATACAATAAAAAGTTTTCTTATATCCTTTCTTGCACCTCAGGAAAATAACAGTCATATGGCAGAGTCAACCTTTATTTGGTGGTACTCATTTGCGTCAATATACAAAATGTTAAATTTTGCATATTGAGGCAAATGAGTATAAAAAATTTAAAGTATATTTATTGATATAAATGCATCTCAAAATTATTATATTCCTAAAACTAATGGTGCATTAAACTGTATTAATCTAGTAATATATCTTGATCTGATAAAGAAGATATTTATGACTTACGGATTTTAATATTATCATTATATATTAGTTATTTCATTTATGTTTACTTCTACAGTATATTCTGTCTATATTTATTTATTTTTATTTTTGTATACTTTAATTTTAATTATAGAAATTTTACTATATATTGCCATTTTCTGAAGAAAAAGAGTAAAAAATTAAATATATTATGTAATATTTATTCATAAGTACTCAATGTAGTACAATACAATGAATGCCAACTGATATTTATGAGAAATTATTCTAATAATGAAATTGAAATTCCTTCATGTTCTAGTTTCCATATTTTTTGTTTCACATACATTAAATTTTCATTCACTGAGGTCATGCTATTCATTTCAATTCAGTTTGCAGTTTATTGAACTTACGTGTCTATGACAGATTCTTCTATCAATGATTACAATTTTAGTGATTAACAAGTAAAATGGCAAAGCTGTATTTGGGACAAGACTATATCTAAGAGACTCACTACTAAGCAGGATCACTTTGATGCTCAAGGCGGATCTCATTATCATTCTTCAATCTTCTTTAGTATTGCTGGTTTTGAGTGCAATCATTCAAACTTCAACAGCCACAACCACAAGGTCATCCACAATGCATTTTTGATGAAATTAACTTATCCAAGGTAGAAATTTCTTTCTGTTGCGTGTCTCGGGTTGAATTTTTGTCAATGTCCAACAAAAATTTCCCGTTTTTGAAAAAAAAAATCGTGGCTATTGTATCATCTGAAATGATTTTTTTATTTTGGACAAACAATACTGGGTTGCGTCCTACCTTGTCTGTTGACCTCAACCATGTGTTCTGCCAGTAAAAATTAACTGAGAAACCGATAATTTACTTAATTTGTATCAGCTATGTGATATTTACAATAGTGTCGAGATATAATATAAATCTAAGATCGGCACAGCTGTCGAATTGAAAGCTTAACTAAATAAAATAAAAAGATGTCTCTCCTCATTAGAGTTTAGGAGCAAAGTGAGGTCAAAGGGCAAAGGTCACACGGTGGTGCCCTCTGCTCTACAAAATTAGATTACAAATTTTATTTAACATAGAAGATACTACATGTTCAATCCTAAGGTCAGAGTTCACTTCTTAGAATGACTGTGGGTGGTACTCTCCCCCACTTGACTTCAGTGGGGTGAGGTGCCTGTTTGTAGAAGAGGGTCGCCATTTTGTATTTTATTTTGACTCGGTTCTTGGTTTCCTGACTACCTACAAGTCTGGATTTTTTTATGCGCAAATGATTTGGGCACCTAATACTCTGTGCCAGATATCAACTCTTGACATGTACTCCTTCATACCTCTAAGCTGGTAAAATTAACCGGTAGTACGATTTTATAAACAAGACCATAGTCTTGTCAAAAACAATTTTATTTTACCCTATTTTACTTGTTTCTTCATATCTTTATGAACTTTTATTTTCTTACTATTAAATGAAAAATTTCTGTTCATGTTTGTAATTTGGAGAATATGGATAGAATGAATTCTGTGTTTGCTATTCTAACCAAGAATTCTATCTATTCAAAGATACATTCATACTTATGAATCAGGATCTTGCTGTATTTCTAGAATTTAATATTATCTCAAAACATGCTTCTGTTAAATTCTTGCCATATTCATTAAGATGGAATCATTGGAAATTGCTAAACTGTACCAAGCTTAAAAACCCCAAAAATAGATTACTAAAAGAAAAGAAGAGAATTGTAGACAAAACAAGATGATAAAATAATGAGAAAATTAGCATTAAATCTGAGCTATTCATTAAATTACAACAATATAGAATTTTTTTCTGCGTCTTATTACATATAAGGGTAAATATTGTTAATAAATAGAGCTTTATAAAACTATAATAAATAACTAATCTAATTAATCTATTGCTACATGTTTAAGAAATATTGCTAACTGTATAATTAAAGTAAGAAATGCCAGCAGTTAAACTACTTCAATGTGAACAAATTAAATAAATTAATATTTACTGTTTGAATTGTTAATGATTGTGCATTATCACCTGTAGAGCATGAAAAGTTTTTCTTTTTTTTTTTATTTGGAGATAATGATGACAATAACTGAAATCTGATTACAATAACTGAAATCTGATTACAATAAGCAGAGTCTGCTGTATCTATATTGATATTTATATAGTAGACCCAAATCAGCATGATGAGAAAAATCTTGAGTTTATTACAGGTATCTGTCACTTTCAATGATTAATTGGTTCCAAGAAAATATTATAATTGAAAATGTGGCTTTGAATTTAAAGTGTGGCTTTTCAATAGGTAAAATAGGGATGCATTTCCAAAAAGAAATGCATTTATATTTTTCTGTTAGTAAATCTTTTTAAAAATTTTACCTACCTTGTAAGTACTAAAAGGACTATTTTTCATTCTAATCATGGATTTGATCAGGCCCACAGTGAAGGTGACCAAATGGCTAGGGATGAGATCCAATGTAATCTGGTCAATCCATGAACATTTCTGCTTTGATTCAAATACAGTTTCTTTAGAATAGCAGGTTAAAGCCTTTAATACCTTGACCATTTTTGCCTTTAAACTAGTACATTTGTAATTAGTAATTTCACAGAATGAGTCAACTGAATCTAGACCAACCTTTCATCATTTTTTTTTTGAAGATTCTGGGTTAGTGGATTGATGGTTTTTGATGCTAGAATGCTACAATGAAGAAGTGGTTATAAAATTTGAGATCTTCTGTAATTAAGAAAATTTAATAAGAAAAAATATCCTTTGTGATGTTTCAGATTCTGAACTTGCAAAATATTGAATACTTGCAACAGTGGTTGCATTTAAGGTGTTTGAATCATAAACATAAATGCATGATGATTGATTTATTCCTACATACATAGTAGTTTAACTCGATATCTTTTGACTTTTTAAAAATACTTTGTAGCAAAAGTGCATATAACAAGAGATATCCGTGTATGATATTTTTAGCATTGATTAGTTAAAAATGATTGGAGACATTAGCTCCATAAGAATTTTTTTTAATACATTCCATCTTATATGGCTGCTGTGATAATACATTTATCTGAAGATAATACAATACAAGATAATAAATGTATGTTCTCAGCAATAAGGTGTATTAGATGTAACTAGTATATTTAGTAAGAAGGCTGAGTTTGAGTTAGTGAATAATACAATGGATGACTATACTGTGTTAAGATTGTGAAAATCCTGTAAACATATTAATAAACATGTTATTGGACGGGTTATTTATTTTACTTTCTTCATTAAACTTTCTTGTTTTGTTTCAAAATATCTGACTTTATTCTATTTAAGATTTTCAAATTGTTGTTCATTTCCAATCCTTAAATTTTCTATTAGTTTTAATTGGTCTTTTTTTGGACTTTTTAGATATTAATTTGTTTTAATAAAACATCAAGGAATTTTGTTTTTTTATGCTTTGTACTTTTAACATAATTATTGAATTAAATACAAGGGAAGCTGAAACTATATACAAAAAAAATTTGTGAAGAATTTTCAATTGAAAACATAATATTTTAGTTTTATTCATTTAATAGTGGAATACAGTATGATGAATTTTGAATAATAATAATCTGAATATTGTGTATGTTTGAATGCTTTAAATAGTTTACTGTATCCATCAAAAAAATTATTAATTCATATCAAATACTTCAGTTATATTTTTTATTGATGATGATAGTTATTTTGATGATAAAAAATACATTATTAGTAATAGATGAATATAATATGCTTTAATAACTTAAATTTAAAAGATCAACACCAGAACAAGTGACAGATTATTTGAAATCTAACATTTTTGGTCTATTTATCATCAGGATATGGAATCATTTGAAATTAGAAAACATTCCAGCATCATATTCAAATTATGAAATTCAAAATGGTTAATGTAAATAGCAACAAAGAAATGTAATAAATACATAGAATTAAATATGAAACAGGACAAAACACTACAAGTATCAAATTAATAACTTTAATTTAAAACTATAGATCCTGGACATTTTTAAGACAGTGAATGCTTCTGGAAGTTATATAAGACAAGCTTTTATACTTTGGATATTTATACATTTGTATATATAAATATCCAAATATGGAATTTCAAAATCAAGACATTTTAATTGTTTCTGATAATTAAAAACCACATTTTAATTTTTTAAAAATACATGAATATAGTTGTATTGAAAGATTTATTATGATTATTCTTAAATATAAATAGATACAAATAATTGAAATCATCTCATGTTTGAATATATTGTATTTAAATTAAATGGAATGTTAGCATTGATAAAATGGATCAATATTTTTATAAGTAAAACATGTAGAATATATAAAACAGGGTATCATTACTGTTTATTTCAACTCACATGGTATACATGATATAAGTAGCAATAAGTAATGTGCAGTATTAAAATTATTCTCTCATAATTTATGATTACTGTTTTCTTATATTCTACATGATTTCTGTTTAGTTCAAACGTGCCGATTTGGAGCCGGCCAAGCTCATCAACTTTGGCGCTAGGTTCTGTTTCAGGCACGCCGTTCCACATTTTAACCTTATTAATGTAAGTTAATTATAATAATATTTTTTGTTATGTTATTTAATTTATAGTTCATCATGTCAAATTGCTTAAATGAATGAAGTGTCTCTCAAATTCTTTCAGTCAGTTTAATGATGGTTAAACCTTATTTATAGAAGAAAATTATCTTTGCTTGATACTATTTGTGATCTAGAATTTCGTAATTATTATTCGTTGATTTTTTTCTAGTGTTTACTGATCATTGTTGTAATATACAATTAAAATGAATTTTATTGAAAATCTTTGAAATTTTTTTCCTACTGGATTATTATTTGGATTATTAATTAAATATATTTTTTGCTATTATATAAATATTTTATTTGTCAATGATTTTAAACTTGCTGTTTATTTTTGAATTCGTCAAAATTTGATTTTATAAATCTTTTTTTGTGTAGGAAAAGCCGCAAATCCTTATACCTGTATTGAAAGATCTTAATTATACTTGCTTAAAATATCAGTTCAATCTGAGAGTTGTTTCTGCAAAAAAAGGCATTTGCAAAAATGCCTGTAGGCACATAAGGATAAGAATTTTTTTTAAATTTTTGGCTAGTAGCTCAAAATATAAATTTTCTAAAGTAGTGTAATGAAACTATGTTCTGAGTCTGTGTAAGTTTCAAAAAGTTCACAAAAATAAGAGGAAAAGATGATCAATGGTCTCTTGGAGTTTTGACTTATCCTCTGTGAAGGAGCCTTTTGAAAATATAGCTAAAATTTACAATGATGATGGATTGTTTTAGTGCAGCGTCAGCAATTGTTTTGTTCATGTTTGGAGGCTACAGCACTGATGACAAGTTACACTCTGGATCATCAGCGGTGATCAGGTGAGGCAGCAGCTGGTTATTGCAAATACCTGATTCACACAGAATGAGATGACTGAGCAAAGCCCAATTCAGAAGCTAACAGTGCTCAGCCTGCAAGGTGCTAGAATGACTGAGCATCAAGTACACAAGTAGAAGGTGCATGCTACAGATTCTGATTAAGCATAACATGCATATCCATATTTCCCAAATTTGCATCATCCCTAAATTGATCCCAGAACTTTTTCAATCCCCTTGTGACCTGCAACAAGAAGTGGATTTACTATGACCTGAGGTGCTTATGTAATGCCCAGTGAACAACCACCCACAAGTCTTAGGGAGCTTTGAGCAACAAGATGTTATGTTCTATGATTGTCATGGTATCATTTATCATCAACTACATGCTCTTAGGCAAAAGGATCACCAGCAACAGCTACTGTGATAAGCTTGATAATCAAGGCTACAGATTGCCAAAGTTCACTCATTGTTGCCAACTAGATGGGAGTTTTATTCCATCAGGATAATGCTAAATCAACATACAACATAAGAAGACAATCCACTACCTGCAGTAGAAGGGCTAGAAACTCGTTGATCACTCCCCCTTATTTGTTGGACCTTGCCCCATTAAATTTTTACCTGTTTTGGAGTCTGCAAAATCATCATGGTGATCAATTGCTGCCTGGACCATCTGCTGCAAAAGAAAAAAAAAAAACAGATGGGGACAACTTCTTTGCTTTCAAGCAGCCATCGTTGTTTGAGCTGGACAATTCAATATGCTGGTCCTGGATCATAACCAACAACGACAAATACTATCCTGATGAATTTTTTAATATTATCTTTGAATAAAATTACTTTTTCTGCATCCTAATTTCCAGTAATAATTTCTGATTTTTTTGTGTGTATTTGTGGATTTTCATGTTTTCTCTTAATGGAGTTTGATAAGAAGAATGAAATTTTAGAGATGTATATGATTTGTTCAAAATTGTTGTTTAATAATATTGTGTTGCTATATAAGCTTGCCTCTCTTAAAGCAGTTTATATTGATTTTTAAATTATTAAAAAGTTTGTAAAAGAATTTCTAGCTTGTTCATTTTAAGAATTGAAATGAATGATAAATTGTATTAATTATGCTTTTATTCCTTCTATTTGTTCATAAAGGTTCTATTTTTATCATTATGTTTGTTATTACTTATTACCAACATTTTTCACTTAAATAGAAATAGAATATATTTATTGCTTTTACAGATATTATTATTAAATTCGTTTTTTTATTATTGTAAAGAATTATAATACATTTAATAAAAAGTTTATTGTCTGTATTTTTCTTTGGTTGTCTTTTTATAATTTTTCAATTAATTATTATTATTTAGATCAGTAATAATTGATTAACTTGTTAGAGATTCTGCAGAATTAAAACTCATACTAAATTTGTTATTTTTAACGTTGATAACACTAATTTACAGTCATTTGCGACTATGGGAGGAAAAAGTATTTTTTTTTTGTTAATTCCTATGTGCTGAACACAAAAATGAAGTTAAAAATTCTCTGGCACATAAGATTTTCAAGTTGTGATATTAACAAATTTTAAAATACTTGATGCAGACTTAATGTTAAAATACAGATATGTATTTTAACATTATAGGAGGTTTAAAAGTTATAGGCTTCAGGTTGGTTTTACCAAATACTGTTGTTTTCTTTGTCTTTGGTATAGTAAAGCAACACAAAATCATTTTAAAGTAAAAGAATGGCCTCAGAGAGATGAATTTGCTCAGGTCAAGTTAATATAAAGAATATACCTCTAGTTCAGTGGTTTCCAAAGTGGGTGCTACTGTCTGCTGGGGTAAGTAAATTTATAATCTAGGGGGCACTGGGGTCAGGATCCTGGCTGAACAGTGACACTGCGTCTGGTGCCCTGATCAAACCAGTGGCGTGCCGTCATTGGAAGCGATGGAAGCGCCGATTCCACCTTCCAGTGACCTTCCCTTGTATTTTATAAAATATAAATTTTCATATTTTAACGTACTTTGCATTAATTAAAATTAATATTTTATTATAACTGCATTATGTATCTTTTACAAATTTCTATACTACATGTGAAAAAAACGATAAGATTGCTATTGTATATTCGAATAATTCAGTGGCGGAAGGAATGTCGAAACCGGGTCAGTTTCCAATCAACCAGATTATATAGGCATTGGCACATGCGCTTTACAGAGCACCAACGTCACCCGGTTTAGCTGGTGGATGCTTCACACATAAAGCTTCTAATTTTATATCCCGGACCGGTTGTGGGCTGTTCGCCACCTGCCTGCTAGATATTCGGCCGCCCTCGCCCGATTATGTGAATCACGAGTAGACTAGATCAACGGCGGGCAACCCCCAGCCCGCGGGACAGCTACGGCTTGCGAGAAGTTTCTATCCAGCCCACGAGATCTTTAATAGATTATTAAATTGGAAAAATAACTAATTTATAGTTATTTTTCCAATTCTTTGTAATTTTCGAAATCGATTAGAGAAATAAATGTAGTAATTAACTTTTTATTTATTTATTTCATATTTGCAGACTGAAAAAAATCAGAAGTCACAAAAAGGCGTCAATTAACTACTACGGCCCGCGGAAAAAACGTAAAATTTATTCTGGCCCATGTTATAAAAATGGTTGCCAACCCTAGACTAGATTTATAACTTAACACAATCAATAGGAGTTTACTGACATGTTTTTATGATAGTTCTGTATAGTTGACAGGAGTTTTAAAAAAAATCCATTAAAATATTTGATATATTTATTCTGCGTTTATTCTGCTCTCCCATCTTATATTACTTACGAATTTCAATGTTAAACCGGTGATATTACGATTTAGTGTGTCCCATCTGTAAGGGGATGCAGAAAAAACGTGTTCAATTCTAGTACAGTGTTAAAAAATTAACTGTTACTTTGGCAGCATCATTTACAACCAAATTTAATGAATGAGACATACAATGGTACAAAAAAAGCTCTAGAATTTATTTTCCTTAAATTTACGATTTATGTATCGGTTGTCATAAAAATTTCTTTCCACTTCTTTGCCAAGACTACAGATATTCGAGTACAAAGTACCTGGTTTCAATTTATTTCTACTTAAGAAGTAGTTAAATAATTAAGCGATTAGGGAATTAGAAACATATATAAAACCCTGATGAAAGAGCCGAAATTTTACTTTATCAGAAGCTTAACCGAACCAATCTCTTGCCGAGTACAGTGGGGTCTGATTTCTTCGTAATATTAGATGTAATAAAGACAGAAATTTTTCCAGTTCAATGAGAGTGACCGAAAAGTTGTAAATTTTAGAAATTTCCGTGAACACTTGGTCCTAAAAAGAATTAGTTAGAAAACGAACGACTGACAATCTGTTAAGTTTAACATATTTAGATTTCTACAGCAATGGTGAGAAACGTTTAAAATCTACAACAACTCTGTCGTGTCCATTGATATATACTAATGATGCGACAAAAGAGGCATTTGACATTGACCGGTATCGGCACCCTCGGGATTTGGCACGCACACACCTACCTGGACCGTCTCTGATTCCATTCATTAGCCACTCGTAGGGAGCTATTTCACTAACGTAAGTGGATTGTTTTAAGATTTAAAAAGTAAAGAATATTTTGTTATTTTTATGTACGTTTCTTCACAAAGTTATATTATAAGTTTCATTAAAAGTATATTCATACAATTGAAGAATTTTTTGTACTAGGTAGGTATATTCATCACACATTTTGTTTTACCAAGTAAGTTTTTCTGATAATTTTAATTTTAGTCCTTATATCGTGGCTAGTGATTCAAAAATTTATTTAAAAAAAGTTTTGGCTCGAGATCATATAATGAAAAAGAAAACATTATTAAAAGAGAAAGACCAATGCCTAAATTAAATATAAATACGTCAACAAAAACATTTCGACATTTTGACGATAAAATTTATGACGAATGACGATTCTTTCGTAAAATTGAAGCAATTTGGAAATCAACGCGGAATAGAATTTAACATTGGTAGACAATATAAAATAAATATTGAAAATTATAACGAGATAATTACGATTAATAGATATATCTAAATTAATAGATGTTATATGTTTTTTCTCAAAGCGAGAATTGGCATTTAGGTGCCATAGGGAATTTATTGAATCTAATAACGGAGGTAATTATATTGAACTTTCTTATTTATTAAGTACGTCAGATAATCTATTAAAAATACATTTAAAGAAGTATACGGTTTTTACTGGCTTATCGAACAAACGAATACGAACGGGCCCTGACGCGCAATTAATTGATTGCCCCTGTAAATCGGCTTCTTACAGAAACACAGCTTCCCTATCATCAAATGTCACGGCACGCCACTGGATCAAACAGTCCTTTTCATCCATTAAAACATTACGTTTAATTGTTTCCACATGTGGAGAACAATGTACAGTAAGAACACAAATTATGAGGTTCATAGAACATTTCTAAGTCTTTCTCACACAAGGCAAAATGGGTTATGAGTGCTGGGGATACAGTTGGGGATATTGGGTATAAGTTTATGGAACCAAGGGAGCAGTGGCTCAAAAAAAGTTTGGGAATCACTTCTCTAGTTGATCTCAAAAAAGTCTTGATACCCCACTGCATATAAAACTTGGATTAATAAAAACTCTTATCATAGCACTAGATAAAGAATGCACTGTTTTCAAATACCTTAAACAGATTTTTTTTTAAAACTAAGTGACACGAAGTGCTAAAATTACTGTTGGATGCACAGTTTGCTCAAAACTTGAATGACATTGAACTAAGTGCATGGATGTCTTTTGAAAGAAGTTATAACAGTTTTTGAGCAGTAGATAAACAGAAAACTACAAAAAAATACTCAAAGAATTACTCACAAATTACAATAAAATGAGTTGTAGAATGTTCCTTAAACTACTTTTACATTCACATTTAAATCTTTTCCCTGGAAATTTGGGTACCATCAGTAATGAGCAAGGGGAGAAGTTCCATCAGATATTCTATCAATGAAACAATGGTGTCAAGGCAGGTGAGATCCTGGACTGATTTGCAAAAAAGTTATCAACAGCAGATTGAGCATAAATGTAATTTCATATATATTTTTGTAAATAAAACAATTTTTTTTGGTTTTTTATAAGTTGAATTTCACTCCTGTTTTTACCTATATTTACAATAAATAAAAATAAAAATTATATTCTAGAACTCAATATATAAAAAATTATGCTTGCCATATTTGTAAAATGGATGCTTTATAGACTGCTATACACTTCTATAATATTAGTTACAAATTTTATTTTTATTTGTTGAGTAGTGTGATTTTTTTTGTATAAGGAATTACTACATAAGTTAAGAAAATAATGGTTTATTTTGAATGTTGTTATAATTAAAATAATAATTATTAAGTCAAAGGTTTTATAGAAGTTTAGATGTAAGTTTGTGCTTTTAAAAATTTTAAATTTCTCTTTCTCTATTTATATTAACAGTTAATGTGCAAATTTCTTATAATCCAGGAATATAATTAGGTAACATTTGATTTCCATCCTCCAAACCAATAAAAATTCTAAACACAGATAACAAAGAATAAAATATCAAACAATATTTAAGAATTATAAAGCATACTTATACAAATTTTTTATATCATGAATATTCAAGGAGAAGCATGTGTTCTGTATTTGTCAAACTATTTGCTACATGATAAAAGAATAACCTATGAGTTATATTTAAATGAAGAAACAAATATGAATACATGATAAGTGAGTGCTTCTAGAAGATATTCTTAGGTACAACCAATCAGATAAAATATACCTATCAAAATATTTAACTCTTTCATTAAGAATAGGTAGGTAAGCTTATTCTAATCCTGGCAATATATGGGAGTAGTAATGTGTGGTAAATGACGATATGAATTTCGTATTGTAGCATAGTTTCATATTCACGTTTTATTCAGTTTCTGTGAAATTCTGTCAATGAGTGATGGAGCAGTTATAGATAAAATAGATAAGAAATAACTAAAAATTACAAAAAAGAATCAGAAAATAGGCTTGGAGGAAATAGTACAACAAAAACTGTCACAGGATGCCATGATATAGTGCTAAAGTTTTAACTAACGTATCAATATGACATTTAAATAATAATTTGTTATTGAATACAGTTAAAAACTTTAAGGGAAAGATCATAAAACTAAAAATTTGATTTAGATTATATAGAATGAACAAAAAATCACTGTGCAATCCTTTATTCAAGTGTAATAAAACCATAGAATATAAAAAAGTGTTTTTATGAAATTCACTAAAAATATTTAATTTTGTTTGTAAATGTGTTAAAAGAACATACACAAATATTTCATTTTTCCCTTCAATCAGCCATGATGTTAAAAATTTTTGTCATAAATGTTGTTTAACCTTCCATCAGATGCATTATATCATTTTGATACATCGTACGCATTTTGAATTGTCATTTCTTAACAAAAAGCTTTTAGCCATGCCTACTTTTCAGTAACTTCATTTTTCTCATTCCTTATGATAAATTTTATTCTTAAAATTTGAAAAACCTTCAAGTGATTAATTAGTATTTATTAGTAGTTAAATAGTTAAAACATGTAACGTAGTACTAAATAAACATTTTCAGATTTACTATCAATTTTATTTAATGTAAAACTGATACTAAATCTGCAAATGTTTAGTTAGATAAATCAAATTTTTACCTGAATCTTAACTTTTTTAGACAGACAGATGTATGATTTATATATTAGTTTTTACACGTTGGATATTGTTTGTTTATTCAAAAAATTGTTATTAATTTTATTAAAGCAAAATTTTTTATTCTGTTTACATATTTATCGATTATGTACTGAAGATATTCCTTATGCCGCTATAAGGATTAATATAGATATTGCAAACTGCACACTGATGATAAAAAAGTTTATCATTAATGTGCAGTTTCTATAATTTTTTTCTCAAATTTTATGATGTGAGAAAAGATTTTACTTTCACCATCATAATAAGTTTTTGGTGATATACATTTTTAGTGGCAAACTATATATAAAATGATTGGTGAAATCTTATATGAAACCATTGTTTACTGTAAATTTTTATCCTACAGATAAAAGAAAATATGAAGAACACAAAAACAAGTTAGTTGAAGAAAAATATCATGATGTGAAAAAAGAACATAAACCAAGAAATTCAAGTAGAAATAATGATAGACAAGAGAGGCCTAGAGATAAGTACACAGAAGAAAAAATCAAAAGACGACGACATTCACCTGAAAATAAGAGGTAATTTTTTAATATATATAATTTTTGTAATTTGCTTAATTCTTGGTACTTTTTAATTAGAGTAAGTTTCTACATGTGAAAATATTTTGGAAACTGGATTTGTTCCATTTATTCATTCATAGTATTGAAATAGCATTTGATACCCATGACATCTTTTTTTAATCAATTTATGTCATTTTGTAAATGATGTGCCCAAAATCAACAGCTGAGGGTTTAAAGTGTTGACTGGATGCTGAAGATCTTTGAAATTTTCACTTGTAAGGCATTTCCAAATGTGAATTATTTAGAAAGTCGAAATTAAAATGATTTTTTTATTATTCATCTTAATTCTAAAAATAACTTTTTACATAGTTATAGAAAGTAAAATGAACCAAATCTGTATTACTGTCACTTCTGGAATATAAAGATTGTAATAAGAATAGATTTGAATATTTATAAATTAATAATTTATGTAAGATACACTATAGTAAAATAGATAAGTAATGAACTTCCAGTGCAATGAATTTCATGAAAATTAATGACTATATAATTCTTAGTGATGGGATGATACCAAAATTTCTCCTGATTCTGATTCCTGTTCTGCTGAAAACTTCTGATTCTTTTGAATACTTTGTAAAGTTTATTTTAGTTTAGAAATGAGCATGGTACATTCATTAATTAATTAACATCAAGCTTAAGAATGGAAAATGATTGGAAAATCCAGAATCAATCTTTCAAATGAAACATGAAAATTCTTCATTTATATGTGGATACACACGCATTTATTTTGTACTACAAAATAATTTGTAATTTTATTTCAAATAAAGTTAATATTGCAACACTACCCCTAAAGAAATTACAGCTAATTGTCTTTTACTCAACAAACTATCCCATCATGTCATCTAAGGTCTCCATCTCTCAAAAATGTTTCATTGGCCAACACAATGACCAGGGGAAGGGAAGGTAAATGAGATGCACTTTTTTTTCATGTTTCCTGCAATGGGCATGTCTTGCAAACGATTTAACTCTGTCATATTTAATATTAAATAAGATTTGGCAAATGATGCAACAAGTCAAACAAATATCATCATCATCATCATCATCACAAGTTAACCAACTTCTGAATTCATTCACTTGAGCCATGAATGTCTAGACTGATTCATCTTGAAAAATCAAGTTTTAGAACTCAAACCAGCATTAAACTTAGTATGAACAAGTACTTTTACTCAGAATCGCACCAATTGCATTTGGAAATTTAACATATTAAGCATCATCTGTGAATCATAATGAAAACTTTTATAATTATAATGAGAAAGTCGTTTTATCATTATAAGTAAATATACTAAATATTAAAAAAAAATTTTATGTAATATTTTTCAATTGAAATGTAATATTGTTTACATTTTAAACCATTTTGTTGACCGTATCCAATATTTTTGTAAACTGCCAGCCTTAAATTGAAACTAGATAGCCTATTTTTAATAGTTCACTGTTAACTCAATTATAATTAAAATTTTTAAAAACTGGGCAAATTTATGAAACAAAAATTAACAAAATTACTAAAAAATTAAAATAAATTTAAATTTGATTAATTTTTGTGTGAAACATCACTAAAACAATTTCTCTAGTTACGTTGCAAAAGAAAAAAGAGTTGCATTTAATTGAAAAATTTTAATTAAGGATTTAAAAAATGCAGGCAAAATTAAATAAATAAATAAAATTAAAATTAAAACAATGTTTTTAAAAACCATTTAAACATTGTTTTGAAATTTTCAAATTGTAAATCAAATTAATTTTTAAATTTACGTTATTTGTGTGTGGTGGTGATGGAACATTTTGCTTTTAATATATATTATATACAGAATACAAATTGCCACTCAAGTCAGTTGGATGGCAACCCTAATATCACCCTCTCTTGCTGAAATAGGGACAATTAGTACTGACCAGATGTAATCTCTCATCACTTTGACTACACAAAAGAAAAGTCCACTGTGATAGACATCACCTCATATATAGGCCATTGTTAATATCATAATTTAAAAAATTTTTAATCTTCGACTGAAACAAATAACTAATTTTCTCAGAAAATGTGGAAGAATCATTTTTAGAATCAAAAATCATGACAAGATTTTCTCAATTCCAATTCTGATACCCAGAAAATGTCCAATTTTTCTGATTCCTGATTCTGATTAATTGTTGCATCACTAACAATTAGACATATATTCATTGACAAAAAAAGTTGTGTGTCCAGATAGAATTGTCTGATTACTGAAAACTTATCTGTCTGATATATAGCTGTAGGCTATATAAATATTGATAATTAGAATTTTGACCTGATTGCATATCAGGTAATAGAGCCTTAAAATCATCTCAGTATGTTATAAAAAAAAAGCTTGCACAGATGCTCACTGTCCAGAAATTTCAATATATTTGTTTTCTGGAAGTCTTCAAATGTCAGTCATGCCTGTCCTAGACAGTGAAAGACATTAGCATAGTTGATAGAGTTTAAGAAAGGCTGGATGGTTGTTTTGCCAAATTGGCTTGCCAACTGGGGTGTTCTGACCATATTGTGTTGGAACAGTGGATATATGAATATATGAGACACACATACATGACCAGATAGTCTCGGGATACCCATACAAATTACCAAGAGAGATGATTGTCCGATTTTGTGACAAGCAAGAACAAGTGCAATGGTATCTTTGTTCATTACCCAGAGACATGTGGAAACCTTGCTATAGAACTGTCTCTCTTCCCATACCATTAACAGACAACTAGCAGAGACTAATTAGCTTACAGGGCAATCGCTATATATTGTCATTAGCATTTCAACATTATAGGCTTGTTTGCAGTGTTGTCATGGCAGTGTATCATCTTAAGCAATGAATCTTGGTTTTGTTTGGAACAGATGCACCATGTTAATGTGATGGATCATTGATGAGTTTGAATCCCATCTTACTGTTGAGTCACACACTTCCCCTATTGCTGGTATGTAAATCTGGAGAGCCTCTTGAATGACAGTCAGTCATCCTTACTGCTATGAAAAATATTGATAATATTACAGGTATGTATGGAAGTCCTGTGCTCCTAAGTGTTGCATTTCATAGCAGAGCTGCAAACAGCCATTTTCCAGCAAAATAATGTCTGGTTACACTGAAATATTTCTATTGCATTGCCACACTTCTTTGGTCTGTCTGGTTTCTAGATTTGTTGCCTATTGAGCATTTGTGGAAACAGATGGGACACCCATTTCAGCCATACAGAAATGTGAAGTAACTGGAGCAGTAGTTGTAACATTTATAGGTAAATCTCTTGCAGGATAGTGCACAGTTCCTGTTTGCTTCTTTGCTGAACTGTTTCTCCACATGTATCTAGGTGAAAGACTAAAGGTACTAAAGATTTGTTTAAATTTTATCATTGTTGCATAAGAAATTGTTCCTTTTCTAAGATATTGTAATCACTTATGACCATTATTATTTTATTCACACTAATAAAATTTCATTTGATTCCAGTGTTTCTTCCTTTAAGCATAACTTTTTAATCAGTGAGAATATATCAATTATTAACTTAAAATTATTAACTGCGACATTCGTCAATAAATTATTTAGGATAAAAGAATGCCTTCTGTTACTGAGTTCCTCAAAAATGGTACTATTGTTTTTTCCATATATAATCTCTGCTAAATTAAAGATGTATCTTATAAGATGGAAAATGTGGTAATCATTTTAGTGGTTTTTAAAATAATATAAATATATAAGATAAGAAATAACTTTTATTGATTAATTATATTCTCAAATATTCAAAATAACTACTTTGAAAAGATTTTGTGATTAACATTATAAAATTTTATATTATTTAAATTTATTTATATTAATAAGGAATTGGAATATGATTAATAATAAAAAGTATGAACAGAAACATTTCAATGTAAACTAATATAAATATTAAAAAATTATACTCATCTATTAAAGAAATATATACAGTGGAACCTCGCTTAACAAGCACCTCGCATAACAAGCAAAACAAATTGTAAGAAAAATGACTTGCTTAATGAACAATGTTTCACATAACGAGTGACGAGGAGAGCGAAAGTCCCCTCTATTATCTGTGATTATTTTTTTGTTTTCTGCAAATCGAATTTACATTCCAGGTTGGTTCATTCCACGCTAAAAGAAAAGATGATGTTTTACGCTCCTTAATAATGTATATTGTATAATTTTCTTTGAATAAACATTATACATGAAATATTTGAGTATTTTTTTCGGTATGGAACGCATTATCGTATTTTACATTAATTTCTATGGAAAAAATTGTTTCACTTAATGAGTGTTTCGCATTACGAATAAGATTCTGGAACGAATTATGCTCGTTAAGCGAGGTTCCACTGTAATTATATTTGATTGTTTGAAAAACAATTATAAATAGGCATTTTTTCAAGATTGCACTGATAATTAAATAATTATTTACAAGATATTTTAATTTTTTAGAATTAACTTTTTAAAATATTTGAATTCATCTGATGCTTATATTTATTTTTATGATTTTATTTTATTCTTGTAGTTTTACTTATCCATGTAAATATAATACAAACAAAAATATTTTATAGGCAATAGAAACTTTTTAAAAAGTTATACAGTTATACAGTATATTAATTTTAAGAGATAAATGAACCTCATCTGTAGTTTTTAAAATTGTATTGCAGAATGGTGATTCTTTCTGCAACAGTGTTTTTTACTTTGAAATTTTAATTTAATTAAATTTTTGAATTATTTACTATAGTTATAATGAAGAAAAGGAAATTCCAGCTGAATCATGGGTGATGCCTCTATTAAGAGTAAGATTTGTAGATAAAAACTTCAAAAATGGAAAATATTTTAACACTAAGGTAATATTTTACTTATAAATATCTTTAATTTTAAGGGGTGTTCAAATGAAAGTGATTTGCGGTGTGTATCCATGAGATGCGTAGGGACAGAAATGAGACAGATACATAGATAGAAAAAACAATATTTAATGAGTGAAATGCATACAAAGTTTATTGAAAGAAATCACCCATGGTATTTAGGCAGGCGTCCCATTGCTTAGGAAGGTTACGAATTCCGTCCACTAGGTACCTATTGGCAACAAACTTTTCGATACTTCAAAATGTTGGTGACAATATTGTAAACAGTACCGATGGAAACGTTTAACTCATTTGCGACGTCACAAATGTTTCGACGTCATTTCCCTTGATTGCAGTGCCAATGTCTGCAATCAGCTTCTCTGTCACAACTTTGTGCGCCTGACCGGGCCGCGGCAAATCCCTTGTCTCGTGTTGACCATCGCTAAACATTCTCGCCCACCTCGTCACCGTGGGCTTCGACACACATGTGTCACTGTACACAGCCAGCATTCTGCGATGAATATCCACTGGCTTACACCCTTCCAGTGTTAAAAACTTAATTACAGCTCGCTGATCCATTTTGGACACAGTTGCATCCACATCAGCCATTTTTAAATGAATGCCACGTCCTTATGAATGAAGTTATCACAAATCTGGTTGCGCACGCGCATGCGTGGTACATTGCATTTGTTTCACGAAAGTAGATTGAAAACTGTTCGCACACGATGCTTCGAATCACTTTCATTTGAACACGCCTCGTATATTATACAACCATATCCTAGTATCTAAATCGTTGTAGCCAAACTTCCTCTACAATAAATAACATTATTTAGTACCCAATTCTATATTTTAATCAAATAGTTTTTATAATATAAATTTATTCAAAATTTGAAAATGACACTGACAGAAGTGAAAAGTAGGGAGTGACTCTGTTTCTACTCTGTTTTCATTTGTTTCAGTAGCATTGTCTGTGCACTAGTGCAGTTTAATGATTTCTATCATAAAATTTTAATAAATCTTAACAAGCTTTTAGAAGCTTTTTCTTAACAGTTCAATACAATAAATTTGCTACTTTATTTATTTTCATTACTATCTATTGCATATTAAAGAAAACACACTATATCCAATTCATAATAGGGTGTATTATACAAACTTGTTATGTTACTGCTTATAAACATGTTTATTAACAAACTCATTAAATGTTTGTGAATAAATTAATTGGAGTTTGTAATATTTAATATCATGCTAAGATCATGGATTGATAGGTAACTAGGTGTTTTTCAGTGTTTTGTGGATGTGGAAGTGAGGAAAGTGGATCAGGGATAAGTTAGAATTTTTTTCTTTAGAAATAATGAAAATACTTTTCAATATTTAAATTATTTTTGGGATTGAATTAGATTTTTGATAACAGGATATGTATATTTATTTATTTATTTATTCACTTTACGTTGCATTTTATGTTTTAATGAAACTTATATATTTGTTTGATCAGTTTCATAAAAATAATCAAAATAGTTGCTTTGCTATATGTTAAATTTGGATGTTAATCACAATAAATAAATAAACTTCTTATTTATAAAACAAAATGCCATAATATGATGATGATGCAAATTCTTTATTTTACTACCTTCTAGTAGATGGTAGTAAAATAAAGAATTATGTCATGAGAAATTCACCAAAGATCATTGAAAGACAGCTTTTTAAAGACAAATAAACTTTATAAATTTGCTTTCTAAGGAGCACTATAAATTCTGAGCAATTTCTGATTAATCTAAAGAAGCCAAATTATTAGTACTAGTAATAATAAAGAATTTTTATTTTTGCTTATTAATTTAGTTTTCACGATTGAAAAAAATTGTTAAAAGAAAGGAAAATTTACTTGTGAGCACTATCATAGCCTCTTTGTTCCTAGATTTATTATATCGTCTTTAGACACAAGATCAGCCTTAGAACATCAATTTATTTTCCAAAAATGTATGCATTTCAGACCTACTGTCCCTCATCAGCTGCTTTACAACTATTTTAATTATAACATATGTAAGTTAGGCTGTATTAACATTATAAATTTAGGTCATGATATAACTTACATCTTCACAAAATTGATACATCTACAACTTTAAAATGTACAAATAGAACATCAACGTTTGGCAAATTTCCTTTTACACATTCAACCATTAGGTATTTACTATAATATTAACAAAGTGTTAACAATTTGAATACCCAAATAACAAAAAATATAGGAATTATAAACTTACATTAAACATGCTAAAACAATGTTTAGAGCATTGTGAATAAAACAATACTTAATGCTACAAGTTGGTCAACTGTTATAACTATTACAAATAAAAGACAGCATTAAAATAATATGATACACTGTACATTAAATAACCTATCATTAACACTGCTACAACCAGTTTAGTGCCACCGCCCTCTTTTTTTCTTCATATTTATACACACCCCCTCCCCTGCATCTTCTCTTGTCAGATACACATACCATGATTCATGCACTTTTTGGCCAGAATTATTATTCATAATTTTTTTAAATTATTTCTAAATGCTCATACCATCTTCTTTTATATGTATTTGATTCTTTCTTAACTATCATAATTGTTTCTTTTATTATTTGACACCTTCTTTATTACAGTGGATTGCTATAGCTAAATTATTATTATTATTATTATTATTATTATTATTATTATTATTATTATTATTATTATTAATGGCAGATATATATATGTTCTTTGGAACAGACTTTTAATTCTTTCCTCTTTCTCCTATGTAAATTTAAGTATATTACAACTGCATTCTAATTTATATATAACATTTCTTTGATCCCATATGTTTGACTTACTGTTATGTACATTTATTTCTCTTGTTAAACTATTATTTTGTTCTGGTATCTAAATTATACCATATTTGTTTTATTTATTTTTAATTATTTCAAAAATATTTATTTCATATTTAATTTTAAAAAATTTATAAGGTGTGTTATCTGTTGGTTGTTTTTGTGTATTTTCTTTTCTGTTATTAATCCAATTAGTGATCATGCATTTGCTATAATCATTTATTAAATACATTTTGTAATATCTTGAATTTCAGTGATTTTATCTATTTTATTTGTGGTTCTTTGTATGATTTTATCTATGTACATATAAAAAACATTCTTCTTTATATATCTAGGTACCTCAGAAGTAAAATGCATAATGCAAATCCAAACTGTCAATTTTACATGATTTTTTATATTTTTTAAAAATTATTTTGCCTTTTAAGTCTAATAACTAAAACATCTAAGAATGGTAATTGATAATTGCTTTCTGGTTCCAGATCAAATTTGATGTCTACAACTGTTTGATTTACTTGCTTTTAAGACCTGATTTGCCTGTATTATATTATCATATACCAAAAACAATCATCAATGTAACGATACAGATCAATTATTCCTTTGATGTTAACAACAGCTTGGTCTATATTGGACATACTTAATTCCACAAGAATTGGTCTTATTATTAACCCCATTGGAATACCATCATTTTGACTATAAAATTTATCATTACTTATAAAGTAATTATTCTTTAATATTAAAAACACCATATCATTAATCCATTTGTTGACAGTTTTTGTTTTTCAGTGTGTCCAGAATTCTATTATATTTGATGGAAAATTAGCTAAATGTATGCTAATGATCTTTAGAAAATATTTTGGAAAATTTCATTGGTTGTATGTCAATTTTGAACAATTTTACAAAAAAGCCAGAAGGAAGTCTGAGACCTTATAAAAAATTTAATTTCTTATGTTGATTTGATTTTTTTAACAGTAACTTCTCTTCATGGGAAGTTTTCATTGGAAATCTTGTTGTTTCTTTAACTTCACTCACTTGTCAGAAGAAAACTGACATACAAACTTATAGCACAGACCTGATTTTTTATTACTCACATTAATGCAGTTTTTGAAATAATTTTTATAATTCAATTTTGTATGATTTTAAAAATGAAAATTCTTGTATTTATTATATGTTTTTTTAATATTTCAGTTTTAATAATAATTCTTAATTATTCTTAAGTATAACTTCATATTTTATTTAGATGGTCATTGAAGATTTATTAACACCTACATCTTGTGTATGCAAAACTGAGAATGGAAATGTTTTGGAAGGTGAGAGTAATTTGCAAATAATAAATAATCACTAGATTTTATAAATATAAGTAAAATTAGGTGTAAGAATATCTAAAATTTTTTTAAACTAAATGAACCATTATAAAAATTAAAAAGTAATATATAATAATAAAAATAAAATATCAGATCATAACAATATAAATAACAGTAATACCAACATAACATTGATTTTATATAAAGTTATAAAATTGTTGGACTGCAATTTGAAAAAATTGTAAATCTATAAATTCCCACTGTCATTTGTCTGTCTTTCCTTAATCTTGAGAACAGAGTTAGGTAGATGAAAGATGAGACTAGATATGGAAACCTTAGGGGTGGGAAGCCCCAATTAACTATATATGAACTTCTGATGCAAACCAGAAGTCACATTATTTCAATTCAAAAATTTCCCCAAAAGGTGTTAGACAGATGACTGCCACGACTCCATTGTTAAAGGAAAATTATGATGTATAGGGCAAGCCACTACTAATTTGAAGGTAGAAAGCATATATTTTAAATTAAATAAATTAAAAATATGATTAAAAATTGCAGCCTAGCATTGTGGCAATGTCATAATAAATAATTGCACATTTTATTTGAAACATTTTTGAGATAATGTTTAGTTCTTAGCAATACAATACACATTTCTTCTGAATTCTGAAGAATATATCATTTTATAATATAATAGCAAAAATTGAAAACCTATCATTTATATTAAAAAAATTTCTTTAAACCAACGATGTATAATGCATTGTATTTTAAATTATATGTGGAATTCATAAACATATTTTAACACATTAATAGCTTTACTCGTATATACATGTCAAGTTAGGATAACAGACATAATTGCTCGTTTTCCCATAGGGCAGCATGTATATTATGATAACTGATAATCCTACAGGCATCATACTTGATATATCGATAATTTTTTATTAAGTGCGATAAAATATATTAATTTAATAGCATGAGGAACGGGTGACTCGTGCAGCCCTAGTTTAGTTAAAGCTTATTTTTGGGCGGTACAAGTCACACATGTCTTGTGCCTGCAATCTGGGGTTTTAGTGCAAACACATTATTTCTATTGTTCCTGCATTCTTGAAAGTTCTTTGTTCACATAAGTCTTAGTGAATCAGCTAATTTGTCTTACACTAGTGTTATTACTACATATATTTTGTGAGGTAAGTTATTTTGTTTAAAATAGGACTTGGGCTAACTTTATTTTTCATTGGATAAATGAATTTTTTAATAATAAGTATCATCTTATACAAATAGAATGTCTAGCTGTCAAAACATTTTGTTGGATAACTTAGTCAGTCAGTATATGTATGACCAACGAATCCAGAATATCTGACAATGAGTTAGATTATTCAAACTATATAGCATTTTTGGATTAATCAGAATTGTTTTGTAGATCAGAAACCAAAGGTGAAGGGACTCCTGATGCTTCTGATGATAACTCAGGTGCTAGTGATGATGCGAATGACAGTAATTATTCTAACATTCAGCAGTCTACTACTACTGTTTGGCAACCAATTGGCTCGACAGCTCATAACGTCCAAGGAAATCAAAAGTTGAACCTTTGTAACACTAATCTGGATGATCCACGAAATTTATCAAAAATTTGTCAGTGATGATATTTAGATATAATGACTAATGAGACCAATAGATATGCTCGTCAATATTTAGCAAGCAAGATTTTGACATCAAAATCGCATGTGAAAAAGTAGTTCCCTACAACCAATGAATAGAGTCAAAGTTCTTGGCCATCATGACATGCATGGGTCTTTCTCTCTTGCTCAATATCAGACTTATTGGTCCAAAGACCCTTTCTATGAGAACTGCCTCATAAAATCAGTAATGCCTCAAGGTCAATTCAAAATTTTACTGATAATATTTCTCTTGACCACAGTGACCGTCTGTACAAAGTTAGAGAAATTCTCACCAAATTATCTGGCAATTTCAAGGATGCTTATTACTCCAGGAGCACAGATTGTCATTGATGAAACAATGATTCCTTGGCGAGGTTGACTTCTGTTTTGACAGTACATTCCTGGAAAATCACATAAGTATGACATCAAAGTCTACAAGTTGTGCACACCAGATGGGTACACTTCTTTTAGCCAGGTCTACATGGAGAAACAGATGTCAAATTCTGGAGTTTTACATAGCCATGATGTCTGAATGCAACTGTGCAGTGGTCTGTGATTCAGGTGGATCTCTTTACACTGACAGTTTTTACACAAGTGTAGATTTAGCTTATGAGTTAATGGCAAAAAATACAAGACTGTGTGGAATCCTTAGAAAAACAGGCAAGGTTCTCAAAAAGATTTGGTACAAAAATGACTAAAAAGGTGAAGTTTGTGGTTTAGAAAATAATCAAGGAATTCGAATAATAAAATGGAAAACTGGGAAAAAAATAAAAAATTCCAAGAGCCTGTGATGAAACCACAATATATCATTGACTATAGTTATGACAAAAAAGGAGTAGATCTGTCAGATCAAATGCATCCTACTACACCCTGCTCCAAAGAGGTATCAAGTGGTACAGAAAGCTAATGGTACTTATTTACTTGGCATTTCCATGGTCAATGCTTACTGTATCTATTCCCAGTACCATAGTCCAGAACAAAAACATCTGTCAATGATGAGTTCCGTGAAGTAGTGGCAAAAAAAATACTTGGTGAAACTGTACAGACAAAACTGATGACATTTTTTTGCAAAATGCAGCATTCATATTTTGCAAGAAAAGTATGTCGCTGTTGCCAAGGTTGCTATGCAGGAGCACATAAAAACACTACCAGCCAAAAGGCAGACAGTACCACAAAACAAGTGACTACATTTTGTAATGATTGTCTTAGGCAGCCAACACTTTGCATAGCTTGTTTCAACAGAAAACATCATTTTCCATGAGATTCAACATAATTACATTTTTATGTAAAACTGTTTCAAAAACTGTTATGTATTATCATTTCAATAAATGTAGGTTTTTATTATATATTATTTTATTATATCTTTAGCTCAGTGTTTAGAAAATATGAATTGTAAAGTGTGTTTTACTATGAAACATTGAATTATAACTCAATAAAATTAATATTAAAACATGAAAATTAGTACACAGCCTTTAAATTTCTTAGTTTTTTTATTTTTGCATTCTATTTGCAATGATAACTTTTGTAATTGCATGCTAAAAGTTCTTATGTTACAAAATTAAAACGTCAGTTTTGACTCCCCTATGAATCACATTTTTGTTGGACTACAGTAGAGGAATATATATTAATAGTGTCTTATATTTAATATATTAATGATTTTGTCTTATGTCCAATCACTAGCCGTATAGAATTCATTAATGAATTGATGTCACACGAGTCACCTGTGCCTCATACAGCCCTGTATTGAAATAGACAACGAGTCACCCGTGACTTGTAATGCCCAGCAGCTGCCTAAAAGTCTATCTACTGATGCTGTTAACATGTTAATATTCTTGTTTCTCATATATTTCATTAACTTACTAGATTGGATTTTCTCTTCTGTCTTAACTTTCTCAATTCATATTCCATCTTCCAGATAATTCTGTTGTATCATGATTCATTAGATTATATTGTATATCTACAGCAAAAATAAATAATTGTTTCATAACCTTCAGGCTTGCTGATTCTTTTCTCAATGATACCTGTACATCTTTTACAAACTTATTAAGAATTTTTCATAAGACAGTCTTATTCTTTAATATTCTTGCTTTTGAATGTTTTAAGTTGAGCATACATAATTTCTCTTTTCTTTATTATCCTTAACCTTAAATTCTACTTCATATTTCCCAGTGAAAAATCCAGAAAAATATATCCTTTTTTATTTCTTTCTTTTTGTAAGTAGATTGCAAAATTGCAGAAAATGATAGTTTTAAAAATGAATAAATAGTTGGAAATCAAATTTTATAATGTAACCACCTGTAATAGAATAAGATAATCCAATTAGCTTCTATTTTTTGATTAGGTTAGGTTTTTTTTGTTCTAGGATCCATTTACTATAATTCAGCAAATATCATAAGTAATCAAATAAATGGAGTTCAGTATTGGAATAATATGAAAAATATTATAAATTATAAAAATAAAACCTAAATACAATACATTCAAAGCATGCATTATAATTTTTGGATCTCCTTTAATTAGTGAGATGATTGGAATTGTTTCTTGAAACGTGTCTAATATTAATTTTTTTATCCTATTTGTACTTTTATAAATGATTTAGAAGAATTATCAATTTCATTTTTTTGTTTTTATTATTTTTACAATTAAAAGTGAGTCACATTTAAATAACAAGGAAATTAATTTCCTACTAAGTGTCTATTACCAATGCATTACAAATTTATACCATCTTAGTAATTTAACTGCTGTTATTATAACTAGGTTTACCATCTTACATATATAGTTCAAAGCTTTTGTTTTTCCCCTCTTACATCATTAAAAGAATAGAAAAAAAATTTGTATTTTTTTAATTCTTACAAATTACATAATGAATTAATGATTGTTTTAATATATATTTCATAAAATTAATAATACACAAAATAATTGAGTCTGTAAAATGTAGATTTATAGAATATTATATTTCAATGATTGAATGAGCTAATGAACATACATTAATTATACATCTCAAAGAGTTTACTTTATATCTTTTTGTGTACAGTTATTTTTAAATATTAGTTTCAATTGGGTTTATTTTTATTTCAGATGTACATTACTCAATGTTGGAAACAGTGGTACCAAGATCAGAAAATAGTTATGTTATGATAGTACAAGGCAGGCATAAAGGACAGGTAAAATTTATTAATGTATTACTATAATAATAATATATAAAACATTAAATTATTTGTTTAATGTTTTTACTCTTACTCTTGCTCTTTTGGGCAGAAAGAGTAAGAGAAAGAATTTTTATTTTTTTGGCCTTTGGGCAGAAAGAGTAAAAACATCAGTACCTTTTTATCAAGTCCATCAGGAACACAATGCAACTGTATGGTGGTGAAGACAGCCTGGTATATCTGGGATAGACTATTCCAAGGAATTTCTGTGCTTTTTTCATACTAAATTTGATAGAAAATGAATGTAATATAATTATAGATAGAAAGTGTGTTCAAAATTTATTCCTGTTTATTATAATGCATTAAATTGTTTAATTATAGCAGGCTAATTAGAAATAAAGTGGAACATCAAAATTCCAGGTTTGGTTGTTGAAAAATGGATTTTTTTCTCTTTCAATGGTAACTTAGTTGATGGTCTTTCAGCTTGTATTCTTTTAGCCTTGCATTGTTGATGTGCTAACATTCAGTCAAAATTCTTAATGTTTTAATCTCACTAAATCTACTCTGTAAGTAATAATCTCAAAATTAAGATTATGATTATTATATTTGTTTGTTTAAATATAGTAATTCTGTTAATTACTTGTATATTTTAAATATTTGTAAGTATTCCTACATTCTTTGTGAAATACTAGTTTGAATACCTAAACTTGAATTTCTCTGTAGTTTATAGTTCTTAATATGCTAAATTACACACATATTTGTATGTACATCCAGATGGGTTTGAGCCCAATTAGTCCAGATTTTTGATGCTTCACTGTACAATGCCAGATATATTGAAAAAAAAATACACTATATACTGTATAAATAATCACAATTTGAACAGCATTACAATATAGACATGAAATGTTAAGTTGCTTCAAGCTTAAGGCTGATATGGTATATGGTATATAGCAATATTATGGAACATATGAGATACTTGATAAAATCAGTCATTTGACTCTCATTTTAATATTACCATTTCATATATTGAATACAAACCAAAATATTAGAAGAATGCATTAAGGAGTAAAGAAAAGATAGAATGGAGAGGAAAATATATGATAATCATCCTTTGCAAATTTTCAATGAATAATTGATTGAGATTGATTTTGTATATTAGAGAAGTAAGAAATCCATACTATGTTAAATATTCAGATTTACTGTATGTGAAATACCCAGAAAAGGCATAAAAAAGAGAAAAATATTATTTGGCGCACAGAAATTTATATTAAATCTCAAAAAAAAATATTAATTTTTAAACTGGTCTTAGAACTGACTATAGTTTTTTTTATATTCCAATGTTTATTTGTTTAATTAATATTTTACTGATTATAAAAATGAATATATTTTAATTAGTTTTTACACACAAAAAAGATCAGATTGAAACAAAATTTCAGAAATATTTTAATGAAATATTTAGTCATATTCTCTTAAATGTAAATTTCTAATGACAAAAAATGTTAATAAAGTTTTGTTACAGAAATTTTGAGTTTTTAAATAATCAAATTATGATTTTCGTTTTAATTCTGATATATGGACAAGACAATCTTTTGTTTATCTTGTCCATATATCAGACTTATGAAAAATATAGGAAGAAAGTACCTGTATTTTCTAGACTTTCTGTAATTCTTAACTTATTTCATATAGCAAATTTTGGTTTATGATACTAGAAATGATCTTTTAAATTATTTATAGGAAATTAATGTTAGTGTTTTGTAAATTAAAGACCATACTTCCTCTTTTGTTACTTCAGAAAGAGAAAATTTCAGATTTCATTCTGGTTCCAAGAGTTTATTAAAACTCTTGGAACCAGAATGAAATCTGAAAATCTTCAAAATGAAGTTGTGTCTGTGATCAAATAAGGCTTATGGGGCACCATCTACACGTTCTGATTCCAGGATTTTTAATAAGAACCAGAATGAGTGGTGTTGCTGGATGAGTTTTCATTATATTACAGGAACAGTTTCATTTTAATCTTTCGGTCACAAAAGAATGATTTCCTTCAATCTCAGGAAGACTAATTGTCATCTTTAAAAAATATTTCCTTAACTATTCTTTATTATATTTTTATTGCATGCTATTAGCTGTTAATTGTCTGCAACATTATATTCTCAACTCATTCACTAAACATTACTCTTTTGCACAGGACATGGCTATTTTGTTCAAAAGCATAATGTTTCATTACTGTATATGATACTCATGTGTTGTTTAATTACATATTATAAAACATAAATCACAGTGTTATAAACCATTATTGGAAAAATTATTGTATATTGTATTACGGAACAATTGTCTGATTTGTTGTGTAAAAAATAAAATGAAGAGAGATCATATAACTTTATTTGCAATGAACTGTCAAAGAAAATAATCTAAATATGACAAAGGAGGGAGTTATCTAGTTCCCAATTTTTGTTATATGTACTGAGAGTCTATTTTTGTTTTGGCATTTAGTTTGGAATCAGTTAAATTAACTTTAATTCCCAAATTTGGAAGTTGTGCACTTAGTTTTTTGGTTTAATTAATTTAATGTTTATTTTATGCATTACAGGAATTGAATGATAGATAACTAAGATATTCTATTTTGAGAAATTAGTTTGAGTTTGTTGGTAAACTAATAAATTTATAATACTGTTTTACATAGATTACTAAATTTAGAAAGTCTTTGCTTTTAAACAGATTATTTCTTTGGATTTCCTTGTTGTTGAATATGTATTGCTAGGATTATTTTTTTAATCCATTAGACATTTTAAGAGAGATCTAAACCACGAGGTTTATCTCGTTGTAATGCATTGAATTTACTTCATATGTTGAAATAACAATGTGGTGGTCTCATTCTTCAGGACCTAAAAAGTTTCAATAGTTTTCATTATATAATAATTTTATAATTATGTCAAATCATTGTTACGGTTAGAAATTTCATCTGCTAAAATTTAAAATAATAATAAAAATGAAATCTTTTTTAAACATTCAAATAATAAGTCATAAAAAAATTGTGAATGAGAATATCTTTTAAATAAATGTCTTTAATATGGCAATTAAAATAAATAACAGTTTATTGTAGATATTTTATATCAAACCAATTTCTAAGTTAGCTTTTTTAAGTTATTTTTTTCAAATGAAAAAGTAAATAATTACATTTTTTTAAACTGAAAATTTTATTAAGAGTTTATTATTATTTAATTTCAATTGTGAAATAATTTTGTTGTTTTTTTCCATAGGTTGGTGTCATATTGAAACGAGATAAACCAAATTGTGTCGCGACTGTACAATTACTTAGTGATAGAGAGACTGTAGTGAAATTAAATTACGACAACATCTGTGAATATCTCGGCGACGTGTCTCGTTTTGACTGAATAGAAATGCCACACAAAAACTGTAAGATATTATCTAGATGCTATCAATGTTTATATAAATATATATATATTGTGCTTGTGAAAATCATCATATGAAAAAAATATTAAGACTTTGTAACACTTTTAATAATGGCTCACCATTAAAATTGTCATTGTTTACATCTATTTGTAATTATTTGCTCTAGTTACATGCATATTACATTAAATCTTGTAAACATGATTGTTTATGTAAATATCATCTATAATTATTAATATCTCTGTAAATATCTGAAGTTGAAGTGTAATTCAGTATTTTCTTATAAAAATATTTTTATAAAGAAATATATGCAAAGAATTATTTAAAGATTTTAGTCAAGATAACAGTTTTCAATAAAAATTATTCCAGTCTATTTAAGTCCGCCTGTGTGATAATTTATACTGAACTAAATTTGTTTTATTATGTTGTTATATAAAAATTGATTTCTAATGATTTTTAAATGCTAAATAAATAAATTTAAAATATTCCATGTGGAATAAATTTTTGAAAACAAATTATTTTGATTTGGAAAAGAACGTCTCATTAAAACTATAGTTTTTCTACTTTTATTTTTAGTACAATAAAACAAACTTTCCTAATCTTAACAGTTAAATATATAACTTTTTAATTTGATTAATGTACAGTTAATTTTAAGACTAACTTTACCTTAATATGCATTCTTCCACAAACTAAAACAGTATAAGTAATTTATAGTTTGGTGACTAACATTAATGCTGTATTAATCTTAAATAAATAAATAAGCACATTTTGAACAGTAGAGCTCATCTACATATGAATTGAAACAATATGCTTTTTTATTTCAGTTTTAAAATTTTAAATTTCAGGTATCCCAACGGGCTTTAATCGCTGGTGATAGTGAGATAATAGTGAAGAAAAACAGAATCAATAAATACAGTAAAAGAATCAAACTATCATTAGCTATTTTAATATATGCTAACCCGATAATGAATTTTATAATAATAAAAAATATACAAATGTCCAAATTTTATGCGTGCCCACCTGTGGACTAGTGGATGAAACCTGGTGGTTGGTCGCGGGTTCAGCCACGTGGAATTTTTCGGATTTACTTTACTTGCCGAGCAGCTAAATAGGGGTCATCTTCCCATAAAAATCCTCTTGGCAGATCGCCCATGTTATTCCGTCAGTCTTACAATCCTTTAATTGAACGGGTTTTACGGGGAATTACAATCTAATCCAATATATTTGTTTTTACGTATTTCGTCTGATTATGCTTATTGTCAACATAAAAGAAAATTGTTTTTCTGTTGTTTAATTAAAAATAATTATTATGGCCTATTAGGAAAATAGTAGGAACATGTTTATATTAAAGTGTGTATATATATATATATATATATACAGTCAAACCTGTTTTTATGCGCTCTTTTTATGTGCGATTTTTATTTGTGCGATTTTTTTAATGCGAAATTTTAATTTGTGCGGTATAGTTGGCGACTAGTCTCGTGCGATTCGTCATGTCTTACGTTGACTTATTATAGCTAAATAAACTTATTATAGCATAAATGCACTTATTACAGTAATATTATTGCATGAATATGCGAAAAATGAAATAATTTACTTTTTAAGTCAACAAAACACCACCTGGACAAAAATATGTAAAACAGACGATAGACCAGACGATGCAGTCAAGTGCTGACATCTGTTGTCAATAAATTCTATTTCGTACGGTTTTGAGTTATTTTCTATGTGAGACTTTTTTTATGCGGTCCCTGTTGACCGCATAAAAAAATATTTTTAAATTGTGTCGCGAAAACTATTATTTACAGCCATTCGTGAAGTTTCGTGAGATTTTCTTTTATGCGTTTTTTTTAATGCGGTCCCTATCCCCCGCATAAATAACAGGTTTGACTGTATATATAATATGACGTTTATACCGTTTGCATTATTTGCCGTTAGGATGACCAGATGACTAGGCTAGGCTCTGGTGGACCCAGGATCGAATCCTGGCGAACCACCCAAAAACTAAGCGTTCTGTCTCGGATACGTCGGGCCCCATTCGTCACCAATGCCCTATCGCAATGGGGTAGACTGGTTAGTCTACTCCATTGCGGGCCTGCCAAACCTACAATGGATATGGAAAAAAGGCCCTCTCATTTTCCATGGAGTGGAAAGTAAAATAGTTATAGTCTATCTATGGAAAGAATCAATTTATACATTACCTGAAAATTGTGTGTGGCCGGCATTTGTTACGAGATTTTATTTTTAAAGACTTTTTATATTACTAATTATTATAAAATGGCAAAAAGCATAATTTTGATGAAAAGATGAGCTTTATAAAATGAAATATAAACGCTAATAACAAGTGAAATCATTAAGTCCGACCATTCAAGATACGAAACGTGACTCTCCACCTATTTCCTCACTCCCTCGACATTTAATTAATGACCAAAATTTAATAGTACTAATGCCCCTTATATACAAATCTCCCTGCAGATTTCAGAAATTTTCGGCAAAAGGCATAGAAGTTAAGCTTCAAATTTGATAAACAAAATCGTACCCTCCACGAACATCATAAACGCAGAAAAAACACTCAGAATTTTTTGCATTTCTCGAGGTTTCGAGGTCCTCCGAGTCCAAAAATGTAAAAATCTTGAGGGCATTTTTTTAATTCCATACTTTGTTATATGTATAACAGCCGGGAAAGTAACAAAGTAGACACTAAATATATAAAAGCGAAGATAAATTTCAGATAAATCAACGCATGAACAAATGATATTCGCTTAAACCTTTGAAGCGAAAGTAATCATTGTGTTGTGATTTATTTCCTGGTGTTAAAGAAATACGAGTAATACAAATTGGTTTCTTTGTCACGGGGTATTCAAAATAAAAATAAAAAATCTCGAGCAGTTTCTGTTAATGAAAACAAAACGTAAGATTGATGACTTTTAATGGAAAAATAAAAATGTTCTCGAGATTAAAATCTCCGATCGCTTAAGAAAATGGTAAAACAATTCAATTGCCATTCGTGAGATCGGGACATTTTAACATATTAGTCCTATTATAGTGTACTGTACTTGAGCAATTTATATTCATTGGCTCGTGTCCCGAACTTTAGCGTGTTCTATTCACGAATGAAATAAAAGTTCTAACGGTTTCTTTAGGGCAGAAATTTTTTGTTTGTTAAATAGGGGTTTTTTAAATCTATGGACTGTAGTATTTTAGTGGTAATGGTTGGATAGTCGAGGAAGTTAAGACGTCAGTCTATCGATATGGGGATTCTCTGAGGCTATTGAATACTGAAAATTAAGCGAAAGTAGATTATAGACACTCTAGAATGACGTGCCTCATGTATAAAATATTCATCTTAATATCGTCGCGACACTCTCGTCTCAAAATTCTATTATATATATAATAGAAACGGCGGCACCGGAAACAGATGAAGCGGCCTGAAATTTTGAACAGGTGAGCAAAGTTTATATGGCGAACGAAAGAAACGACCGAGGGACGAAGTTGATAGTAAATATATAAGAAGTGAAAGGTAAACTTCAAAAGCTGCCAGCCAGCTGAAGTGAAAACACGTGTTCGAAGCTTTTTCTGTTTTTCTAAAGCTTTATCAGTCTTTTCTTACCATCAACCTATTTATTTTCCTTACATTTGTTTGGTTTATACTTTCAAAGATTTTTTATTTGTTTCATTTTTCTGGTAATACTTTAATTCTTCCTCCAAAGTTTCATCCTCTAAACTGTTATTTTCTTCTGCTTTTTATTTCTTTTCAGATTTTAAATATTGTACTTATTCAAAGAATTTAACACAAACGTTACTAACTTTAAGGATAATTTGGATGAACTAGGATCTCTTCAGTAGGCCCCACAGCCTGGCAGCGGCAGTATAAGTTATTTATGCTCGTCTTTAATGCCGCTTGAGGGAAAAAACTGATTAAACACGATTCTTTATTAACATAGAACACACTGAACCCGTTAATTATAATATTTTGTCATTCGATATTTCAAAATATTGAAGTTCGAGTACTGAACTACATACTTATAGCAGACTCCCACTGTTTACTAAAAACAGTGGCATCTGCCAGATACACGAGCGCCCACGACAATCCGCCATTTTGAAAACGTATCCAGGAGGCTCCCTCTTACTTTTTCAATTTCGCTATATTCGAAGGACGTAAGCTGCAATCGTAACCAAACAGGAACTCACTGGTATGCCCCAATCAAGAGTTATAGGTATTTGTTTTAGGGTCTACCGGAAGTGTCCGCCGGTCATTCAGGTAAGTCCCTTATCCAATCAATAGTTATAGGATATCGTGCGACCCTTCACAGATCACATATTTTCCATCCTAAAGACGAAATTCTTAATATAAACAATGTCATTATGATATTATTGATGAAAATTTAAACAAATATTCTATTGAGTATGAATTGTTTCAATTATCTATTCATTCTGATAATTTTAATCGGTTTTAATGTTACCTATGGTTCCAAAATGGCGGTTCGTCTCTGATTCTAGCAAATAGAAGAAAGGAAACAGTGGGGATGCACGTTCTAATCTAATTTAACCTATTCTAACAATTTTGTTGGTAATAATTATGGTAATTTATTAGAATAGGTTAGGTTAGGTTAGAACGTGCGTCCCCACTGTTTCCTTTCTTCTATTTGCTGGAATCAGAGACGAGCCGCCATTTTGGAACCATAGGTAACATTAACCGTGTTTTTTACTTTTATTGGGATGCAATTTGAAAAAATTGTAACCTACAAATTCCCACTGTCGTCCGTCTGTCTGTCCTTCCTTAATTTCGAGAACGGAGTTACATAGATGAAAGCCGAGACCAGATATGAAAACCTTAGGGGAAAAAGAGGCCCTGTTAACTAAATAGGAACTTCTGATGCAAACCGGAAGTCACATTATTCAAATTCAAAACTTTTTCTCTGAAAGCAGTTAATAGATGACCGGTACGACTACTGTTAAAGGGAAAGTGTGATTTACAGGGGCAAGACACTACAGTATTAATTTGAAGTGGAGAGCATATATTTAAATTAAAAATTGTAGCCCCGAATTGTGAATAAATATTTGCTCGTATTATATTATACATAAGTTGTATTTCTAAACTTGTATAATTTGAATTTTACATTCTGTAATAAAATTTTTTCAACAATTTATAATTTATTGTTAGCGCCCGTTAACGATACTGTTTATTTTCGATTGTTCTAGAAGCGCTTTCCTTCAGTTCTAACCATTCTCGCGATTTCCCAAGAGAAGAGTGAGTGAGGAGAAGAGTTTCTTGCGTAGGATCTTCGGACGAAGATCTGCGAGAGAGGAGAGACGTATAGAGAGAGAGAGATGGAGAGATGGAACGTCGTCTCACAAAGGATCCGGAATTCCGCCCGAAACACTGGAGCATCCTCGACTTCCGGATGATGGAGAATTCAATGGACTTCTTTCAGAGTTCTTCGAGCATCAACTTCTCGGAGGGATGAAGCCGAAGCTCCATTGGGATCGGGGTAAGATATTCAGACTGAGATTGGCAATTATGAGCCACGAGGAGATCGAGGCCGAAGTGTGGACCTGGGACATCGAGTTCGATCGAAATAAACTCCACTCGGACCATTTCATCGGAGAGGCACTTCCAGAATAAAAGAAACTGCTAAGGAAGGAAAAGAAACGTTATCTTGCTTTGGTGTTTGCAGATTCGGCTTTTCGGGTTGTGTTGTGATCTGATAGATTGGATTTCGTTTAAAATCAATTTTGGATTTACACAATGTTTAATCTTTGGTTTTATTTTTCAGCCCTCGTCTGGCAAAGGCCGAAAGAATGGAACTGAAGGAGTTCAAGAACTCAGATTCTGGAGTGGAGAATTAAACTACGTAGTCCAATCGTCCGATTCCTCAGTTGTGATGAAAGGGGGAGTGCTATTTACCTATTTCAGACTTTATTTGTAACATCCCGTACATAAAATACTTAACTTAAAATCGCCAGGAAATTTTTGAACAAGTGGACGAATCCCGTGGGGAGAACAGACGAAAGGAAAGAGTGGGCCAAGCCCTCTCGCATATAGATAATAAATTAAAAGATACATACGATAAAAATGAACTTATCTCATTTATATCACCTATACTTTAAATTAGGGGTGCCATGTACAGTGTTAATTTTAGACATTTTTGGGGAAAAATATTTTTTTATAAAAAATTGGTTTGGGGCGGAAGCCCCAGACAATTGTCCTTTTTCTCTGTAGGATAACGCGCTACTGGATTTCGATTACTTTCTATCTCATCTACTGAAGTTGCTAATGAGGCTAAGACCAATTTTTAAGTCAATTAGCCACAAGATTATCTTTTAATATTTCTATAAATTGTCAATGTCGGAATCTCCGTGTCGATTTTGTGTTTTAAAAACTGAGCATTCAGGGATTCGATTTCGGATTCTCAGATATACGAGCAGCAATTGAAGTGCCGTTCTGTAGACAATCTGATGGCATAATTAACGATGAAAATATGCAATGAATTCGAAAAATTAATTGGCCGAGAAAATATTTCAATGTTAGCGTCATTTTAGAATTTCATATGTTATTCAAAAAATTTATGAATAATTTCTATAATAATTATTCATTGTTATGTAAATGATCTTAAATAAACACGAACAAAATAAAGTTTCGATAGATAATACAAAGAATATTGATGATCATTTTCTTCATAAAGGACAACATCCGGCCAAGTATTGAAAAACGAATAAAAGATTTACGATGGCTTTCAGTTGACTTTATAAGCAGTCAGTTATACACTGGACATTACTATGGTCTTCGGCAAAACCGGCGAGGTCAGTATCAGACACTAATTCTAATCATCCTCATCCTCATCGCCTCTGCTTTTATGTGGCTTTCAAATGGACTTTGTTTACTTTGTTGGAGCGGGTGCTCGTTCTTGTTTTCGTCTGCAATGCGGCTCATCGGTCAATAAATTATCTGATTTTGTATCCAGCCATAGTTACGTTTGTACGCCGACGGCATTCAACAACTACTTCTATTGTCTAATCGTTATTTGTTTGTACTCCTCTTTATTGTAATCAAATTGGGACAGGGCAGTCACTTTCTGTAAAGGTGTTTTAAAAACGAACGATACCTTCGCGATATACTACCTGTTTAATGCCCGGCTCTATATAACTGCCGCGATTCAACGTAATATTGTAATCGACGCCTTCTCGTGGAATTTGATAGCCAGTAATGGCACCTTACGGAAACTATGCACCCTGCTGGGTAATGTAACGCGCTATCTGTAGTTCCACCCCATTGCCTATGTACTGTACATGTACCCCCACTCTCAAGCATCTTTTTATAACTATTCACCACATTCAATTCTTGTATTTGTAATTATTCCGTAACCACAAAGCTTTTCGTACATATGTAACGCGTCACAACTATTTGTGTACCCTCTCTGTAACCTGTACATGCATTATTCTATTCGAACTACTGTGATGCTCGCGCTGACGGTCTCTCCCATCTTCACCATCTTTTCTATCACACTTTTACTTTACTTTAGCCATTCCCCCTCTTACTCTTTTTTTTTACCTCAGGCGATACCTTTGAGTAGTCCTTACTCAGAAACTTAAGACCTTTCCGAAGAAAATTTTAATGTTAAGGCTAGGAAGACAAACTACCTTTGTTTGCCTACATACCGACAAGTTGTCAGGATTGTATTGTAAAAATATAAGGCAAAAATCTTGTATATATATTGAAAGGTTTTCTATATTTTTAGTTATGTTTATTAAAAAAGGTAATTTAACTTTCTGAAAGTTAAATAAAGTCCTCCTTGTCAGAAGTGTTCGAAGGTAGGGTGGCCGAGCGGTCAAATAAGGATGACTCTGATTCTCGAATAGGGGAAATAATGACCATATAATGAAAAAAAAAATGTCAGTTGAGGTGATTATGCGCTAGTTTCGTTGGCCTGTTTACCTCACGTTGGTTGTTGTCTGCTGCCGTCGGCACGCACCTGGTTTTAGGAGAAAGGCCGAAACCTTCTCGCCTTTTTCTTAGTTGATGTGGCATTTGTCAGAAGTGTTCGAGTGGTAGGGTGGCCGAGCGGTCTAAGGCGCTGGTTTTAGGCACCAGTCTCTTCGGAGGCGTGGGTTCGAATCCCACCCCTACCAGCACGATTTTTTGCGCATTCTTGAAACGCGAAGCTTTCTTTTAACCCCTCCACCTTATTTAAACTAAAAATCTTTACGCTGTTTTACAGTCATATTTAATAAACGTTGATGCAAAGCGCGCAGAAACAGTTTGCCTGCAAACGTGTCTGTTATTTCAGTTTTCCACCGTAACGTGCACAACTCGCATTCGCTTCAGAAATCTTTCCGATAACCTTAAATTTCTAAGCGCGAATCTATTGCAATGTGATCGTTCTTTGTTCATTCATTTTTGTACAAATCGACAAAAAGCGACTTGGAAGACTGACGATTTAATTTGCATACATGGACGCAAAGAACGCATTAACTGGCAGGGGTAGGCTTCGAAACCACGCCTCCAAAGAGACTGGTGCCTTAAATCAGCACCTTAGACCGCTCGGCCACCCTACCGACTGAGTGTATAGTTACCAAGTTGTAACTGTGCAAATTCGCGATCGGATCTCTCGTTCTACTTGTCGAATATAAATGAAATTTTGAAAACTGGTAGATTTCGCTTTTCTTTGCGTTCTAAGAACGTTTGAGTTCGATTGTTCTTTGTCTAAAAGTGGAGGCAGCAGTTGCGAGCGAAACTGACGAGCACATCAAGCTTTTTTCCGAAGGTTTTTTATCCCGCGCTGTCGTAAAAGCCCTCAAGAAGAACGGAATTGAAGTTTTCCAGTCTACAGTTATCAGAGTTCTTGGTAACAAAACGAAAATGCGACAAGCGAGTACTTCTGGCGAGTTACACCCAATATTTCCAAGGGCTCGCAAATCTCGGAGTAAGGATAAAATAAGGAAAGTTAAAGAAATGATTAGAAAAGATAATCCACCTTGCCAGAAAACCTTAGCAAAACGTCTGGGTATATCTCAGTTCACAGTTAATACCATTAAACACGAAGATATGCAAGCAGCTACCAAGAAAAAGCATCTAAACATCGCCTCACAACTGCGCATAGATAGAACCGACAGACTAAGGGTCTAAGGCATTGGTTTCAGGTTTCAGGTTCCAGTCTTTTCGGAGTCGTGGGATCGAATCCAATCTCTGCCACTGTCGGTGCGTTAATACAGTATAAGTTTTTAAGTAATCTTTCTGCTCCGTGACACCAACGAATCTTTTGACAAATCACCACGGTTTGGCCAGCTCCATAATGGGGTAATCGGTTGGTTAGAGGCGGAATACGATGTATCCGGCCAATCAACAATGAAAATAATTAATAATACGATCCTCTCTCCTTTAAAAATTATTAATGTGAGTGTAATTATAACAAACTTTGCATTTTTTTTTTTTTTTTTAATGTAACACAGGAATTTTGGGGTTAAAGGTCGAGGGAATGAGGAAATAGAGGGGTGGTCACGCGTCGTATCTCGAATGGGATCGGACTTAATAAAGATTTTACTCGTTATTAACGTATACAATTTTTTATAAAATTCATTTCTACCCTGAAAATTAAGCTATTTTTTGCCATTTTATAATAAGTAACGAGCAATTATTTATTGTAACAACGTCACAATGCCGGGCTGCAATTATTAATCATATAAATTAAAAATATGATTAAAAATAAATATGCTCTCCACCTCAGTACGGTAGTGTCTTGCCCCTGTAAATCATACTTTTCCTTTAACAATAGAGTCGTGACCGTCATATATTAACTACTTACAGGGGAAAAGTTTTGAATTGAAATAACGTGGCTTTCAGTTTGCATAGGAAGTTTGTATATAATTAATCAGGACTTCTTTCCCCTACAGTTTTCATATCTGGTCTCGGATTTAATCTATCCAACTCCATTCCCGAAATTAAGGAAGGACGATAGACAGTGGGAATTTTTAGGTTTATAATTTTTTTCAAATTGCAGTCCAATAATATAAAAGTTTTTAAATAAAATTTCGTAATTGATAGCACCATACATTGCCGGGAAAGTTATGCAACTCATTGGTGGATTTTTTCTATTATATTTTTGCCTCTCCTCCGCCTTGTCAGTATTAAGAGAACCTTGCTTGTAGGTCTATCGTGGGTTCGACTGGGTTTAAATCTAAAAGAGATACCTGTTAATGATACCGTATATGTAACTGACCCATAGAATAATCTCCTTTATTTGAATCCGCAGTGATTTATTATTTTTCTTAACGACTAATCATGCCGATTCTCTAATTGAATCAAATACAAATAAGCGATATTAAATATATTTCTTCATTAATTAAAACCGAGATGTTTACATTAATCACCAACAGCTTTCAAATGCATTTATTTTATTAAATTTTTCATTTATAATAAATGTAAGCTTTTAAATTCTTACACTTTACGTCAAAAGTTGTAAATTTAATCAAAATTCGTTTAAGTGTCTTCGAGAGAAAACGCATAAAACAAATTTCCTAACTTTCTTTGTGCTAATGATTATTTATAATTCGGTTGGTGCCACGTAAATAATTTTTACGGCTTAATTACACGAAATTAAAATAATGAAAAGTAAACAATTGATTCATATTTAAAATGAAATATTCATAAATTTAATTGTCGAAAACTGCATATAAATTATTATTTTATACGAAAATTGGCATCATTTTAAAGGATAAAATTACTAATTGCTTACTTATGTAATTACTCCATTAATCAGATTTCTGAAATTTTATTAGCTTTAGAAATTAATATAAATTTTATTTGAAGAAATTTTAAAACACGGGAAATGCTTATAAATTTATTACACTTTGTTGCGTAAAAAGTCTATTATTATTATTATTATTATTATCAACGTTGGCCTTAGAAAGATTCGTTAAAATTTTATCAGTGATTCTTAACCTCCTCCTCCTCCTCCTCCTCCTCTGTACTCATCCCTTCAATTTTTGCTTTTTCTGCTGTTATATATAACAGAGGGATTATGGCAAAACGTCGAGAAATGCGTGTATATGTGTATGTATGAATGCTAGTTTGTGTGTGAGGGGAGCTCACAAGACACGCAGAGACACTAAAGGAGTAGAATCGTCGCATTCTTTATCCTGTATTTTATCCTAACATTAGGGGCACCTAATCGATTAAGAAAGACTTTCGAAAACAACTTGCAAAATTATATCGATTCAAACTACAAATATACATATATTTAATAGAGTTTTAGAGCTTTATTAAAGCGACCGAGTGGATGAAACCATCGAACACGGGTAGTTAGTCGCGGGTTCACGTCTCACAAATTCTTCACGAGCAAGCACCTAAGTATAGGGACCAGTTTCCACAAAATGTCCTCGACCTCGGCGGTTCCTGGCACCTAAATAGGAGCCAGTTCTTTACAGAGAGTTTTCCCGAGAGACACCCGCAGATCGCTTATGTTTGTGTTACCTTGCTTTATTCCATATCAATCAGTAGATTTAATAAGATCGTTCTTTTGCAATTTTTTACGCATTTTTTATTACGAATTAATGATCATACGCCAGTATTTCTTTACATAATTATACATTCGAAGTTTTAAAAATTCATTCTTTTATTTTTTAACTTATTTTACAGACTGGAAAATTTAAGCTAAAAAAAAAAAAGATAATCTAAATCACATCTTCATTTCTTCTCGGTCATCGAACGAAAAATAACGACCATTTTTTATATTATGATTATCAAAACGTGAACCAGAATCTTTCCATACAACAAATGATGTACTTTTCTGAATAAAGTTTACATCTTCCGGAAGGTCCGGGTTCGATTCTTGTTTGAAACTGGATTTCACGTTTCTCTTTAATTGAATTTACAGATTTCTTTTTAAAAAAAAATAAAGTTCTGCGATGATATAATCTAGAATATTGTAATTAAAATAAAGTATAAATGTGTCGAGTGATAGATTCCACGTCAGTATAAATAAGCGAATTGAAGCAGTTGAAAGTCTTAAAAGGCAATTTATCAATCCTCAATCAATTAAGTTTATGGTACATTGAGAGAAATAACTATAATGGAAACAGATTAAGCTATGTAATAATGATAGTGTTATTAAAAGAGGATTAATGGGTTTCCGATTAATTAAATAAGAAACTAGAAAGTAATCATCTATTTCTGGTATGGTCACTTCTGAAATCTTATTAATCACCATTAACAAAATGAACTTTTAAGCCTAATTTCTAATTATCCTTCTGATATTCGGGAAAATTGCTCATCTTTAAGTAAGATTACATCGAATCTACCCATTCATTTGGAGAAATTAATGAGAGGAAGAAAGAAACAAACGGAAAAAAGTCAATCTACAGAACACACACACTTAGTTAAAGAATAAAAATTCAAAAAATTTCAATAAACGTTTAATTGGAAGCACGTTTATTCAATTTATTGTGGCACCGCTCTATCTTTTCATATACATTGTAATCGATGCACCCATCAGTTTCTTTGCTAAGTGAACGAACGGCAATTGATGGAATCGTATTTCAACTTCGTTAACCAATAGAAAAGACTACTAATTGAATGGAAAAACTGTTTTTCTGTAACTGACGTGGCCGGATCCATACCACCTGCCGATCTATCGAATTTGTATGGATGGTGCCCGAAGCGGGGAAGAACTGATGATCAAGTAACGCCTCTTTGAACAGCTACATCATTAGCTAACGGTCATGCTATCCATCGACCATCGGATAAGTTAGGAAATTTCGTTACAGCCCGAAGAAAAATCGTGATACTGCAGATAACAAGTTGTAATATCGCACCATTACTGTAACACTGTATCCTTCAGGCGGGCACGCCCTTAAAATAAATTTCACTTCTCTATATGCCATCTGCCAATTAATAATTCATCTTTTGCACGAAAACAATTGATACTTGTTGAATAAAATAGATTTAAATTTATCATTTAGGTTAATTCGTAATAATAAAGCGACTTATCTTCTTTCTTAATAAAAGAATCGGGTCGCTAATTCTACTAATTCCATTGTCTGGATGCTTACAAAAGCGTGAAAAATATTTCTTTTAACTCATCGGAGATTAGACAAAGATAAATATTTCTGTGGATATTAAAGAATTTTTTATGTTTAAAAAAATTATATAATGGCGTGTTTGTTGCACTCTTAATATAGGTCACGTTAGTCATTTGTAGAAGAACCCGAGCCGTGTGGTGTGGGGTTCAAAATTCGATACACGCCCTTGCCTAGTGGCGATCGATGCACAAATTATGCAAATTAGAATTCGAATTGCATCGAAAATAGCACATTTCAATTTCTGACGTTAGCAAAAACAAACGTCTTGTAGTCGTTGGGCGTTAATGCTTCCGCTAAATGTAATATATATTTTTCCAATTTTCTTTTCGTTAAAATCGATCGTACTGGCGTATATTATTACGTTTTATTAAAGGTAAAGACACCGGACAGATTAAAATAAAAGGTTTTCTAGTTTAATAGTAATTGAAGAGTCTCTTAAATTGTTTACTTTCCACCGAGTTTCTCCTTTCACGTGGTTGGATTAAGATCGGTATCGCCTTTATTGTTAATAAATTATCCGAAGAAAAGATCCGACTAACGAGGTCAATTGCAAAGAGAAACCAACCGATTCTTAACAATGTTTAAACTTAATATTAAATTCGGAAAAGTAAACAAATCAATCGTAACTTCGAAGAATCGACCATTTCTACGTGTCATTTTTGCATCGTGGGGTTAATGTTTGCAATTCAATTTATTATTCTCGCATTTAAGTGCCATAAAAATGAAGTTTTCGCCTCGTTTCTTCGACCAGAAACGTTTTGATTGAGACAATATTTAGTTATATTATATCATTCCATTCCTTTTAAGTGAATTTCGTCAATTTTATTCGGTTTTCTTTACGATAAAGTGGGACTTTACGTGTTTATCATCAATTTTCTTCGTCATATCAACGTTATCCAACAAAAAATAAAGATAAAATAATTTCTCGTCGTGTTTATATCCTTAAAAAATTCCCCATCCTTAGAGAATCTCGATATTAAATGCAATACGAACACGATGTAATACGAATATATTAGTATTTACCTAGGAAACGTTCGTGGAAATATTATATCTTCGGATAATTTATCTTTTTCTGCTTGTGTCTTGGGAAATGGCGTACATCAAAGAAGATTTTAATTGAAATCTCAAGTATTAAAAAATAAAAACATGTAATATTGTCAGCTCGTACGTTCGGAAAATAATTTTAATATCGGAGTTACAGAGATTTTTATCGTCGCTTCTTCGGATAAAACGATTAAAAAAAAATCCCAATTTAATATCAAAGTTTATATTAAACAGAGCGTGCGATCAAGTCTTTAATGTTTCGATCCTACCTTAATTAAGATATCGATACAATTCTCAATAAAAAGATAAAGGTCAAAGTATGTGTTTTTATAAAAAGAAAATGCCCTTTTTCTATTTACATTATTATTATTTTCGAATTTTTACGCTTATTCCCGTAAGAATTAACGTTACAGAAGTTGATTCGAATCGAACTTTTTTATTTCCTGACGAAATTTACGATGAATTTAAACAATTCACACCGATTTGTACGAGCATTCGAGTTATTTAAAATGCCAATAATTTAGCGTAAATTACACTTAATAACCGCACAACAGAGTTAAGTTATTGGCATTTTAAATCCCGAAACAAGTCGTAAACTCGAGTGTATCGATTCTGAGTTATAACTCTTACGATTTATGGATCACTTTATTTAACCGTGGCTTGGAGAACATGCTTATGTATGTATATATATATATATATTCTTTTTTTCTATATAATCTGATGCGTTTATCACTCGACAATAAAATATTTACTTTATCTACTCATAAATAAAAATAAAGTTTGTACAATATTTATCATAAGAGTTGCACTCTCTCTATAAATCATAACTGACTTTGCATATTTGCATTTCAATAGAGGTATTCCATTCGTGTTTGTTCTGCCTTAAATCAAGCTAAAGAATAACGAATATCAATTTAAATGACAAATAGAGGCAATCAAATATAAAATCCAGATTGAAATTCATGGATTAGGATCACTTACCCCATAGATACAAGCATTTTCACTAAATTATTACCACGCCAAGTCGCATAAACAAAGCAAATAATCTCGTATAAATCGATTGTATTCTTACCCACGCGTGTTTAAAATTTAAAATTAGTGATTTTATAATATAAATAAGGGAAATGTATAGACTTTTACCCTTTATAAATTATAAAAATATTCAGTTTTAAAACGGTTGAAGTAGTATCTATATGTGATAATTGTATCAAACGAGTACCCCGATATGTATGAATTTTATGATAATATATGCAAATGGCCGATTATTATTCGAGTTTTGAGAAAGTTTTTGAGATGCGAAACAACATTTTAAAGCAGAATTTCTTTCTACTTTTTCTTAAAAAAAAGAAATATATATTGGTAAGCGCATCGTGTATATATCTAGCGGTGGAACTCTTAAAATGGCTGGAAATGGGAAAAGAGAGTAACGGTGAAAGTCTATGTAACTTAGTGAAATCTCTAAGAAACAGTAATGTAAGTGAAGGCGAATGGGCCGCGGGCGAACAACACACATTCTCTTTTACGGAAAAATCATATTTCGAGTTGTCTCTTGGCTCTCGAATATTGTTTGCTTCTCCGCAGTTATTCATTCCTACAATTTATATTTCTTTTTCGTGAGAAAACTTGTAATATACAAATTATAATCCCAGATTAGTCGACTCGTAATACTACAAACACGAATTTTATTGTGTAAATTGTAACACAACACGAGCTCCGTTAAAAAAAAGAAAAGAAAAAAACATTATAATCACTCGAATAAGCATTAATGCCTTATTAATTGAATGGCATTTCCTCTTTCTAGCTCTGTTTGCACTGTGTGAGGGATTTTAACCTCATTCGACAACTAATTAATCCCTTCCTTATTGTGAAAAGAACTAATCTTGTTTAATCTTTTATTTTATACCTTGGAAAATTTAATTTAAAAGATAATAAATTTTATATTCTTAAGCTACCAAACAACAGAAGAGGGGAGTAGGAGAGAGCAAAAAAAAAAAAAAAACAAGCAATACGCAATATTTTTAATGTATTTTAAATGTAAATTTGTAGTAGAACAAGCGGGAAAAAAGTGCATTAACCAGAATTAAGGGAATTAAAATTAGATCAAGGTAAAATTATCCCGATAATGTATAAATTATGAAAAATTGATGCCATTTGTTATCGAGGAAATCTTTCCTATTTTCGATTCGTTTAATCGTTACAGAAAGGCTCATTCTGACAAAAGTAGTACAAAAGTAATCATGCGAACAATTTTCATATAAAAATGTAATACGGAGGAAAAAATTTCAATCGAGAAAAAGTCAAATAATAGTGAAAGACACGGTTCTAAAATTTCTTTAACGACCATTAGAAGTGGACTAAGTGAAATTACAAGTAGACGAAATGGTTTTCCGCGCTGTTAAATAGTTACAGAAACGAAAAAATAAAATGAAATAATAAAATTTAAAAATAATCTTTTTATAGTAATTCTTTTAAAATTATTCTGGATAAAAATGTTATAATTAAAATTTCGTTTCGAATTAAAAAAAAATCGAATTGCATAAAGGAACAAAAATGAAAATGCTCGGTTAATTACTAAAAATAGAATAAATTAAGTTACTAATAATAGAGAAATTCTTTAAATTGTTTCTAATTACCGTGGCATAAATTAATGAGGTTTCGTCAAAAATTTTATAAAACTTCCAATCGATTTTTACGGAATTTTATTTTATTTTATTTTTTTTTAAATACAGTATTTAAAATTATAAAATGCTAAGATTTGAAGCCGTAAAAATCATATATTAATTTATTATTATTATTATTATTATTATTATTAAAAACACGTGTTAACACAATTCATCACTTTAACGACTCCTCGCACTTTAATGATGATTAAAAGATAATATCAATATCATTGGCTTAAACTTCGAAGAGTAAATTATCTTTTATTGATGTACGGAATTATTATTAATGTTTTTTGTTTTCATCTCGTGGCCTTAATATGGGTCGGGGTCAACATAAATAGACTAAGATATTGTTTACGTTACGTCAAAAACATACCCCCGACGATCTATATAAAACTGATAATTAATAACAAGTATCGTACTTCTCGTTGTAAAATGTTAATAAATAATACTTTGAATTGTAAAAATTTCCTATAAAGTTTAGTGTATCGTTTTATTCTAGTAAAGTTTCTCCCTTGATGCGTGTTAACGCGTGTCTCGACGATAAAACTATCGAAGGAACACGCTCTAAACACGCTTCAATGGTTCGGATACTCATCACTGACTTCACTACAATAATATATATATATATATATATATTTTTTTTTTTAAATATAAGATTTTCGTATCGTTAGTACATGCTAGCATTTGATATAAGCACCCTACATCATGCGTTAGCACGTACACGTGATAAACTGCGATAATGATCCTTGGAGGAGCAGAGGATGCTTGGAGTAGATTATCCGAAGATTATCTCTTACGGGAGAATTTTTGTAATTGTAAACACGTATAAATACGTAAATAATAATTTATTTTCCTGTTAAATAATAGTCCAGATTATTATCACTTCTTTCGTTTTTCCTTGTTTTTATTTTATCGTTTCATCTCTCTCTGGCTTTTATCTCTGAAATCATTAAGATTCTTCCTTCGAATTATATAAAGAAAATAAAGAGAAAAATTTACGTGTGACTTAAATATTTTATTAAATACAACTTAGAAATACGAAAGAATAGATTTATTTTTTTATTCTGTAGTATTTTATAAGAGTAAAATAAGTTAGGCGTGTAGGAACTGTGTTGGAATTCTGTTTATGTAATTTGAATTTCGGATAAACAACCGATGCCTTAAGGCGATTTAAAAACGTGTTGTAAGGATTCGCCGAGTTAACGGGTTTCCAGTGACCTGGTCGCCATGTCAGTCAGGTGCTCGCTCCTACAAGAATTGCAGGTTGTGCAGCTGTTACTATCTTCTTAGCTTGTTTGGTCGGGGGTTGAGTTTAAACCAGTTATCTAACTTCGGCCGCTTTATAAAGAAAAGTATTTTGTTAAGCTACGTTATTTTATATGTACTATTATTTATAGTGGCAATATTAATGAATCCATGTTGTGTTTTTTGGCTTTAAGGAATCGTTAAAAATTCTTTTGCGCTATTTTTTTTGGTGTATTTTAAGTCTTTCTTCCTATATTCTGTGCAACAAAAAGACTTTTCAGCAGGAAAAAAAAAAAAGAAAAAGATGAAGAAAGACTTCGTAAAAAGAAAATGGCGGCTTGAAGAAAATCAAACTCTACATCAATTAAGTCGTACGTCTATTGGCTATAAAAATTCGAAAACGATTTAAATTCTATAAAACAATTTCCGATGTTTTCTCTTTTTCGCTTTTAAATAAAACATTTTAAATTTAAAACAGAAATAATAATAATAATAATTAAATTTAGTTTGTTTATTCCCTTCTTTTCTTTAAAAAAAAAGAAAGAAAAGAAAGAAACTACTTTTAATATTGATTTAAAAAATTTTGTAAGAGAAATCGATGGGGCGCGGAGGGTGAAGAGCGGATGATAGATTAATATGCGAGACAGAATTCAACTTTGGGATTTATCTGTTGTAATCACTGGGAACGATCGATAGGAGATTAGCTTTAAATTTATTCTCAGTCAACCAAACTTAAATTTGTTACATCGGCGGCATTAAAACGAAGAAAATTAACTTCTGCTAAAAATATCTCGTTGGGCGCGACATTGATTTAAAAGTCGGGCCGATAAAAGTCGATATATTGTACATCATTCAACGAATGTCACTGATAAAACGTGCTATTGACACCGCGCAAGACATTCCAAGCCTTCTTAGGAACTGATAAAAAAGCAACGTTGATCCGATCGGCATCGAATTTCTCAATTGTGACAGCAGGTAAAGAAAGATTGATAACGCTTACGGACAAATTGCGCACCCCCTTCTCTAGCGATTTCTATCGCTCGAATTTCCTACACTCGCCGGGCGATAAACTTACAGAACAAAAAAAAAAAAAAAAAAAAAAAACAAGGCAAAACTCTCTCATTGACGGTGCCGAATTACAAAGGCCTTAAACGGGATAATTATTTATTTACGGTGTCCATTGAATTCGATCGCGAGTTTTCGGCAACCGTAATATCGCTTACGAGCGACAGAGGGCAGTTTAGATAACGGAAAGTGAGCCACGTGACGTCACTGCGTGCGTGTTGATAGCGGGCGAGCACATGGCCACTAAGTTAACGAATAAACAGAAAGCGCTCCTATCCACTCGTCACCGTTTAATCAGTCGATATAATATAAAGTAAGTAATCATTTTAGTGTCTCGCGAAATTATTTTAAACGCGACGAGACTCCGCCCCGTTCTAGTGTTTCTTTACTAAATCGCCTTTTCCCACGCTAAATTACGTGGATTTATCGTACGCACGGTGGGGATGGAAAATTCTGCCAGAAAATTAAATAAAGGACAAAGATGGGCGGTGCGACTACGAGTATTCATTGCTATTAACTTTCCGTGACAGTTGCCTTTCCTAATTAATAAACAAATTAATCTCCTACAACAGGACTGGACAATATTATTCTGCGTATTAATTGTTTTTAAGTAGAGAAAATTGGGGATTTACCAAATTCGAATTGATTTTTATAACATTTGCAACTCGGTAGAAGTGGGCAAATTCAGTTTGGTGGCAAACTATTCATCGGGGGTATCCCAATCCGCTTTATCAAGTTCGATATCCGCTTGGTTGGTGACACGTAAAATATCTGTCATCCACAACAAACTCCACATGCTATATAGTCAGTTGTGTGAGAGGAGGTCAAAGCATATTCTAAAATGGCAGGATATGTATAAAGTCGCGTAATCAATAATAAATTGCCCGCTATAAATCACGGAAACATTTTGTAAACTGGCCATGGATTCGGTGAAATCGTGGTAAGTCTCGTTTACTTTCATTTCCTGTATTTATTACATCCCTTTTTCCCTTATCGATACTAAGGACGAATGGGGAATTTTCTCTAAACTATTTTATTTAAACTATAAAAATGGCGGAAATCCGTGCTTCTGTCGAAGTAAATAATCTTCTGTAACGAATCTTTGTTAAGTAGTTTATACGAGATAAACGCGAATTAAATCTAATTATTTTGATTTATATTCGAGAAGTATAATTTAAATTCACTTTCTAGTTTGGTTAATGTTTCGTAACGTTAATCGCGATAATGTTACCGTGATTGGCAATTACTAACGAAGTGTAGCCGATAACAAGAGTCGGACGTTAACCTTAACAGTTCGGCCTTAAGTTTATTTATTTAGATATTAAATACGACAAATTGGCTTGTATTAGAAATAAAAATTGATTTATATTTAGGCACACCGTTGCCAATTTTAGTCGCACGACCTAACCTAGTCGAAAGTTTTTCTCGATATCGATCGCAGTTCTGATCTCTTTCTTTTCTCTGTCCGAAGAAGAAAAAAATACTGTGCTTTTCCTATTCAAATGCCCCGGAGTGACTCGTAACTCTGAAAATAAACTCTGTAACATTTAATTATTTTAATTAAACAAATTTCGGATTTACAACGCTTCGAAGTTCTCCGCTAAGTTTTACGTTGAACGTGGAAAATGGGCGTAGATCGTTGTAAATGTTAAAATTTCCAATTAGAATCCTTTAAATATATTTTAATTACGGGGATAAAAATATTTTTGTAGAATTCGAGTGAGAAAATTCGAATCCGTCTGAAAAAGAATGCGGAAAGGACACGGCCAAACTAAATTATCTTGTTTAATGTTATACGCTAGAGGCAGACTGGTTCTCGCTTGACTTTCCTTCTTCGCTCACTTCCAAAGACATTTTGACCCGATAGCGAAGTTTGTGTCATCTACTAAATATGCTGAACTCACTCTCCGCCTTCTTCCTTTTCTTCTACCGTTTGATATTGTGACGTCACTGTAGAATACGAGAATGTTTGCCTCCGGTGTTAACCTTTATTCGCGTAGATTAATAGCGTGACCTTATTAATTTAGAAAAATGAATTCCGTATTCGTTTAACCACAAAAACGCTTTTTTTTTCTATTTTAGTAAAGTTATTTATATTAGGTAACTTATATATAAGTTTTTATCACAGATACTGTGTAATAAATGATGTATATCTGGACAACTTACACTCGTATCTGGAAAAAAAAAAAGGCTTAAAATTTAAGGTTCCGAGACTTATTCGAATTTTGTAGAATTATTTAAAGTCATAAAGTGGATTTTATGACTGGCTTTTGTATTAAAATCCTATAGATGTCGATCGAAATGGCGTGACGCGACAAAAGTAGTAAAATCGCCAACACGACAGCATTAAAAGATCATTTTAATGCCAATCCTCGTCCTCCAGGACTATATACAATGCCATAATTTTAATTAAACGTATAATTTACTTCGTTCTGTATATTTTTTCCCCCTTTATCCATTTGAAGAAGTGTCTGTTCGAATCGCTACGGAGCGAAACGAGTCATGGAAGTTACCATAGAGGAAAGCGTGTAATATGTAATTTGATAAATGACTAATATAAAATTAACCCCCTTAGAAGCATCCTCGAGTTAAAACGGGGACATAACATCAATTCATTAATCGTTGTCGGGTAGGTATTAAACCGGAAGTACTCTCGAAGCGTGAATGAACGCTTCGATGTCCTTGACAATTCATTAATTAATTTATATTTCCTATTTTTATATCAAATTTATTCGTTCCGATTTTATTTGGTAGGAAAGAATCTTTTTAAGGAGAATGACGCTTCTGCCACTATTGTTGCTGATCGTTGAAATTAGCATCAGTAGGGGACAGGAGCTACCTCGCGATCCCAGCCCCATCATCTACCCGGGACAAGTCAACGTCGGTTTACTCACCTCCATCCATAATCCGACCCGCAATGGGACCAATTGCGGCCGCCTTAGGCAAGGTGCCGTCTTGCAGGCCATGGCGGCAGTTTGGGCAGCCCAACAGGTCAACTTCCGCAAAGAACCGCATGAATTAAACATAGGTAAGTAAAGATCGCCTTATAGTTTCGTATAATATAATACAAAAAAAAAAAAATTTCATTAACGCTTAAAATTTCACAAATATAATCCTAGAAACGTGTTACGAATATTAAATTATTTCATCCAACATTTTGTCGCCGCGCGATACCTACACGCATCGCGATTACACGTAAGCGATAAATCGCGAATCTGTAGCGATTAGCGCAAACTATGGATATTGTAACGTAACTCGCTGCTCTTTTTTTTACAATACCGAGCTTAAAGTAAGCCTTTAGACACATAAATCGCTATCAAGAATAATGTTCTCCTTAATTAAATCCCTACGTAATTGTTTAAATTACTACCATTCACATTAATATACTAAACATTAACGCTATAATGTAACGCCCAATATAAGTTAATATTCTCTTTAAGATAATGTAAATATACTTTATCATTACATAAATGATAACATTTACATAATTCATTAAACTAACTTTACTATTTTAATGTATTAAACTATATATGCATTTGAAATAATGGCGAATGGTAAGTAAGTTAATTGTAAAAAGCGCGTGTTTTTTTACCTTTAAATTACCGTTAGCAATTAAATATATTAACATGCAATTAAATTATTAATTATCCCGAACTTGCCAAGTATTTAAATCGATTTAAACGATGTAATGAAAGCGAATTCTAATATGGTAATAAAGGAATTTGCGCTTGTTTAGTTTATAAAGGGAGTGAAATTATTATCTCCCTTCCTAAGTTTGAATAAAATGGAAATTTTCTCTTACAAAGAGAAGATCCATCAAAACAATTACTCAGAAAATTGTGTGTGGGATCCTTTTTTTAATATGTTTTTTTCCTGTTTTATCAATTTTTCTGGCCACCTAATTTAATCAAATTATCTTAATGCATTCTACGAGCGATAGAAAAGTATAGAAGATTGATTTATTACAAAGCAATTAATAATTAATTATGTTTTATTATTTTAATTCGATAAATAATACAATTAGATACAATCGTAACTGTAATAACGGCGGCCATTTTTGTTTTCAAATACCTCAATAACCTCCAAACAAGGACAATTTTTCTTATGCTCCTGCCAGTGGTCGTTGTTCAAAGGTTGTGTATTATTTTAGGCTTACACAGATTTTTATTTAATAATTTAAAACAAAAATAATTAATTTTAGATGAATTATTTATAATATTTAACTCGTATAAAACTGAAAATTTAAACGTTTTCTTCTCTTAATAGATTCTACTTCCAGGTTTATTTCTTACTGGGTTTAATTTATATTCATGAGTTTGCATCTTAAATTTCCTTACTTTTATAATTATAATATTTATTGAAAAATAAAATTGAAATCTTTTATTTTGGATAGAAATTCGAACGAACGTATGAAAACTGTTATTAATTTCCCTCGAAAAATACAAATTCGGTTCGACAGACGGACGTTTTCTACCATCCATACAGACTTTCCCCTGCACTTTATTGATAATTACACCTCATTACATCCTATTCTTTATTAATAATAAGGTAAATAATTACAATATAAATAAGATAACCATCATCCGCATACACGTCTAGGCGACGTAACGGTGGAAATAAATGAATATCGGGTTAATTAAATTTAATCGTTTCTAAACCGCCTTTCTCGCAAAATAATTCATTTTAAAATACTTCTCGTACCGATATTTAAATTTATGGATGAAATTCCCGTATTTAAGAAGTCGTTTAAAACAATGGTATGAATGATTCTGGGTTTAGTAGCCTTTGAACTTGGTTAATTGTTTGGTAAACCGAATAAATTTTAACCATGAAACTCGGCTCACTAACATGATTTACTGACCTTACAGGTCATTTTCTGCTCTCATTCGTTCTTCGTGTCACAAAAATGCCAGCTTCTTTCTAGATATTCTCTCGGATGAATAGTTACGTTCGCAAGATTTAAACTACATTTTTCTTCTCTAAGAATTGATATCAACTGTATTTTTACTCGTTCAAACCTTAGCTTTAACCATCCCACACCATACCCAATTGACTAAACGGAGGAGATTATTTATAACTGTGGATGATAATTCGATGAAAGAACCTAATTTACAAGATTAAATATTGAATATATGCAAATAGAAGAAGAGTTTTTAAAATATAATCCCCGACTCATTTATTATTTAAGACAACAAATTAGTAGTAACAGAAGAGGGAATTTTCCTTTTTTCTTTTTGTGTGTGTGTGTGTGTGTGTTTTAAATCTTATTTTTCCGAAGGTTATGAAATACTAAATTGCCACTTATAAATTTTAATAAGTCAAGAATTTATATTTTACACGATATTATAATTTATTCAATTAAATTTAAGCAGAATAATGTTCAGAAAGTAAACATAAATAGTGTCTGGCTACATAAATTTATCTTTAACTGCGTTAATTATCGAATTGCTTTTATGGCTATCGTTCGTCTTCCTTTACAATTAAAGGAAGAAATTAATAATAAATCTCTCGGTTATGTTTTTAAAAATCAAATTTCAGAATATTTTAAAAATATATTCGAGTTTCCATAGAAAAACGTTTATTCGCTTAGCCTCCAGCGGATTAGATTTCTTTTGTTTTTCCTTTATGAGTATTGAATGAACTTGTTAATGATGTTGATGGTTTAAAATGTAAAATTTGTTTTTAATTATTTTTTTATTTTCGATTTAAATGAAATTATTTTTATATTTATTAAAGATGCGAGAGATAAAATTGCCATTGGATGGGATGGGAATTCTTTTTAAATGAGGTTTTCAGATCGTAAAATACCAAAATCCAATTAGCTACGTTTTTGTATTAAGCACGCTATGTTAATTTATGTTTTATTAGTTTCACATTAATAAATTTCTTTTTCATTATTTTTCGATACATAAATATTTCGTGTAATATTTTCTGTGTTTTTTTTATGTATTTTTAATCGTCGGAAAATTATTCTGTCAGCTTTTCTCGATTGTAAGAGATAAAATAACCGCCCATAAATGTAGTTAATAATTAGTAAATTTAAAAAAAAATGATCAGACGTTTTATTTATTCATTTTTATAAATATTTTTAATGAAAATAAACAGTCTTTCGTGGAGAAAAATTAAAGCAATAAATTAAAAACCGCTTCCAGTGTTGGAAAAATGTGTTTTAATTAACTAAAATGCGGTGTTTTTTGGGGAGGGGGGCTTTTAATGTTGGCTACGCTTATTTAAAACATACGAAAAAACATTTTAAATACTATATACTCTTATTACTTTTACTGAAAAGTTAATGATAGTGTGTTTACTAAGTGATGGAGACGATAGGGAATCGTGATTTAATCAAAAGTATAAATTAATTTCCGAAAAATATATCCCGTGTTAAATATATACTATCGTACTGTTAATTGAAACAATAAATTTATGTAATTTCTTATAAGTTCTTTAAACAGTAAAGTGTTCAGAGAAGGATTCTTTATACTAAGCTCTTTTGGAAAAAGTTAGAAAAGGAAAAGAGCTTGTGATAATTTAGCATAGGTATATCCTAACTCATTATTTATAACCAAAGAACATTTATCATAGATAAACAAGGTAGAGAGCGTGAATTATCTTCCCTCATCTCATTCCGGTAAGTGTTGGATTAATGAGAAATATCGCTCAACAGATGAAATACAATTGCTCTGGCATCCTTCCGGAAACACATTTCAATTTGTGCTTTCATCCAAATCATCTTCTTAATCAATTATACTTTATTATTCTTTAATATGAATTATTTATCTATTAAAATATATTTTATGTTTAATCAATATATTTTATGACAAGTTACGCTACAGAACTGAATAGATTCTTGAATGTTTCGAATTATTTTTAAAGGATTTCACATATTTTTCCTACTCGCATGCGAAAGTTTTCACTAAGAAATTCTTATTTTTCGTATAAATAATTACATTGTGTTTGTGTTTTCTATTGAAATCATTCCTACAAGTGTTAATTCAGTAAAGTTTAATATTAAAAATTTAATTTTTTATTATAAGGCTCTTAAAATAAATTGTATTTGCTTTCTATGAGAATTGTTATAAATAAATAAAAATTGTGAATTAAAAGTATTGTTATGTCTGCGAAACTTTTCCGCATCAGTAGTGCTTTTTGAAGTCCCCAGAGAAACAATTTCTTTGTTACACACAGATACTTCTAATAAATAAATAAATGACTCACTAAATTTTTTATCGTGTTGTCGTCTTCTACTTCGATATCGGTAATCTATTTGCTATAATATCCAATTTTACTTTCATCAATTTTGTTTAATGTTGCACCGGTTTAATTAGACAAAAACTGTAGAATTTTAACCAAAAAAATGTCTGCGAGTTGCGTAACTTTCCCGTCAATAATGTTAACATCGTGTGTAGCGCCATCTGTTAAGAAATTTTTATTTTAAAAACTCTTTATATTATTAATTATTATAAAATGGTAAAAAGCTTACTTTTGAAGGTAGAAACGAGTATAACAAAAAATAATATTGTAAATGTTAATAACGAGTAAAATCGTCATGAAGTCCGACCCCATACATGACCTCCTCTATCTTTCCATCCCCACGCTGTTTACCCACCAAAATTTAAAAGGGTCAATGCCCCTAACATCCAAACCTCCCTACAAAATTTCAGAAATTTTTGACAAAAAGCACAGGAGTTATTAAGCTTCAAAGTGGGCAAAGAAAGTCGTGTCCATACACACACTAACATCCACACATACAGAAAAAACCCCACTTTTTTTTATACATTTCTTGACGTTTCAACGTCCCGAATCCAAAAATAAAAATTTTGGCGGGGTCTTCTTTTACCCATCGCCATATTTATACACAACAACAAGGAAATCGTTAACAAATTCATACTTAAGTGATTAAAAATGTATTTTTCTTTATCTTAAGTTCTTTCTCTTGTTAATTTATGTAAATTGCAATTAATACTTCGAATTCTCCTGAATAATTAACAGTTTATCTAATTAGTAATTTCGTAAAAAATTTATTTCTATGGCCTACATATTCGTAAAAGAAAGTCTATTGATACGAAATTCAATTGGGCATTATTATTCTCCCTAACGAGAAATTGAAAAGTATATTGTATTTTATTCTCTCTTCTACTTTTTTTTTCTGTAATTTTCTACATTTCGACATTTTATATTTATTTCCATCTTCTTTTTATAGTCGATTCTGTGAAGGTAAAGTAGGAAAACTGTTGCTTTTATATGGGTACAATTCTGTCGAAAGTTACTTCCATTGGACATGTTAAGGAAGATATCAGAGAAGAGAAGAGAGACGTTTCTGCTCTTAAAATAGAAAAATTTACCTTAATAAAATTCTATTTTACTTCGGTGACGTTTCTACTTATGTATACTTACTGATCTCCACTATGTAAAATTTAAATCATTGTCCATTCTGAGTTACGATCCAATTTAATTGATTGTCACTCGTAAACGTTCATACACCATTGAAAACGTGATTAATATGAAAACTTTATTCTATTTTATCCACTCGAATGTATGAAAAAACAAAGTAAAACAGATAATATTTAAAGGCAAACATATTTTATCGAAAAAATAAAGAATTATATAAAAGAAATCTTCCATCGAAAATTCATTTCTTGCAGCTAGCTAGCAATTTTATAAATTATTTAATTTTTCTTCCAGATAGAACTTAGAAAATTGAAGAGAAATGAAACTTTCCTATTTATTTTTAACAGTTTTCATGCTTCAATGGATAGTAGAATATTTCAATTTTATGAAATATTTATTTATCTTTCATCTTAACCGCTCGAAATGTTAAAATTGCTATATATATATATATATATATATAAGAATATTCACTTTATATAATAATATAAATTGTTAGAAGTTCAAAGAGATTTCCTTAATTTATTTGACTTCATCCATCTACTTAACACGACGTCTCCCTGTCGCCATTCGTATAAGTGTACAGTGTTATTGATGAAGCAGTAAATAAACTCGAGTACTTACTTTCCACAAGAAAAATATTACTTTTGCTTAAGAAATTATTTAAAAATATATATAGCTTAATCAAGTTTAAATACAGAATATTATTCTATTAAGGTAAGCAATTATATATAATTAGAAAGGAACGTGATTATGCGATAGATAAGAGCGAAGAAATGAAAGAAAAATGTAAATTGCCGTTAATGTTATCGAATTGTTCCAGTTGTGATGGTTCTTTGATGAAACTTATGGCAGGTTGCTTATAATTATTCCAAGGCGAAGCGACTATCCGGCACTTAATAAGTCTCACCATGCCAACATCGAAATTCTCATTAAGTAAATAATAATTTTACATTGATTCTTGTAAAGTAAGATTAATGGAGGGAAGTACACATCATTTGATCAAAGCCTGTTACGTAGTAGACGAGAGGTGGAATAATTCGCCGAGACTTTTCAATTGAAACTTTATTTATTTATTTATTTATTTTTTATTGCAGGTATCTACATTTACGACACCTGTGGCCTAGAAAACATCGCAATGCGACAGCTCTATCGCCTCGTAACTCATGTTGGACACGTTCAGCCTGCTTCTTGCGTCGATAAAAGAATACCTCCAATATTCGGTAGAAAAATATCATTTTTCAGAGTTATTTAGCCGTAAACATAATCCGAAAATGTTGCTTTCTTCTTACTTTTATTCACCAAAGTTTACTTTTGTTTTATATATATATATATTTTAAAAAAATTTTATTTTAATATAAAGTGGAAAATTTAAAACTTTAAAAAAAAAATCTTCCTCTTATATTTCGGATTATAAAGTAATATAAACAACGTAAAAAAAAGGATCGAACTGTTTCGTTTCGTTAAAAAAAATCTTGTTAGTCGACTGAAGAAAAAAATCCCTTGTTTTTAGAGGATTTTCGCAGGATTCTTTACTCTCGAACAACTGTAAAATTGGATATTTTGAAAGATTTACTATTGAAATTCTTTATTATTATTATTATTATTATTTTCAACTTTTCAGCTGTAATTCTACAAGACGTTAGCAGTCTTTCACTTCCGATTAAAACTTTGGAATCGTTCGCCATTCCTATGATTTTGACATCCGGAAAAACCGTTCAGAATCTTTCGGATTCTTCTCATCTATTAAGCACCGCACCGTCTTCTTCTTCGTTAGCAAGGGTAAGTAATAAAAAATTTATATATATATATAAAAAAAAATACCGAATTTTTTCAGGAAAAATTACAATTTTCTGATGGGTACCATCGACTCATTTACGGCAAAATACATTTACGAGTTTAATGAAATGCGAATTTAAATACCCAATTTTTGGGGTATTTTACGTGGCATACGTCATTTACAGTTAATAAATCGTAAGAGTAGATCGTCGTGTAACATTATCTTCTACTATGAATTCTTTTTAGACTCATTTCGAGCGAACCAAACCAATGCTATGCTATGTCGAGCATCCGTAGACTCCACACAACGTATTCTGGCAGTCTATCATGCGAGGAATGATTGTAGTAAGCAATTTCTTTTTTTTTTTTTTTTTCTTCGGAAGCATGGAAAAACTGGAACTACATCATCTAGGATTAGAAACGTAGTAAAGTAGACGTATCTTTTGAAGTTTTTCTATTTTTCTTTCTTCTTCGGCACGCGTCACAATCTCAAATGGAGTTTTGTGTCTCGGAATTTATTGGTGACCGACGATGCTTTACGACTCGACTTATCGCTCCATTTCGATATTCTACGCACGAAACAAGAAGAAATGCCGTAAAATTCAGACGATTTTCTATGTTATCGGTAAATTCTACAGTCGAATCTACGAAATTATACTGGCGCCCGACTGATATATATCATACGTATCTTTATTACTAGAATTAATTTGAAATTTTTATTCGTATATTATTAAGATTAAAAGGAAATTAACTCGGTTTCATCTAAAACGGAAATTTCTTTGTTTCAGGCAATAGTAACGACGTTAATTCGTTTTGAATTATGGGACGTGGCCGTTATTGTCGCGGACGAGCAACAACGTCAATTGGGAAATGCCTTTTGGGAAGAAGCAGAACTGGCTGGAATCCGTGTAATTACTGTAGAATTACCGGCGACGACGGAAAACGAAGTCCCAATTACCGAGTCCATGCTCGATATACTGGATACATATAAGGTATACGCATTTTTTTTTCTTTTTTACTATTCATTAAATAATTTCATAGTCTATTAATGTGCCCCTCTCCAATTATATCTTAACAATCCTCGATAGTATTCTATTAAGAGAGGCGAAGAAAGTTTTATGCGTATTGTAATTAGTGATAATATAAAATTAGAGCTGGTAATGCCGTAACGCATTCATAAAATATGTAATCCGATCGGCCAAAAAACGCATAAAAGTATTCATGGTTGTGGCGGACATTAGTGAATTTCTATTAGGTAATGTGGATCGTGTTATTTCTGTAACGATTTCGGCCATTAAACATACAGTACCATGACAACGTCGTCGTTGGAAGCGAATGAAGCTAATTTCACTAATGGTGTTCAGTCGAGCCATCGTCACAAACCATCATACTGTTAACTGATGTTTTTACTCTTAATGATATCAATTGTATTAAGAATATTGTACATTTGATCTTGTTTACCCTTTAAAACTGTATTGAAACTCGTAGATGCCACTCGTAGATGCCACTCGAAGGACCGATAAATATCTTTTTCCTAAAGATCCCATTGAAAGTCAAAGTTTCGGTTCGTAAAGTAGCTAGTATTTTACTCTGATTGTGTCTATTTAAGGCTTTGTTTCAAAGAAAAATTAGTTTTTTTTTATTTATTTTATTTAGAAACGATTGCGTGATTAGATTAGAAATGAATAATTAACTAGTTTTGAAGAGAAAATTAAAGACAGGATTTAATCTTTCATTAATCTGACTTCAAAGATCTTGTATGTTTTTACTTTTAAATTATTTATAAAGTAATTAAAATATTTTTTTAAAAATTAGTGTATTTCTTCCAGAAGATTATTTTCATTCGAGTAATTCTCTCTTAAAAATATATTTTGGTCTCTTGTATTTCTTTTATATTTTTGGTGAAAAGCTGTTCTATTGATGTCACGAGTATACACTAAAGTATTCGTGACACGCATCCTTCACGCCACTTGATTAGCCTCAACAACGTATTTGACTAACAACTTTTAAAAGTCTAATAAAGTTTATTATTATAAATTTAAAAAAAAATAAAAATAATTAGAATTTTTGAATAAATTAGATATTTGGAACCGTTAAAGTCAATACAATTGCATGGCCTTTATTCATACAGATCAAATGCTAAAACATTGAGATAATCGAATTTTAAATGTAAATTGCTTATGCCTGCATTTTTATGATTTCAGGCATCGCCGAAAGGAGTGGTGGCTTTGCTTTCCCCTCAGCAGGCCATCAAACTTCTAAAAAATTTCGATCCCGAGGATGCCGAGTCTCTATACTGGCTTATCGTAACACCCATTGATATATCAACAGAACTCAAAGCAACTTTGAATCCCGTTCAACTTAATCTCTTATCCAAAGTTATCATGCTGTCACCTAATTCTATTTATATTAAAGAATATCATAGCTATTTTCGCCAGTTGCTGACAGAAGAAGAATCTTTGGATCACCCTTTAGTGGCCGAATTAGTTAAAAAGTCTAACTTGTCTTTACACAAGGATCCGTTGGATTTAAAGAAACACATACACGTAGAAGAAATCCGCAATTCTTCTTTAGAAAGAGACGTTTCCAACACGGTCAAAGCTATTTGGTCTTTGGCAGCAGCCATGAAAAACGTTCAAAACAGAATTTGCAGACGAGGCACGGATTGTTTACTTTATTTAAGAAAATCTTTAAGTTCTTATATAAATAGAGCCATTAGAAATGTCGGATACACGCTACACGGCACGGGAGCTTCGACACTGGACGGTAACAAACTGCATTTTAGCAAAGATGGCTTCTTATCAACCACTAGATACGTATTGAGGATTGTAAATAGCGGAGAATCTCAAGAGATCGGATGGTATAGCGATGATTCGGGTCTGGTTATCGATCCGAACGTATTAGGTGCAATCAAGAAATTCGATCAGACCGATCTGTATCGGAACCATTTATCTCAGTCGAGCCTGAGATCGGTTTCGTTAACGAGTCATCACGAGCCAAAAATGAATCATCCGAGAGCAAACGTGGTACCCGAAGAGAGTAAAAGTCCTCCAGTTATAATTAGTGAAGAGCCTAAGGAAGAAATTATCGACGTGCGCGACATAAAAGAATCGAATTTGGCATCTTGGATAGGGCGCCCCTGGGCTCTAACCATCTTGGGATTGTCAGCAGTCGGCGTGTTGTTTGCCTTATACGTTTTAGTTTTTCTTCTAGTGAAAATGTGTGAAGGAACGTTAAAAAAGAGTAATTTATTACTCGGAATTTTGCAAATTTTATCTGTATTGAGTTTATACGGGGCGGCAACTTTATTGCTTTTTAAGCCGTCTTCATTTATATGCGGATTGCAAAGATTGGTACCGAACGTGGCCTATTCTTACTGTTTCGGCGTTTTATTGCTCAAATCTATGCATTTACGATCACAAAAGACTATAGGATTAGGCGGAAGCGTCAGCAATTTGAATCAAGTTCTTACGTTATTGTTTATAGTGGGTTTACAGTTGGCTTTGGAAGTACAATGGTGGATATTACGACCGCCGTTCATCGCGGTTGCCGAAGACGAAGTACGATGTGTTATGTCCAGAGGTGATATTCTTTTATCTCAGGTGTACATCGTTGTTTTACTATTACTGGTAGTGTTAACAACCTTATCCGTGCATAACGTGCCCTACAACTACACGGAAGGCAAGAGTCTGATAGCCACGTCCGTTATTTGTTTAGCAGTTTTTATCGGTTGGGCGGTAGCGTGTTGGATGCTAACAAATACCGGAGATAGACACATTGCCGCTAGTTTAGCCCCCATTGCTACGGCGGCTGCGGTCCTCATTGGTATTTTCTGTCCACAATTATACGCCATTCACAAATATGGCGTCTTTCCGCATAAAAAACTCTCGTATACCGATTCGCTGTCGACGGTGTTTTCCGTGTTTAAAGAAGTGGATCAAGCAACCGGAAGGGGTAAGAAAGGAGCTAAGACTCTAGAAACTAGAACTGCCCAAGGGAAAAGAAATCCTGCTTTTTACGACGATTTCGCTTCAGCTTATCCTTGAAAAAAAGCGACTCTTTTGAATATTAACGAAAACATCGATGACGTCGATATCGGGTCAGCTTAGGTCATCTAAGGATGTAGCGACTACCATCGGGATTTTATGCAGCATAGCGGAACAGGGATAGAAAATCGATAACTTTGATACCTGTACATCGGATTTCCGCTTGTTGTATTTGACACATCATTAATTTATTGGTTTGATATAATGTATTTTCTGTAACATATTAAAAACTGTTTAAGATTATTATGTTTTGTACTCCTTTCCAACGATATTTTAATAGGAAAGAATGAATTATTTATGTTCTCTGTCTACTTTTATATTCCGCACAATAAAACAGGTGTGCAACAATAACGAAGCTTACATTTCGGATGAAAGGGCGATTGTGTCTCTTCTTTCACACACGTCACGAAAGAGAAGAATTTGAACGAAACAAACAAAAGTAATTTGAATTAATAAATTTATTTGTGTCAAAACCGACAGAATGAATCGTTTTTAGAGAAACAACAGGTTATATGTAATTTCGTGGGTCCGTCAAAACTTAGCCAACAATGGCATTCAGCAATATGAACATGTAACGCAATAAAGTAAAATCCCCGGAATTCGGGAATAATTACTAAACAAAGTACTTCACTTAACCGCTATAATGTGAGGAAGAGACAACATCAAAGTGAGAATGTCACGTAGTGCAAAACATTTGAATTATTAATAAGTCTTGGACGACACACCGTAAACAGAACGTAATCTTTTGACCCGCGAGGTATCAACAAATCGCCCTCGAAATGGTCAGGTAACAGGAGATATGTTTGACAATCGTAGCACCTTGATCGTTTCTTTCTAAAACAACGGGAATGATTGGATAAACTGCAACAATTCACCAACTAGTTGTAAACTATTGATCTTTAACGTAACGTAGAGCCGCTATATGATATAACAAATCAGCAAATCACAGCCATCTTCAACCGCCTCTCACCACATCCAATATCTTCTGATCACTGAAATGCCAGCAGAAAAATTAATTCGTTTATAAACAAGAAATTTCATTAATAATTATCTTAACTTTATACTTATATAATCATAAAGTGGACCATTTTTATAACGTAATATTTTGTCGTGTTGGCATTTTAATCGTGGTTAAACTTTTGTGCCTAGAAGAAAAGCAGTATCTGAAAGAGTACGCTAAAGCTAAATTATTTAAAGTTTAAGCTTTTTAAACAAAAAAATATATCCCTAAATATGCGAACTTTTTTCGAAAATAAGCAAACAACTCATGCCTTCACATTCAGTCGATCTCGGTAAGCAATAGCTGCAACAGCAGAAGCTTACGTGGCGAAATTTCTTATTTTTTCGAACATTATTGTAAACGAAGCTTGTAACTCACAGCGGCATATAGAAGTAGGTTATTTTCATGCGGATATTTTACGCATCAGCTGTCACGATGTTCCATGCTGGGATGAGCTGCGAAATGGTTGCCTACGTAGCGAGGTAAAGTTTGCACTGACAATTAAAAATGTTTAATTCATTTGATTTATACACATAGGTAGAAGAGAATAGAGACAATATAATAGAGGATAAATTACCTGTAGTTCTTCGATAGTGTTCCCTGTTGTTCGTCTGCGCTAGAGCAGAACGTTTTGATGAAACGTAAGTTAATTATTAAACTTAATATAGTGGCCAAAGTGTGTATCGTACCTTTATCTACAGCTGCTAAATGCGAAGAAGTTACGTTGTTGTATGTAGGGGTGGAGATCGAAGATGGAGTGCTGGCGGGCGAACCTATTTTCCTAGCGGAGAGAGACGAAGGTGAAGGAGTTCGACCCCCGGGAGTTCCAGCTTTCAACGAATCGGATGGAGTGGAGCATGGACTAATTCCGTCCCGAGGACTGATGCTCTGACTCGAACTCATCGGCTCTAACATATTGAAGTCGCTGAAACGGTAATCTCCAGGTTAAATTAACGCACGGAAAATATAATTAATAATAATTAAATTCACCTTCTGATAACGATTTCGACTTCGTCGGCCATCACCGAAATAATTTTTTGAACTTCTTCGTAAGTTTTTCCGGTTAAGGGAACACCGTTCCATTCTAATACCTGATTACCTGAAAATCGACTGGAATAAACCAGGGTTTTTCTATCGACTATCGGATTGAGAATTTAAGGGAAAAAAAATCTACCTTCCTTGACTTCTCCTAGTGTTTCTACCACACCACCGGGACACACTTTAGCCACGTAAGCTCCCATAAGCCCATTTCCACCGGGTATTTCTTTCCCTCCGATCACTTTCATTCCGAGGCCATTTCCTAAGAAAGAAGAGATTCCGAGTCACTTCTAGAAACCTCTACTGCAAAATTCCAGATGTAAATATTTGCGTGGAAGCAACCAATGCCAATCTGCAAATTGCATAGTAATTCTTGCTTCCTACGTTATGAATCAGCGTGGCATTGGGATTGAAGTATGTAGGAATTATGTAGCTGGCAGTTTCGATCTTTATTGTCGGATGAGTTTCTTGGAAGTTGGACGAATTCCAAATGATTCTACCCGAATGTAATAAAGGAAGATAAATTCCGCCGATAGAATACGTTAAGTTCATTATGCTTACAAATAGATCTTTGTAGTAAAATGCTTAAATTTGTTGCAAACTTTATTCATTGATTTAAGGACCAATGTTCCTATTAACCGGGCAGGAGACTATTTTCTTTTCTTTTTTTTATCATCATAAACTTAAGTGTTGCTTAGATATTTTCGTCGATATTATATCGAAAAAAATACCATATTTTGTGAAAAATTTAACAAAAATCGATTCCTTAAACAGGAGAAAAAAAATCGATCAAAAGTTTCACAGATAATGCTTTGAATAAGAATTTCTTTCGAAGTATTTTCTGACTAAACTTTAAATCATTATTTTTCTATATTTAAGGTTTTAAAAAAATAGTCCTATTTGTGACATACGCCATTTTCTCAAACTAATACACCAAAATGGAGGTGCCCAAAATTGGCATCTCTTTAAAGTCAAGCAGAAAATAGTAAGTTTCAGTCGATTTTCTTCGAAATGACATTCGCTGAAAGGAATTGAAACGTTTATAGAAAATAATTGTAAAATAAATTTAAACATTTTTAAAGTTAAAAAAAAAAAGAACCCTTCAACCTTCAATTGTATGCAATTTTACATTAACACGGAACTATATTTATGTAAATTAACTACAAAAGTTCAGGGGATTCGCGTGGATGTAAAAAACTACATCAACTACAATAATAATTCTTTTAAAAACTTTTTAATAATAAATCGACGTTATTCTATTTTAAATATTCAATCCGTAAAGTTTCTAGTTACTTTAATAAAAGTATTAAATCTTAATGTATATTTTAAATTAAAATTGCAATTCGTCTATTGAAATTTTATAATTCTGTATATATTTAATAAATCGAAGAGGAAGCGTGTTTCTCTATTATTAATATGGAAACGACGTTTATATTTATCATTCAAGGCTAGAGATTAGCATCGAATTTCTGTTTAACTTCACGTAAAAATTGATTATGAACTCTGTTGATCATTATACAACCGGCAGATGGATTTGATTTCTTTGCTCTCAATTCTGTACATGGTGTCGGAATCAGGTGTTGCTAGGTCACAGATTCTAAAAATATTTTTCTTATAGAAAGAAAAAATATATATATAAATCGACTTAACATCTGGTATTGTCGGTTTTCTTATCGGAAACTTGATTAGCGCCCAGTTCGTTCTATAGTTATTCGGTTAGTCTCCCAAGGAACGATAGTCTTTCTAGTTAAAAATTTGCCACTTTCTCTAACTAAAACGAAGTCTACTACTTTTTATATTACTAATTTTATTTATATATTTAACGTAGGAAACTTTACCATTTCTAAATTCTTCCTCTTCGTTATCACCAGTGGAATTATCTTTGAAAGTTTGAGAGTTGTGTTTTATAAGTAAACTTTTACTTAAAAATTCTCCTATCATCTTTAAGAATAATACAGTATAATAAATAATACGTGAAGATAATTACGGTAATAAAAGTTTGTTTACGGTTTATTTTGTCTTATTCTGAAGAGAAGAGTTATTGTAAGACGATCCAGACTGTTTGGATGGAATCAAACAAATTGGCTATCATTCTGTTCGTCTAATTATAGAAGTAATCTCCAAAGGAAGATATGTCTATTAGTTTCTTCAAAAGAAACATTTCCAGTACAGAATTAATTAAGAGAAATTTCCACTAGAAGATTTAAACACACACACACACACACAAAAAAAATCTTAGAAGAATAATAAAGGAGAAGAAAAATAATTTATCTTTTTGCATTAGTCAACACATTCTCTTGATTAAAATTAATATATATATATAGATTATTTTGGAATATTCAAAAAAAAAAAATAAGACTTACCGCTAACGGATCGATCCTTCGGATCTCGAGTTAATAAAATTCTTTTAACTGGAAATTCGTATTTTTGAGGAGTTCTGATCACAGTTTGTCTCTGTAAATAATATCATCTCTTAAACCCTCAATAAATAAATAAATAAATGATTAATACGAATAAAAATAAAATTCTTACTTGCATTTTCCTCATTTGTCTTAATAATGTGTTATCTGTCATTGGTTCTGTATCAATGTGAGATTGTTTATCTGTGTCTCCGCACTGTCTGCCATACTGTGTCTGAACTAAAAATAATAATAATAAATTCAAAAAGTTAACTAATATTTAAACATTATTTTTTATACTTTATACTTAAATTTAAATATAAAAATTTAATAGCATTTATTTCCCAAGTGGCTCTTTCTTAAAAAAAAAAAAAAAAATCTGATACAATCTCAATTTTCGACGATTCTCGGCATTTGTTAATTTATTTTTCAAAGCAAAAAAGAATTGACGAGCGAGAAAAATAAAAATAAATTTTCCCGCAGTAAAAATAATGATCAATGAGATCCAGAAAAAATAATATTTATATATTTCTCTTTAGATTAAAAGGTTTTTTTCCTTAAAAAAAAATAGAACAACGTATTGTGTCATTTTAAAATTAATTTATTCTTTTATACATTAAATATTTAAATAAATTTTTAATCAAAAATTTTAAAATCAATTTTTTTATGAAATTTCGACAAAACGTTAATTAATATCAATAATATCTATTGATATTAATCAACGTGATAATTGTATTACAATTGTTAGGTATTGTGTTCGTATTTAAACATTAAAAAAGGTGCCCTTATATAAATACGTTTAAATGTTTAAAACTTTGAAGTATTTGATTTTAAGTTAAATCTTAATTATCATTTTTGTTTGTGTTTTTGTAAAATGGATAATTTAAATCCTTTTAAAAACTGTAAATTAATTAACTAATATTATTAAATTAAGTCGGTCTACATCGTACAATCAACTCAATTGGCTAATTAAACAATTTACCAAAACCATCTCAATTAACTCAACACATTCCAATTAATGTAACGTTTCGGCTTTAAGTTGCGTGTTAATTCTTAGGAAAAAAATAAAAATAAATAAGAATTTAAATCTATTAAAACCGCAGAAAAATCCGGAATTTTAATCCAAAAATGCTACTTTATTTATTTATTTGATCCATCAAAATTCGTCGTTAAACCCTAGACTCATCGACTCTGTTTGTTGTTAAGGAAATTTCATCTTTATTCAATTACTTAACCGGTTTTACGTGGAAAATATAAAGTATTATCCAGCTTGGTTTACCTGTTTCGCTTCTCCCCGCCTGACTACCGATGGGCGAGCTTCCTAAATCTTCTAATAGTTTCCTTGATCTACTGGGCATATCTGGTAATAAAGGCATGGCTGGAGTTGGATCGGTATCTGTTGGTGTTTCTAATTCGATAAGTGGTGTTGGCTTATTTATCAGGATATTCGAACTCTGAACACTATCCGTAGGAAATGTTGATGCTATTCGAGCTATACTTTCGTCTTCGGCTGTATTATCTGGAAACTGAACAGTTCCCGTCGATGATTCTCTTTGGTACCACGAACTTTCGTGAGGAGTGTACCTAAATACGTTTCAAAATTAGTTCGTACAACACGTAAACTTTGTTTTATATTTCCGTTAAATTAATATATTATATTTTTACAAATCAAAATTCGTACAAATGTAGCATTGATTTAATTAAAATATGATATTAAACCGAGTAGACACGTATTAAAACACGTCATTTTTGAATGTTTGCACGTATTAAAACACGTAAACATTCAAAAATTTTATCGTTATATTCAACTTAATCGATAGAAACACGGATAAAACTTATCAACAGCCGAATATCTATAAAATGTATCAAAATATAAATCTATGTTAACTGGTGTCGTTTTTGAAAAGGAAAATAGAAACAGGAATTCGATTAGAGCTAAAATCTTTAGACTAATGTAACTGTAAACAAATTGACGAGGAACACAAGCGAAATGTATAGTGGCAATAGCGGATCATTAATAAAACTCCTGGAAATCTCAATAGCGCATCGCGTAAAGAAATAAAGTGAAAAAGACAAATACGTTGCTTCATTATACGAATTCTTAAATTTTTTTTTTCCTGTATTCGACGTAATAGAAGTGTATTTTTCGTTAAAATGTATGTAAATAATTTATTCGGACACATTAAAATGTGTAAGTTTTCTGAAGTTTCACACGCTGTCGAGCTACTTACTTCTCTTGACAAATAACATTTGGCATAAGCGAGAAAGCGAAAGATTCATTTCTCGCCTGGTTTGGACAGGGATTTTCCAATTTCTGATTTAAATGTAAATTTTCTCCAAAAGTAAATTTTTCGGATTCTCATCTTCTACCATTAAAACGATCGAATTCTAAAATAGAAACCGGTAATGCTCGAAAGTCTTACATCCGACTCACACCAGGCGAATTGCCATTGTTAACTTCGGCGACAGAAAAATAAATAATATAACAAAAATATATATAATTAAATTTATTAATTATAGTTATATACTCTCATTAATTAAAGCTAATTATTACGAATAGAGAGAGGGAGGCAGCGAAAGAGAGAGAAACGGTATTAATTAAATTAATCATCTCCATCCTAATTAATTATAAGGGGCTTATTTAATATTATGTTAGAAACGTCGTATAATGTAGCAAACACATAATAACAACACGCGAGATATAAATATATGAGATGTCGTATTATTCTCTCACTCCGTATTGATCCTATTGATTTTCCAAAAAAAAATCTTTTGCAGAAAGAATTATATAGCTGGATGCGAAAATAAGATTTATTCTTAGCTCACTTATGTTTGAAATTTGTCAATTTTATATAAAATTTATACAGAATAAGACACTTATAGCATTGTTAAGTCACACCATTCTCTAACTTTAAAGGAATTTAATAAAAATCATCCGAATTGAAGTCAATTTCGACAAAGTGAAGTCTATCGAATTCTCTTCCCTCTCTATCTTTAAAATGGTAAATAATAAAACATATTTGCATCAATCACAGCTTAAAAATAATTATATTTCGCTGGATATAGGATGCAAATTAAATTTCGTGTAATTAACTAGCTATGTAAATGGGACGTTTGATAGTCACGCAATACACACAAAAATTTTCTATCGTGCATTCGTATTGATATAAATAGTTCAATACCGTTATACAACTAGAAACATTTACCTTAATACGAGTTGAATGAAGTGCATCGACATTACTCCGGGGTTTAGAATATTCACGAATGTCCTAAATGATTACGCTCGAAATCGAATATTGCATATTGTGCATAAAGTGGCAAGTGTAATAATGTTGATACCCGAATTGCTTTCGGTGTGTGTTTGTGTTTTATATGCTGAATAAATTTACACGGGTATGCGGAGTTTAAAATTGGTTGGGATGAATTTGGAGAAATTTTCCGTTGGAATTTTATCACCTTTTTAAAACTTCAAACTCCCTTTTCAAAGTTTTAAACGTTCTATTCAGAATTTATATTTTATGAACCAACAAGTAAAGCCACTTCTACATAAACTACCTTATACAATGTTTAAGGTTTGATGCTCATGGCTCGTATTTTATTATTAATAGAAGCTTCGGAAAGTGAGAAAATTCTTTGTTTTGCTATTCCAAAGATGATTTAAATTTTCTTTTTATTATTATATTTAATATTTTCGAAAGAATGACTCTTTGAAAACCGTATTTACTACGAATGCGAATCGAAACAGACTTTTTTTTAAAAAAAATTCTTGTGTAAAATGATTTAATTAGTAAGTTGTTAAAGCGAACGTATGAATTACTTTAATATTTTGTATTTTAACTAATTTACTAATTAAATAATGGACTATATTAAAGTTAATTAAATGAATGGGAAGTAAATAACATTAAGTGCCATTAAAACATGTTATTAATAAATAAATGTAATTCTATACAAATGTAAAAACTTAAATCGATGTTTATGTATAACGTTTTACACAGGATATGGTCTTTTGATAAAAATTAACCTTTTATTTTATAAAATGGACTTCTTCACGTTTGTAACGCCTAAATAGGGGCCAATTTCCTGTGGAAAATCCTTCCGGGAGGCATCTCCTTTCGGCAGATCTCCCACGAATGGCGTTGCTGTATACAAACAAACAATACACAATAGTTTTAATATTGTTCTCAACTCTAAGGAGCCCTACAAATGAATTTCGATTAATATGCTAATTTTTAATAGTTTATTATTTTTTCAATGTTGCTAGTCTGTTGTTATAATCGAGAAAAGATAAAGCCGCATATTAAATAAGTGTGGCATTTTCAAATAAAAAGTGTGTTTGATTTTAATTCTTTTCTCCTTGGAAGCATTACGAAGGTCATTTTTTCATACCCGTCGTAGGTTGACCAGGACCACCGAATGACGAGGCCCGAAAGACCTCCAGGAACATCCCGGTCCCCCGGAACGATAGACCTTGGCCAATCCGGCGGTCAGTGAATTCGATTATTATCTAACATCGTCTTATTTAAACCAGCAATTATTTATTGTGACATCATCACAATGTCGGATTGCAATTTTCATCACAGTGCTCTCAATTTTAGTAGTGTCTTGCCCCCGTACATCATACTTTTCCTGTTAGCAATGGAGTCGGCCGGTCATCTATCAAATTCCATTCAAGAGAAAAGTTTTGAATTAAAATAACGGTTTCTACCGGAAGTTCTTATATAGTTAATCGGGGTATCCTGCCCCTATTCGATCTCAACTTTCATCTATCTAACTCAGTTCTCGAGATTAAGGAAGAACAGACAGAAAGACGGACAGAAACCAGTGGAAAGTTATAGGTCTACAATTTTTCAGCCCGAAAACGTATTTAAGCACATGATGTGTAATGGGTGGGTCCTAAAATTTACTAAGCTTAGGGTCCCCCGAAAGCCATAACGCGACACTGGTATGTATATATTTATACTTAAACACTATTCTGTTAATATAAGAATATCTTGTCCAAATTTTCTTTTTAATTTAAAAAATGTTTACTAATTTAAGATATTATGAATTAGTCTAATTATTTAGCATGATTTGTGCGCAAATAAAATAACTTATCTGTGTTAATTACTCAACATAAGCAGTGGGTTAGGATATTTTTGAATCTGAACGTTGAAACAATATATAATCAACGACAATAAATCAGTTTTATATCACGAATAGAATAAAATATGATAATTTAACATCAAATAAAGTATGCGTTTAAATTTAATGTCATGATTTTGCATGTAAATTGCCTTACAACTCATATTTTATCCCGAAATCATCTGTTAATGCGTTGGATTGCTTTGTATTTTTAAATGCAACTTCAATCACTGCGTGTAGACTTTGCAATGCGTGGTCAATTAGGGACATTTTTAACTATGCTAAATCAGTGCAAAACATGTCAAACGTAAAAAGGATAGGTGACATATTTAACGTTCTTGCATGTAGCACACTACACGACATGAAACCCAAATCAGAAATCCGAGAAAATAACTATAAAGGATGGAAAAATGGAGATATTCGATACGAAATCTTATTACTATACGTACTAAGAAACGTTATTAAGAGTAGTAGATGTAGTTATTTTCGTATATAGAACAGTAATAAACAGACGTCGAAAGCTTAGGAAATATTTCCTATGTTACATTAAAACCTGTACAAAACGGAACCTGGATAAAACGGAAAAATTTCGGTACCGTGCGATTGCGGTTTGCACAGGTTATATCTATACACAAGCCTTATTAATTAAATAAGAGATTCTGATTGCTCCTATTAATAAAATAAATATAAGAAAATAAATAAATAAAATTTTATATATTTTTTAATTTAAACATTAAAATTGTTAAATCAAAAATAATTATAGAATATTGAAAACGACACGGATAGAACAATATAGAGTATTGTTTTTTTTTGTTATTTGAAGAAAGCTTAGTTCTGTCTCACCGGGATCTGGGCATTGTGGAATACACGGAGGGGGTTGGAGAACTGAAGTATTGAGAAGATCTGACGGATGATACCCCTTGAGTTTCCTTTCTTAATATCTCATCGATAGCTTGCAGAACGCTGGTAGTATCTCCTGGGAGCATGGAATCTGCTGTTCTGCTGCTGGTCGTCGTTGTATGACTTGTCCTGTACATGGTATCTAAAGTCGGTGACATTTTGTAGCTACTGTTGTATTCTACAGGAAGTACATTTCTTTTAATCTCTAATCATTATGAAATATTCATCAAAAATATCTTACGCAAAGTAAATTTATTATATTTACGTGAGTTACTTGTAGTATACACTATTTACCACCCGAAAATGTCATTGGATGTAGAAAAAGTCGTTCGGAATATGACCTTATAAGTCGACTGTAATAACTTTGGATAGGGCAGAGGAGACGAAATTAAATTAGAAAAATTTTTTTCCAACACGCATTGTTTTCTGCGATAAAATTCAATTCAATATAATGTTACTTTACTAAATAAATTACAAAAAGTTAAAGGTTAAATACAGCGTGATAAGCATCAACAGGAGAAAAATAAGGAGTTAATCTATTTTCCAAAGTTCAATCTTTCAGAAAGAGGGGAAAATATTTCAAAATTCTAACGAAGTTTGATTGAGAAAATACAAAATAAACAGAAGTATTGTCTATTTTTATTTTTCTAACAAATTATCTTCCAGATATTCACGTATCCAATGCAATTTTCTATCAAATCTTAGGACTAAGCTTTTCTTTACATTACGAAATTTTTCTAATTTCTATTCAATCTTTCGAATTTCATCTCAATGGAGGAAGTAAATTGTATTTATATGATATTTAATTTTCCCTCTTCTTCTTCTTCTTCTTCTTCTTCTTCTTCTTCTCCAATTGATTAAATTTTTAATATTTAGAATCGGCACTTAAAAAGTAGAAAATTAATTTATAGATATTAAGCCATATAAAATTGCAAGTTATTAAATTTTTATTTGTAATTGGAAGAACATTTATTAATTCGAACAAATAATAATAATATCACGTCTTGAAGAATTTAAATCGAAAGAAAGATAATAAATCCAATTGCAATTAACAATTCTTGAAGTTCAAACGAATTTATAAATAAGCTTTCTTTTAATTGCACCCCAGTAAATAAATTCCGTTCTTGAGCAGGAAATCCGTTGTCAAGTTAAAATATCCTATTTAATTTTAAATTTATTATTATTATTATTCTTGTGCCATCTTTAGGAATTTCCACTCGACAGATTAAAAATAAATTGATGAAAATTAATTGGGGGATAGAAAAATTAAACAACGATCCTCATTTTAAATAATCTCTTTAAGTTATTATTAGTTAATTGCATAATATAAACAACTAACGTTAAAGTTATTTATTATTCAACTAAATAACCTAATTAAATATTTTATATATTTTCAATTATTTTCAGTACTTTAGTGTATTGTAAAGTTTTGAAAATGCCCACACGAGAGTAACGTTACCCATTGTAATGGTTTTAAACAATGAAATTCGAAGAAAAAACAGTCATTTACTAACCTATCTGTTCGGCTTTTTCTCTCGATTTAGCTAATTTCATCAGTTCTTCGTGTAATCTTGTATTTTCCTCAATTTGTTGCCTACGTCTAGCGATCTCCGCTTTTATCTTCGCTTTCTTTTCTTCTCTTGTCATTTGTTCGTCTTCGTCCTCGGATACGTAGGGTGAAGGATGCCAGGAACGGGGTTTCCTCGACTTTTTTTCTTTACGTTGTTTTTTACGTTCCGTAGTCAAATAACAAGAATTCGAATTCTTTAACCAGGAATCGGATACGAATGGAGGAGTGGTCGAGATGTTTGCACCGTTTTCCGTTCTTATCCTGTAGAAAGGATTAATAAATATTCGGACACTGATACAAACAATTTTCGAATATTTCACCTAAAAATCGTGCCCGGACTTTTCATCTGTGGAAAATTTAATCATCGAGAAACCATCGTCCCGAATCGCGGCAATTCAATTTTATTCAAATTCCAGAAATCTTGTTTACCGTCATGCATGGAATCCATTTATAATATTTTTATTTATATGAAAGGAGACGATTAGCGTGTAGAAAGCTTTTCAAATTCATCGAAAAAGGAGGAGGAAGAAAACAAATTTGATGTATCGATATTTTAAATTCCTCTTTCGATGAAAAAAATAAGTAAAATAAAACTCAAACGTAGTAGATAAACTAGAGAGAGTAATCTTCCATCTCTTCACGCTTGGACTGTGGTTTCCATGGCGACAGTCGAAAGAAAACCAAACCAAAGTGGCTGCCTGTTTGACCACCGAATGGCACCCCATTCCCATGCATTGTATTACGTATTTATCTAACCTTATTAAATCATACGCGCGCATTACAATTAACATTTATTAGCTTATAATTAATCTCCGTATGCAAACGACCCTCCTATACTTACTTAGCCAGTTCTTCGGAGTATTGTTGAAAGTACTGTTCGATTTCCGTCCCGGTTGTCTCTTTAGATTTTTCTATAGAGTTTAATTCTTCCATTTTCGCAACTTCTGGTTCGATCGGAGACGTCTTAATGGGTTTCGAATCTCCTTCCGACGATCTATCTTCTTTAATAGGCGAAAACGGTCTTAAAGATACGTCTGAAGTGTGACGACGTCTTCCTTTTCTCGGTGACGTATGAGGCGAAGTTTGTCTTCTGGCTATTGTCGAAGGAGCCGGAGTTGTGTGTAATAACTTTCTGTGTGTAGCTAAGGTGTCGTATTGAAGTGAAGTGTCTTCTTGCCATGTAGGTTGAGGCATGTAACTTTCTTGCTCCGTGTTTAGATAAAAGTCTCGCTCTTTTCTTACTTCTTGCGCTCGTTTACGTTCTTCTGTGACGGCTTTGAGTTCGTCGCGCAGTTGTTGCTTTAGAGTTTTCATGTATACCGGAAGATTCGTACCCGCTCCGGTTATCTGACGAGATTCCGAGCCCAACAAAGGGCTGGGAGTTCGTAGATAAGACAAGTTTCCTTGAGACACGCTGAGCTCCTTCCTAGATGCAAAACTATGCGCCGGTTCCGGCGAATAAGCTTGTCTAGTGGGTGATATGTTGCGAACATAATCACCGTCGGCGCTAGATGATCTCTGTTGAGGATTCAGTTTGGATTTCGATAGAGTATCGTCATTTTGCAGAAGTTCCTCCGATGGAGTTTCTCCATTAGATAACAACTCTTGAGTGTAGAGAGGGGTTGCACCAGTGGAAAGTGTCCTAGTGCGGTCTTTCGATCGCTTAGTGCCACTTGGAATCTTGCCGTAATCGGCACTTGGCACTGATGGAAGTTTTCTACGCAGTTTGCTCAATTTTATGCTATCCAGTTCTAACTGTTCTTCCGTATCCTAGGAAAATCATTTAAACAAAAGAAATGAGCACAAAAGTTTTAAGTACGCAAGGAAAGAAAGAAAATCGAAGTACCTGCGCCAAAGAATATGATAAAGTTGTCAGTGAGTTAGAGACTTCTGATTGATCGGAAACTGCACTTTTATCCGGTGACAGTTCCGAAGATTCGGTTATGGTGATGTCAGCCGACTGAGATGGTGCGACGGTCGTAATTGGTACGCTTTCGGCAGTCGAAGTAGTTACCGTACTGCTGATGTCGTGCAAAGTAACCGTACGCCCGTCATATTCGTCAGCATCCGACATTAAGTAGCTATCTATTGTTCTCCATGGCATGATGGGAGAAACGGGTCTCTGACTGGTAGTGACAGGAAGTGACGTAGAGCCAGTACTCACCGACGTCATCGCTATCGATTGTTTATCTCGAGGTCCGTGCGCAGCCATGGCAACGGCTGCCTGCATCTGTTCCATAGTGGGCTGGGGAAGACGTCTGGTGCGTCTCGGTGTTCCCGGTTGCTGCTGGTTTCTCTGTTGACGTACCGGGTGATATACGGCAGACTCGGTAGTGACGGGAGCCACGGGGGTACTTACGGCCGGGGGACTTTCCGAAAGTGACTTTTCTTTCTTCTGTACGTCTTCGATGGGAGACGTGTCGAGAAGACCGAGCGCTTTATTGAAATCGGCCAGCATTCCCGAAATGGTGCCACTCGTCGCACGTGGTATATTGGATGACGTCGAAGTTTGATTAGCGTTACCTTCCGAATCGCTTCTGTGTCGGAACTTTTCTATAAGTTCTTGTTCGGCCGCCTCTAGAGAGGGCGAGACGTCGAGAATTGGTGATAAGTCCGACACGGGCGACCAGTCGGCAGTCTCTACTTTCTGTTTTACCTTTTTCTGTGGTGGTAGATCGATTGTTCTCGGTTTCTGTTTGTTCTGTACTTGATTAGCATTGTCTTGTAGAGGTTTGATTTGATAATTTGTTCCTAATTGATCCGAAGACGAAAGACCGTTGTTATTTGTAGTATCTCTAGACGACGTCAATTCTACTCGGTGGGAATCCATTCTATTTTCTGCGGCTTTAATGACACTCGAAGAACTATCGATCAGTTTAATTGGACTTTCTGCCAACTGTTCTGAATCCTTTACTTTTGATAGCGTACTTATGTCGGCACTCGTCCATTCTTTCGATTTATTCAATCGAGATAAAGCGCTTAGTTCAACGCCCTTGGTTAGTTCTTCGGACACGTGATTTCCGGACAAATTTTCAGAATTTATTGACCAATCTTCGGTTTTTGTGATAGTAGTTTTTTCCAAGCCCGTTATCTGCTCTTCCCGCTTTTTGCCTCGAGTTATAATGCTAGAATCCAGACTGCTTCTTCGCTCATCGCAGATTATACGTCTAGATAAAGTATCCTGCTCTGCACTCGAAATCCATTCATCAGCCGAACTTTTGTATATGGCTTTTTCTTGCTCAGTTTTCCACTTTTCCGTTTTCATCATTCTCAAAGAGCCTTGTTCCGTTCCCAGTATTTGTTCTTCGGGTTTTCTACTCCCGGGTAAATTATTTTGGTTTGTTTCATCCGTCCATTCTTCTGCTTCTTTACTTGGAAACGATTGATTTTCCTCTTTGTTCGATATCCATTCTTCCGACGTTTTGTTCTGAGACAAAATTGCTTTTTCCTTATTCCCTTCTGCTTTCTTAATTCTTGGCAATGTAGAAGCGTGAACGCTTGTCGATTTCTCTTGTAACTGAGTCTTGCAACTACTTTCTAATGGCTGCGGGGGCAAAATTGAAACAGTTGAACTTCGAATATTGTTAGCAGCATTCGATTTCGATGTGACAGTTACCGTGCTGATGTTAGCTATTGTATTAGTCATACCAGACTTAGAAGACGTGGTAAGAATAACGTTGGTAGTCGTCGAAGATCTACTCACTACGGTGACATCCACGGATATTATGGGACGATCCATGATGGGAGACGTCTGAGAGACACTAGTAATTACCGGACTAATTACTGTATCGACTGTAGTAGTAGTAGTAGTAGCAATTACGGAAATTTCTTTACTTTCGTCTTTAATTGGCTCTTTACTTTTAGCAATCGAAACGGAAACTCCGGGTTCGTGACTCGAAGTCACCTTTACCACAGAGGGTGTTTTTACGTGAGCCTTTTTATTCGACACATTTTCTGTGGGAGATTTTACTTTTGCCATTCTTTTCGGGGAAACTTCCGGTGAAGATTTTGCTTCGGCCTGTTGTTTTTTAACTTTTGTTTCCACGTTTATCAATTTTCTAGGCACAACAGCTTCCGATTTAGCCACTACTTGGATCGGTCTACTGATACGCTGAGTGCGATGAGGTGGGGCAGCGTCACCATTTGCCGTAGTAACAGGTCTGGTTACTCGAACTATTCCATCTTTACTTTTTTGTACTCCTCTTGGTTTAGTCTCCGGTTGGGTGTCGTCCGTGACGACTACCTCGACGCTTTCTCTTCTCGTTTTAGCTGGCGATCGAATATGACATTTACCTGTAGAGACATATTTCAGTATCATAAAAATTACGATAATGCTCGTAAAGATAGTTTTATCTGTTAGTGATTGCTAGTCGATATTCCTTTATCATTTTGAAACTAACTCCAAATATATATATATTTAATTTATCATAGTGTTTTGTAATCGCTTCTAATTAAAACAATGCATATCCTTGAAAATAATTAATTTTATTTTATCATTAATTGAATTATTTACCGAATAATTAAGTTAATAATTAATTTGTAAAGAAATAATTTTAATTAATTTCATATAATTCATACGTAAATTCACTTACCAACAATTTCTTCTGATTTTTCTGATTTTTTATGCTAAATAACGGGAAAAACATGAACAATTAATTCATTAAATTTTCTAATTAAAATTAAAAACTTTTTTATTTATAACTTTTAAGACATTTTCTTAAAATCTTCGAATTATAACCATAAATATTATTTTTTTTTTAAATTTGTTTTTTAACTATTTAATAATTCAAAGAAAGACATTTCTTCTGCTCATAAAAATCAAATTTTATTTTATTTAGTAATATTGTTATAAAAATATTATGAAGTTATAGTTCCTGGGTATTTTTTGTCAAAGAAAAAGTACTTCTATTTTGCTTTGTCTGCCACCTGCCATTCTGTTTTCTTCTTTTTTTAGTATCACTCTTACAATAAGAATATGAAATTTTAAGGACAGATGCCACGTTAGATCAACAAGAAATCTAACATTTTTGCTATATATTGAAACGTATCTAGGGAGGTGAGAAAATGTGAAAGGACGAAAATCTGAAACTAGAATTTTGTTTTTATTTATTTTTTTTTTTTTATAGATATAATATACAACTTTGTTCTTTATCACCATCGATTCTTAACTTTATAGATAATATAATTAAATTAGTATTTGAGTTCACCAATAAATAAAGCTGTTATAATAGAGAGAAAGTATGGTGATCGGTCACAAAATGATCCCTCCTCTTAAGATTTTTACATTTTTTGGACTTAGAAACGTAGAAAAGTACAAAATAATTGGGGAAATTTTTTCTGTATGTATGGATGTGGAGTGACTATTTTGTAGGTTAATAACTCCTGTGATTTTTGTCGAAATTTTCTGAAATTTTGCAGAGAGATTTGTATATTAGGGACATTGATGCTATCAAATTTAGGCAGTTAAAGGTCGACGGGGTGGGGAGATAGAAGGGGGATCGTTTGTCGTATCTCGAGTAGGACTTAATGAAGATTTTTTACTAGTTATTAGTATTTACAATTTTTTAAATAAAAACTTATCTCCATCTTCAAAACTAATCTTTTTGGCATTTTATAATAATTAATAATATAAAATCTCTAATAGATAGCGCAATGCAAAATTTTAAATTTTTTTGCCGGGAAAGTTATACAACTCGTTGCCGAATTATATTAATTTAACTTCTTAAATATTTCTTCTCGTGTTTATTTTATATTTCAGTCCATCATCTTATATTTTCTAATTGCTGAAAATGAAAAGTTTAATTTAAGATATCGCCATTAAGTGTATATAATTCGAATTAGTGAATAGGAAAATTGAAGTTAGATTTAATTTAAAATCTCTCGATTAAAAGAAAGTTAAGAAATAAACTTTTTCATGCACCATTACTTAAATCAAGGATATTTGCAACTAAGAAAGAAACTCTCTTATTTGCATGTAAAGGTCAAATGTTTCAGGTCTAAATTTATTGATCTACAGAAAAACTTATGCTGGTTAATCTGTTTTATTTATTTATTTTAATTAATAAAAACAATAATATCGTGAAGTAAGTACACTCTTCTCTACAATACAAAAAAAAATAGTATTGGATAAAACAACAATTAATATTAATAAATAAAACAAACAGCATCAAGCAGCGATAACGTTTGTTATATTAAAATACATCATTTGTATATTGCATAATAATTTAAATTTAACACACTACAGGTGCAGTTTCTCATGGAAGGTCGTATATACACAGTACAATGATCCTTAAAAAATAAAACACTGGAAAATATAAAAACGATATACATTGCAAATAAGAATTATTGAAAAGCTTTAGATGCTATTAGAGTAAAAATATGGGAAGAAATATATATATATATAAACAACTTCAAATATACGTGTAACACGTTCATAAATAGAAAATACATTCAGATACCCTCCTAGAAATAATCATTTTAAGTTTTTATAATCGTAATTTTGTAACAATGAGAAACACGAGGAAATATTTGACGTTTGAAAATTAGAGTATTAAAAATGTTGGTTAGATTTACCTATGGTATACAAAATGGCGGCTCGTCTCTGATTCCAGCAAATAGAAGAAAGGAAACAGTGGGGACGCACGTTCTAACCTAACCTAACCTAACATATTGTAATAATTTGGTTGGTAATAATTATGGTAATCTATTAGAATAGGTTAGGTTAGGTTAGAACGTGCGTCCCCACTGTTTCCCTTCTTCTGTTTGCTGGAATTAGAGACGAGCCGCCATTTTGTATACCATAGGTAAATCTAACCAAAATGTTAAAGCTTGAAGAATATTAAGTACTGACGTCACCAAATATGACCCTACAAACGAACAAATATATGGCATAGTTAAAAGGACCAAAAATGTGACTGAGGTGAACGAAAGTAAATTTAGATTAACTGAATCCAGAATTTTCAAAATTATTCTCTTTTTTTCTAAAGAAATTTGTAAAAATAAATCGATTTATGCTTTAATAACACTATAAATTTCTAAATTAATTCTTCTATTTATTTTGAAATATTCCTTTATGCTTTATTTTACAAGAATGAACTTTAAAATAAAAAAAAAAAATAAAAAATTAGAAAAATATACTAAAATTTAAATTAAATATTATAGAAAGAATAAAAAGTAATCGATTTATTTATAATGATTTTAAAATTTTATTTTAAATTTTAGAAATAATATAATCTCTTTTCTCTTCCTCTTACATTAGAAATTGACACGAGCATTTCTCTTTTGAAGAGTATCCATGACATGATACTTACATACAGATATAATACTTAGAGGATTGACAAGCCATAGAGAGGATTAACCACTATATCATTTTTCCTATCCGTAAATAACTTGTGTATAGCACTAAACCAGTGGTTTGCAAGAATCGAGTCGACCCTGATTTAGTTACGTGATAGCCGCTTCAGTTGTAAGCGACTGTAGCCACAGGATCGAACAACAATTCCATGCGAAATTTTCAATATTATATTATTTAACCGTACGTACAACGAAAAAATATTTTAATCTAAGCATTAAAAATGGTTATTTTTAATACGTAAATAGAGAAAATGTGTTATAAGATCTTCATATCATATTACTTTATCGTATCGTTTTAAGTAAATGTACAATATTTTAACTTTATTGCCGGGAAAGTTAGGCAACTCGTTGCTGGATTTTTTTAGTTAGAGATGCCGCAACGTGCTTAGTTCATGCTATGTTAATTTTGTTTTCTTGTATTATTCATAACAAGTTTATATAAACATTTTCCAGTTTTGTGATTTTAATCTGCGCTTATTTTTAAAAGTAGGGAATTTATAATCAGGACGAGTAGATATAAAATTAGAATTTTTAGCACCTTAATACAGTACGGTATTCGTGAATGGGACTTTGTATTTGTTCTGGTTTGATTTACGAGGTTAGACGATAATAAAAAATTAATGCTAAATAAATATTTATGAATATTTCATTCCGTTTATTTTTGCAAAAAAATATTATTTTTGTTTGAAAACATCGCAAAAACAATACATTAAAATTTTATTAATGGACATTTGAATATGTTTCAGCTAAAATCAATAGATTAAATTACGTTGTAATGTTAAAAATCTAAACGAAATTTCGGATATTATATATTCGCGTGCATGTAATAAAGACTATTAACTGACTACAAACTTTGCTTACTAACCGTATTCTTTGCAATCGCAGATTAATTCAGTAATCCCCTTTAAAGATAATGGCTCAATTTAGCATTATCTAAAGTATTTGCATGTATAAGCTCCCTGTTATTTGTATAATAATTCTATTCAATACACCAGGGAGAGCCAAACCTTGTCACGATAGGAGCCATATACTGTCTATCAGAAATTCGCGAGAGCCGCATCTTATATATAAATAGAAGAATAACACAAAAATCGGACCCCTACGTCAAATGAGGAGGTAAAGGTCCGATTTTTGTGCTATTCCTCTATGTATGAGAGCCGCATTAAGGGTCTAGAAGAGCCACGAACCGCAGTTTTGCCATTATTCATACATAATTTCCAGATTTATTTGCCTATTTCTAGAATATAAGTCTATATCGATTGTTTGCTATATATTTTCTAAAATAAATACCCACAACAGACCGATAAATAACAGCATAAATTCCTATCTGGACACGTTAGACCTTTACTTATTGAAGATAAAAAAGAGAAAATTTTGGTATATAAAATAAGAAGGGCACTTAGTTATATATAAAATTACGTACTATTATGGGATTTTAGTTTTCTATGGATACGTAACTATGAACAAATAAGAATTTAATTATAATTTATGACTTCATAAAATACAACGAATTACCATCGAATTTAATTACCTCTATTCTTTAGCTAATTACAAGTTATTATTCAGACATCGGACGTGAATTCTCTTACTGAAAGCAACGTATTTATGGATCTAAGATAAGCTTAGGAAATTATTGACGAAAACGTGAATGATTAATGTATTTATTAGCTTTCTCGAAGGATGCTGGAGTAAATTCAATCCGAATATAACCTTATTTTCTCTTTTTCCCTCTTTCGAGTTATCTTTACTTGCTTCGGATGGACGTATGATTTATATATTGCTCTTAGGCTTTGTTTAAACTTTGTTACAAAGTCGTAAATAATAATATTCTTCTATTATGGTTTTCTATATTAGAAACCATAACTCATTGATGACTTCAAGTTTTCCTGTTTCTTTTCTGACTCATATTTACTAAATGCAATCTCGGCTTCCCTTTGATCTATCAATTAATCAGCACTCGCTACCTTTTATTTTTACATTCGTAATCGGTTATTGGCTCGTCTGCCAATATTTACAGATTGAGTTTTAACAACACACCACATGGAATTTCATCTGTAATAAAATCTTAACATTTTATTACGGACGACATTCCGTAGATGTTCAGGTTTTAACTACGAGTGACAAGTCTTCTTTGTGGAATTTCAGCTACTCTATATCGCATGTTTATTCGGGAATTATTTAACAGATTTAGCATTCTGAATATATTAGTATAAAGATTTATCTTGATATAATTACATAATTTAATTCTGTTTATCAATTTACGTTTGCAATTTGCATGGTTACGATAGTAAATAGCTGCTTACAATGTAGGGAGACTGTGGAAAAAGGGCTTGTAATTCAGTTGATAAGAGGTCTAATTCGCTTTTCGTATTTCGATTAGCGCTATTTAAAATTAAATATTATTAAATGTATATATATACTAATTATTTTCTGAATTAATCAACTGATAATTAATTACAAAGTCATTAAAAAAAATCTAGAAGAATGCTTCATTTTACTCTGTACGTGTGACGTTCCTTGTTCCTTTTATAACGTCAAATTTCGTACAAAAATGTCGGAAATTTCGAATAGATTATAACAATTTAAAAATATTTTATAACCTTCTAATATATAGTTAAACCTGTATAAACCGGACTCGTACAGTACCGAATATTTTTCCAGTTTGACAGATTTCTGGCTTATTAACGTACAGGTTTTACTGTACGTTCTACTTCTTAATGAACACGAAACATGGCTTAGACCAGCTGTTCTCAACCTTTATTTAAATATAAAACAATAATTTGGAAATATATATATATATATATTTTTAATTCATTACGTCCATTTCTATAAATTAGAAAGTTTTAATTTGAATACTTCTATGGAAATTCCTAGTGTTATATTATAAAATTAAGACATCCATCTTCGTCCATCCAAAATTATTAACGGTAATCTCTTTGTTTTATGTGCTACAAGTATATAGTATTTGACATAACATAGATAATAGGTTTCATCCAGCTCAAGCAATGCCATAAAGACGACAACTTCAATAAATGTAGTTTCTCTTCTGCAACGTCTTTTCAGCATTTATGATACTTCCATTTCAATAAAATGTATACAGAGTAACAGAATTTGAACATTTCAGAAGATGAAGTTCAAAGCAGGAAGAGTTTTTTTTTCCTCGGGAGAAATTGTTATCGAATTTTGGATTTACTCGATTGTTCATCGATTTATCGATGAGAAGAGACAAAGAAATATAATTTCTTTAAATGGATTGATTGATTATTTCATCACAAATGATACGATTTTCGGATTTTCGGTGCATCAAAGATATATAATTCGTAGTTTTAGATGTCGATTTAAACGGAAAAAACAAAGAATGCTTACAAAACAAAGAAGTTCGGTACGCCAGATAATGATTATTTCCTTGTAGAATTTCAAATAATTTTTGCACAGTTTTTTTGCGAAACAGAAAAGTCTAACTGTTAATGAATGGTGAGAACAATCGATAATTGTTAATTATATATAGTTAAATCGCTGGTCGTAAAATTATAATGTTGATCCGGAAATGCTATTTAATTCATTTAATTATGTTCAAAAGCAAATTATGCCGTTCGAAAATGATTTATTAAACTTTATAATATCGAATCTTAACTGTTGCTTTCTTTTAACATCAAGAATAAATTTTTATATTGTTTTTAATATATTCAATACTTACTGTGAAAAATATTCAACAAAGAAATGTGATAAATATTACTGATGTAGGGGGGTTTTTTGTTGGCTTTAAGTTTAATAATTTTAATTAATCATTATAAAAATTATTTTAAAAAATTGGGTTAATGTTACCTATGGTTCCAAAATGGCGGCTCGTCTCTGATTCCAGCAAATAGAAGAAAGGAAACAGTGGGGACGCACGTTCTAACCTAACCTAACCTATTATAATTAATCACCACAATTATTACCAACAAAATTATTAGAATAGGTTAGGTTAGGTTAGGCTATTTGCTGGAATCAGAGACGAGCCGCCATTTTGGAACCATAGGTAACATTAACCAAAAATAGATTATTTTAAATAGGATTATTACTGAACTGTGATTAATAATTCGGATTTAATTTAAATTTACGACTTAAATATATCTTATTATCGTTTAAGCTTTATATCCCCAATTGAAACTAATCCCTAAACTAATTTAAGTTATAGTTTTCCATTATAACCAATAAGTTGTGATGTATATAATGTTATATACAGGAAACTATGATTAAACCTTAATTCAATTATCATCAACAGAAAAGATATTATTAAAATACCTTATTAAATAACAAAATTTAGTTACCTGTACGAAGTCAATTACAGTAAAACCTGCGTAAACCGGAATCGCAGGTACAGAATACTTTTCCTGTTTAACAGGTTTCCATTTTGAACAGGTTTTACTGCATAACTAAATTTAAAATTATATTCTAAATTATTAATAGTTAATTTATTTAGTTAATTCCCATTATTAATAACTAACTCGTAAGACATAAGTACACCTTTACAAAAGGATCTCCTATTGAAAATTGGGATCAAAATTGATCAATTCGATATTAATTCGAAACAAAAAACGATACCAGAAAGAAATTTTGCTGGAATTCATTAAAACTCAAAGCGCACGAACAACATTTTTCGCGAAATTCAGTGCTTTTTCAAAGGAAAAAAAAATTGATTTCCGTTTTTTACAAGCTATTTTCAAATTTGGAGGGGGCATAATTCATATTACTTTTGACAGATTCATTATAAAACTACCCAAATACAACAAGACATTTTTTTTTTACTTTTGCTTCGTTCGTTATCTAGAAAATTTGGAAGCAAACAAAACAAAAGGCGAGAACATAAACCCCACTCTTTTTGTATTTGTTAAAATTTTAAAAGCATAAAATTATTCACATTTACATAAAATCTCTCGGAATATTTTAAATCTAATCTCGACGTATTCGCGAATAATTTAGTGGGAAGAATTATATATAATTTACTTAACTCGATATTAATTATTTGGAGAAATAATGATATCCCAATCGACATCATTAATTCATTTTCGAGATATTAAAAGAAATCATTACTGTATTTTATTTCATACGAATTAATGAGCGGAGTGCTGATGTTCATATTCTTTTTATTTTTTTTTATTTTTTATAAAGCATCTCGCATTCGATCTGATCGATCAGAAATGTATTTTATCAATGGCCCATCCGGATTTAATCTAACCAACAGTTTAATTCGATAGAAAACTTCGGATCAATCAACAAAAACTTAATAGGAATCTACAGCTGGATTTATTAATCCTCAGTTTGTTGGTTATCGATCGAAACCATCTTCCAAAATATATATAAACGAGAAAAAAAGAAAGAAACTATCCTGAAATGGTTTCGACAGAAATGTCAATGTTTTACAATGCTTTTCTTTATTGAAATAAATGTCGGTCGTTGTATCTTTCATATGCTCTTCACATACATACACGGCATTCAGATGAGTGAGTTGAGCTACATTTTAACAATCTTCTGGCTAAAATTTCTATATAAGAATTGATATTTTCGGTAAAATAAAGTAAAGAAAAAGAAAAAGAAAACAACGAAAATCTGTCGTAACAAAATTTTATTAATGCACTTAAATAAAATCATAAATTATTCAGTCGTGTGTTTTAGATCGTAAGTCGTGCGCTTTCATAGAAAACAAAAGTTGACAAATAAATAAATAAATACGAGAAATAAAAAGATCAGAATCCTGTTAATGTCATATTCTTCTTTAGTGATAATTTTATCTTTCTGCGAGGAAAAATTTCCCTCTTCCCGAAAAGTAGTCATTGAAAATTTGTTCGGTCGAGATCATCTGTCAATGTCAGACCATTTACTTGGTGCTTTAAGCACTTTTCACAAGTAATGAAAGGCTAAATAATAAAAGGTTAATCTACAACTTTTTGTTAAATAAAAAAAAAATTCCTCTTCAACGAAATTGATAGGATTAATGATTACATTATCACTCGATTAACAGTACAATTCAGGTAATTTAATCTAACAAGTAAGAGTCATTTGCCATTGAGTAATTTCTGAAATTTCATTTAAGGCACCGCTGAAACCGGTAGAAGAAACGTTTAAATTCATAAATTTAATAGTTTAATTAAATATATATATATATTTTGAAAAAATCAATCGATTCGTTTAAGTTTTTTTACAAGAAAATTTGAGAATTAATTGTTTTCAATTATAAATGAATCTTATTTTAGTTTTTCATTGAGTCGTTGCCTCGAAGAGTGCAATCGAAGGCTACCGAGTTAATGCGGTATTAAAATCGATAATTAAAGAATTGCATATGCAATATTTTGAGAATTAATTTCTAAGAGATGATAAATATACCAATAATTACTAAATTAATTTTTAAATCGATTTTAATCAAAGATTTTTGTAATAAAAAAATTGCAAAAATTACTATAATTATAAATACAATAGTTAATTTTACATAAAACTAAATTTAATTTTAGTTAAATTATGTATATCAATAATAAAATTATTGTTATTATTTTAATTACGAATTAAAATTATAAAATTTTCTTTTCGGTGAATTGAATTTTTAATTTGTGATAAGAAATGAAAGATTTGTTCAATTAAAATTAGACAAATAAGAAAACAAGAATATAATAATAGTAAATGTTTCAGTAAACGACTCTTATGATTCCATGGTTTCTGCTTTCAAGAAATTTGTGACTAACTCCTACGTATCTGCATCCGAGGCACACCTAAGTTAGTTCTTTAATTCAAGGAACACATAAAACTCGCATGATGAAAGGTCTGGACTGTAAGGTGGTGCTGTAGAATTTCCCATTTAAGTTCTCAAACTTGTCAGGAATCACGTTGGCAGTGTTCATTATCATGCAAGAGAATCACACTTTCTGACAAGCCTCTGAGCTTCTTGATTGCCGTGCGAAGTACTTCCAGGGTTTCATCTTACAGTAAGGACTTTTCAGTGGATTAAAGAAGCACCCGAAGGATTTCAGGTTTTCCTCGAATGCAGAAGTGCAGGAGGCAGTTACAAATTTCTTGAAGTGGAAACCAGAGGACTTCTTCGAGCATGCAATCCCAAGTTACCCAATGGAACAAATGCCTCAATGCTAAGGGGCATTTTTTCTTTAACTTACAGGTAACAGTTTGCGTATAAATTTACGTTGGCCCACTCTCATTTGACTTACCTTAATATTTCAAGCCGTATTAGTTAGTTTATGTTAATTTTATTGCAAAAATTTGGTATTAAAGTAATATACAGTTGAAAATTCAGTAACGACCACTTCTAAACGGCGGCCATTTTCTTGGATACGTTTCATTTTAAAATGTGTACTAAATAACTTCCAAACAACGGCTTTTTTTTAATTTTCCCATCATTGTCCGTTGTTCAGAGGTTGCTAAAATATCGAATAAAACTTAAAAATTATTTTTCGTTCGAATACAAAAAAAATTACTGATAATTTATGCTATACTTTAAAATTATGGGTTAATGTTACCTATGATTCCAAAATGGCGGCTCGTCTCTCATTCCAGCAAATAGAAGAAAGGAAACAGTGGGGATGCACGTTCTAACCTAACCCAACCTATTCTAATAATTTTGTTGGTAATAATTATGGTAATTTATTAGAATAGGTTAGGTTAGGTTAGAACGTGCACTGTTTCCTTTCTTCTATTTGCTAGAATCAGAGACGAACCGCCATTTTGGAACCATAGGTAACATTAACCAAATTATGTTTAATTACACAAGTTTCTCTAATTTATCTTACGTACTTATATAACATATAAAATCCCAAAATAAATAATAAAAATGTTTGTATACAGTTCTATATATTGTAAATCAGATAAAGAAATATTGTATTAGAATAAGAGTCTTTGAATGGCTTCGAAGATCGCTAGAATAAGGAAGAAATGATGATGATGATATCTATTTTTGTTATCCAGGCTTCTGTAATTGATATTGATGTTCTCAATCCGATTTTAAATTGAAATTTCTTTGAAGGATTTAGACAAATATAACTAGAATTAATCTCATTATTTATTTATTTATTTACTTTAGAATAAGTTATAAAAGCCGAAGAATAAATCTCATGATTTAAAAGGGTTTTATAAACCAAATATTAATTTTATTTTATATATGAACAGGGCGAACCCAGGGACTTCTTTGAGTTCTAAATCCTCTACTGTATTTTTTAAAAAAAGTAATAAAATAAAAATGTTACGATATAAATTGTAATATAATTAAAATTACGATAGTCGATCGATTGGTGACGTCCTTTATAACGTATAAACAAAACTACTTTAGAAAAGGACAGCCTAAAATCGAATTTTTCTGCAATTTTATTTGAAAGACTAAGGAGTAATTCCGAGGAGTAATACAATATTCGTCGTTTCGTGCAGACAGTTCATCATCAGCCATCCTTACTTGGAAAGAAATCTTGAAGTATCGAGGGACAGTTGTCAAAGTATCTCGAAAAGAAAAAAACTGCAGCCATCAAAGTTTCAAACATTTCAACTTTTATAATAAATATTTCAATTTGTTATTATTTTTCTTTTAAAAAACACACATTTATTGCTTAAAATATCTCGAAATCTTCATTCGTTTAAGAAATTTTTATATTTAAATGCATAAATCAAAACTTTCGCTTACTCTAACTGATAAAATACTCATAAAATTAATTATCAAAAGTATTAAATTTTCACATCTTAATTAATCAAATTAAATTTCATAGCTAATAATATAGTATTAATTAATTCTTATATATTAAAGTTTACATAATTTATATCGAATAATTTAGCAAATTAAGAAGAAATAATAATAATAATAATAATAAGGTTAAATATATTCCTCGACCGCCTACAGTATACATATTCCCCGAAGGAAATGCTTCTCGTTAAACTCAATTCTATCCAGGGAATGGTACATCACATAATTAGTGATACAATTGGTCAATCAATTGATTTTCTCAGCCTTACCTTTTCGGGCATAATTTCACCGGATGCATCCGCTCTTCTGACATTCTCCTGAGCTTCTCGAGTTGATTGACTTTTGACTTTCGATTTATTACTACACTGGATTTGTTGTATGCACGAATTGCACATCCACGAATATTTCTTTAGAAAAAAAGAATATATATATATATATCATTTCCATTTCTTTTTAAAAAAATTCTGCTTAGCATCAACTATGTTTATATGAATGTAGAGATGCATCACTAACGTTACTGTATATACATTATGCAAGTTCTTACCTTTCCTTCTACAATTGGGCATTGTCCACACTTTTCACAAAAGCTCTTCCAGCATTTTGAACATTTGATTGATGTCCTAATAGTTAGTTCTGTCGCGTGGCAAGAAGGACACATTATCTGAGTAGTTACTGAATTGGGAAGAGATTCGGCTCTGACCAGTTCTGCTGATCTAGTATATATACATACATATATATATGTGTGTGTAAAAAACGTTATTATTAAACTTATAACATGAATTCCTGCATTATTCATATAATATACAAATGAGGTAATATATAACGGGTATAATAATTATCTACTCGAAGTGTTTCTGATGGTATGTAAAAGATTAACGACAAATTTAATCTATCTTTACGACTTAAAATATGAAAATGTTTATAATTTAGTGGTCAATTAATTCTTATATTAATAATTGTACACAAAACTTATAAATGTTTATCAACATCATCTTACGTAATATTAATAATAAAATATAAATGAAGTTATTAAAGTAAACTTCAAAATTAAATTAAAGGAAATATTAATTTTAATTTTTAACTTCTCCCATTAAAATTTTAAAATATTGTATCTTTTTTGAAAATTTTACATTATTAAAACAATATTTATATATATATATATATATATTTACATTATCTATATTTTCTTGGCTGTTAAAGAGGTTGTTTGATCGATATAATAGAATTGATAGGCCCCCTTAATAGTTGATCCATGCGCTACGTAAACGTGGATCAACTACGGGAGGACTTTCTATGGGAAACTGTCCCTATTTAACTGTTAGACACGTGAATAAAACCTCGAAAACTCCCGTTGGTGAAGCGCGAACCCGCGACCGAATAACACCGAACAGTGGTTCGGTGTTATCTGGTCATTGGTGGACATATAGAACAGAGATAGTTAAATTTCGACTATCTAGGTCTTCACGTTTTATGGTCACATGTATACAGTATATAGATATATGTGTGTGTGTGTTGCTTTAAATTTCAAGATCCCATGGATCTAAAATTTTGAAGTTTGTCTTTAAATACTTTTATGTATAGAACATTAATATCATTACATATCGGAGATTATAAGTCGAGGGGTGAGATAGAGGGGTAGGGATCATATCTTAAGTACGTAACACTTAATGAACATTTTATTCGTTATTGGCCTTAAAAATTTCCCCAAAATGAAGCTTTTCCCTTTGTAGTTTGGCTAAAATTTTACACCACAGTTTTCAATTGAAACTCTCATGAAATATTATTAAACCAATATGTACATTTAAGGCCACATGCCCTTCCTGAGTTGATTATAATTTAAGTATTTTTGTATTTTCCAATTTGTATCCAATTGAAAACTGTGGTGATAAGTTCGTAAAATTATAGCCAAATTACATATAACTATTAAGAAGATATAATACAATACAAGACGAAAAGCAAATAATTATACTTATAATAGAAATTTGCCAAGCTTCCTTTCGGGTTCCCTTAACTTCCTGTTCGAGTGACGGGAAAGTCGTTTAAAACACATCTTAACTATTGTATACAAATGTGTATACGTGAATTTAGCACATTTAAATCTTTTTATTGTATTTATTTATTTAACTTTTTCTTCGTTTACTTATTTACAAAGGTAAGGGGAGACCCGGGTTCCTGAATCGCTCTCTACGCTTCTTTACAACGAATTAAAAAATAATAATAATAAAATTTTAAAATATTTATAAATGCTGCTGCATCACTTTGTGGTTCCTTTGAAAGAGTTTTTAAAATGTCATTTCTGTAAAGAATTTCTTAAGTTATCCTTTTTCTATAATTTTAAAGGAGAAGCAATCGATAAAATTTGAATAAATCATATATATATATATATATATTATATAATATTATTGAATATAAATTTTGCGACAAACAAACCTTTAAAAAATCCAATTGAAACTTGAATAAAATATACATTAAAAAATTAAATGATATCATTTATAATTTTGTTATAACATTCGACAATAACACAGCAAATAATTAAAGTAAAATGATAAATTAAAGAGGGAAATCGTTATTTACTATTTTATATTTTATTTATTTATTTATTTTTTTTAACCTTTAAATAACCAAGAAGATAATTGATCACGAAATATATTTCGTTTAAATTAAACAATTAATTATATTCGTGTGTTAACTCTAGAGCAACACTTATAATTAATTATTAAACTCTAAATTTTGATGAAGCCTTAAGAGATAAGAAAAAAATAATAATAATAACAAGAGAAGATGGAAGCAAACTTCCTATTTTCTTATCTGATTAAGTTGTATCTTTACTTAGAATTTATTAATTATACTTGTTATTATTTGATGTTAAAACTTTCTACGTGGCACGTTAAACTAATTTGAATAATTAAGAATTATCGTGGAAATATTTCACGACAAAATAATTAACCTCTCATTACTTATTTTACGTTTAAAAATTCAAAATTATTATTATTATTTTTTTTCAAATTTTCACAAATAAAAATAATATTTTTCACGAAATTATCTTCCACACGAGGAAACAATCGCTCCACACTTCAATACAACAACAGCAACAGAGTGGAGGGTCCAGATCGCATTTCGGGGGTAGCAATTTAATTCTTGTAATACCTCGATTTAGTACCGCCACTAAATGGAGTGTAAAGCTAAATTGAACCCCCCACCAGCGAGAATTATGTATTATTATAGTAAATTGCAATTTGATAGTTTGTAAGTCACTGACTTAGCCATCACACTATAATTTCCGGTTTAAAATCGTACAATGCCGGGCTTTATATTTAATATTTAGGAAGAGATTTTATTTACAAGTATTCATTGACGCTTTACGAGAGTGGCGCTACATCGAGGTTTTAACATATATAAAATATTTTATTGGCATAATAATTATTTATAGTATAAAAAAAAAACAGTTGGAGTTGTTGTTGCATTTATTCTTTAAAATTAAAAAAAGAAAAAAAATTATAAATATTTTAATTACCATTAACATAAATTACAATAAAAACAGATTTAATTAATTTAAAATAAAATTGTTTACATAAATTTCTCGAATATTAATTAAAAATAATAGATTTTTATAATATAAAAAAGTAAATTAATGAGTTAATTTTAAGTAAAAATTATTTAAATGTAAACTTTATTATTTTTTTAAGAAAACAGAAAAGAAAAAATGTTATAAATTTTGCATTTTTATTTATTTTTTTAAGCTTAAGTAATACGAATTTTTATGTATTTTTATAATGTAAATGTTATAAAAATGTATATAAATTTTTATGTATTAAAATATTCTTTCATTTGCATTATAAACATCGACTTTAAATATGTGCTTATACTCTAGCCATTGTATGATCCAGACTAAACAAAATTCCACGTCTTAGAGAAACAAATCTGATCGAAAATGAATATTTGATGGTGATGTTGGATTCTATTTTAGACATTTTCTTTTCGAATTCTTCTAAAATTCAAAGCCACGTATGAAAGAAAAACAAGTTTTTAATATGACAAATAAATATTCCAGATTCAATTACCATTCCGGCTGTTATATAGGTGAAATTACTGTAAAAACTGGGGGCATAAAGGGGCCTTTTGTGATAGATCCTGCCTCGATTCTTCTTAAAGTCGAATGTTTTAAAACCAATTTTGATTAAAGAAGATACGTTTTATTAAATTATCTACGTGGTAACTACAAATTTAAATTAATTAGTTTATATAACAATTAGTTTATTTCATTGATTTGCCAGCTTATGGCTTGTAGCTAAATTGTCATGGCCTTCTCCAGAATCATCGGTTCTATCAGTACATGACAATAGATATGGGAATAAGACAACTTTCCTGTTATAGCAAATTTATGTCACTCATGGGTGTCATTTGGATTCTTGCGATTTACTCTATAAGAAACTTTCTTTCTTTCTCTACAGAAAAGCTGTTAGAAAACTCCCCATTTGCACGCTACTGACACTTATAACGACTAATATTAATAGTCCGAATATCTTGAATATTCAATTTATAATCCACAGTTTGGTTCTTTTGTTTTTATTTTTTTAACTTGTATAAAATTAATCTTAAGACAAATCTGTTGAATACGAAAGCGTTCTGGCAACAAAGGATCATCGTTATCAATTTTACGACCTTTTAATTGCTTTACGACATATTCTGATAGAAAATATCAAGGGATATCCTAGAACTTTTCGACTATAAATCCGGTTAAAGTCGATAAAAGAAAAAGAAAAATGATCCCAAGATACGAAAGCGAATATTAACGAGCAATTACTTATTGTCGCATCGTCACAATGCCGGCATGCAATTTTAAATCATTAATTAAAAAAAAAAATCGGGGCATTTCTCCCCTAAACATTCCATTTCTGGTCTCGATTTTTTCTCTATCTAACTCTGTTCTCGAGATTTTAGAAAGACAGACGGACAAACAGACGGATCTACAGTTTAAAAATTGCATCCCAATAAAAATTTATACTACAGAATAAAGGACATAAAATTAACTTTTTATATCCCCAAAAAAAGTTTTAATTTATTAATTAATTTCTTTTAAATATTTCATTTAAAAAATTCGTTACGCTATTATTTAAACATATTTTTATTGTTAATTTTGAATTACTTAATGTAAATTTCTAAATAAATAATTAAGGAACGTAGAAAAATTCAAATAACATAAATAAATGAAAGTTAATTAATTTAGTAATTAATTTAAATCATTTGTTTTTTATTTTCTTATTTATCCAACAGGAAGAAGAAATGAATTGTTTGTTATACTTGTTATAGTGTTGTTTTTTTTTGTCTTCCACTTGTCACACAATCATAAAGATATTGGAATCTAGCTGCTAACATAATTTCCACTAGAAGAAATGATGTTTCATCACTATCGGAAAGACTAATATTAATATTCTTTTATAACTTAACACCGAATAATTGCTAAATTAATTTTTGAAATTGTATCATTTAAACAACAGTGCAACAATCATTATAAGCGTTTTTATAATCCTCTTCCTCATTATCAAATTTCCATGCCTGATTATAATAATGACGAGTAATAACAATAATAATAAAATATTATTTTCATTGTGTTTTTGTGTGTGGAAAAAAAATGCGCTAAATACTGTTAAAATCTTAAATTTCTACTTTATAATTACGTAAGAAATAAGGGGTGGTCTCTCGAGAAACGAATATATCTCGGTTAACTGCCCCCGAATTTGAGCCACCCTATTATTATATAATTGTATTTTAAATTAAATTTACACTTAATATTTGTTAGAAACAAAACGTACTGTACATTTTTTATTATAATTTTCCCATCGTTAGTATACTGATAACAAGAAAAAATTTCTAAAAAATTCTCTTTTAAATGTGATTTTTCATGCTGCTTTAGATTCTTTTGGTCGCTCATTTTTTTATTATTTTCAGAGTTAACAATGATTAATAGTTAGTGGATAATAAAACTCTATCGAAGGTATGAAATTTTGGCTCTGTTCCCGTTGTAAAACTATGAATGACGTTTCTATGGAACATTTGCTAAAACTAAAATTGATGTTCCTCGATCATTCTTCATTTTGAAAGATGGGAAATTTTTTTATTATTGTTATTATTTTTACTCGTGTTAAATCGCTTAGATTCTTCGACTACTCAGTACTTTAAAGTGGCCATTAGTTTTATTTTATATTCTGTGGCTTTTAAATGGCTTGAAATTTTCAAAACCATGCTAATAAACAAACCAAAATTACATTATTTTGCTATGTTTATTAAACATTTTTATTAAAAATCAAAATCAATTAATATAACGGATACTCGCGGGTCATAAAACTGCTTGTTGTAGCGAGGTGTCCGCCCTATACAGGTATTGTGAAAATTACCTTTAAACGTAGTCTACACTACTTTTATTTGCCAATAAATAATGTACATATCGTGCAAAAATACAGTAAGTGATGAATTATCATAAAAGAGTCAATATTATGGCTTTGTTTTTAAAAAATTCAGTTGGTTTTTGTAAGTGATTGTAGTAACCTGCTTTTCGCTATGCATAATTAAATCTTGTGCTAACTTTACTGTCTGCGTCGTGTTTGCTCACATCTGTAGTTCACGTAGTTCAGACCCTCTATTTGGTGGCTCTGTTGCAGGTGTCATCACTATCATCTTTATTCTTCCTCTCTTGAATCTCAGAAAGGATGTGTATTTGAATTGATGGGATAAAGCAACGCGGGCAATCTGCCAAGGGGGTGCCTCCCAGGAGGATTTTCTATAGGAAACTGTTCTCTATTTAGGTGTCAAAGACGGAAATTCCACCCGACCATCCCTTTGATCATGCGTAAACCCGGGAACAATTACAAAGTGTTCAGTGGTTTTATCTACTCGGCCGCCATTGGTGGGCGAATCTCAGAAAATAACTGAAAGATGGTTTTTGTATCTTGGCTCGCGTGTCGACGTAATGATTTGCAGCGATAACAAAATCTTGCTGTATTCACGAAACCTTGTGTTGTTTCCATATCACTCGCAATAGTTGCCGCAAAATTGTTAGCGTTGTCATTGCTGGGAAAAAATCCGGCTTTGAAAAGAACAACCCTAAATTGTTGATGGCAGAACTGTCTTCAATCGCTTGAAATATATGAAATGATTTGGAAGACATTGAGTTGCTTTGTCAGCGTTTCGAGCATCGCTCGAAACGCTGACAAAGCCGAAAGGAACGATTTAAAGAAAGGCCAGTGGGATCCTCTTCTTGCTTATAACGTGTTAGACCGATAAATGAAGCGGTCTCTAACGCTGATTGGCTAAATTTTAATCCGTCATAAGCGACACGAGAAAGTGAAAAAAGGAGCGAGATGACAGGAATGGTAATTGTGGAATTGAATGGATGTCCGAGGATCCGTTTTCGACAAATCTCATCGATGTGACGTATGCTACTGCATCGAAAAGTGTTATTTCTGTTGGTATGTTCGTAAGATGCGTATGCTTCCCGCGAAAAACTGATGTAAACACAAACATAATGCTAAATTCTACAGCGGCAAATTAGCCAAGATAGAAATTTTACTAAGTTACGTCTTAATAAAATTGTGCAGTCAAATCGATTTAAGAACTCGACAGGGAATACAGTATTGGGTTTTTGGAATCGATTTGACTGCAACCGCAGAAACTCCAAACAAGGAAATCACTCGATGAGAATGTTCTGTCTGTGTCCGTAATGAAGAGTGTCCACGAAGTCAATCGTTATAGAGTTATACACTTTTTTTTTACACACGCAAAAATTGTCCGCTTTAGAGAGGTGTCTGTTAAGAAATTTTTCATTCTGTTCGAAAAATAAACGATTATTTTAGAATATTTTTATTATCGAAATTAATTAAATTTTTTTATAAGTAATTTTATTTACTATATAAAAGAGAAGTGAGTAGACATTTTATTTCTCTTTCTGGTATATTTTTGGAAAAAATTGATTCAATTTATAATAAAATAAAGTTTATAAAAATAATATATTTGTACAAATGTTCATATTTTTCCTTTATCCTTAAATCTTTGCATAATTTTTCATTGAAATTACAATAAATATTATATAACTTGAATTTTTATACATTTTATGAGCCTTATCTGTGACTTTTTATTTTCTAAATTTAATTAGGTCTCTATTATATTCAATTAATATAGGGATCAAATGTATATTCAACTGATAACCTTCTCTTAAATAAATTCTTATTGGTACGAATAAACAGAGGGGAGGAATGTTAAGGTAGAATCTATATAAATCTATATATAACGACATCACAGTTCATTGTTTTCAAAAATCTGAAAAGAAAAACAATAAAATACATCTTATTTTATTATTATTGCAATTTTTTTTCTATTTTACGACAAATTATATTGATTTTTATATTATTTCTTTGCATGCGAATCAACATTTAATGTTAATTGAATGGAATACAGTAAAAAGCATTATTTATTATAAATATAAATAAAAGAATGCAACTCGAAATTTAACGTACAGAAGAAGCTCGGATAGAAGAGGCAGCACCACAGTTGCCCCGGGCCCCAGACTACCAAAATTTGAGACTATGAGGCCCTGCTTATACGCAGAAGGGGTGCTAAAGAATCTGAGAAATACAGTTATGAATCTGAGAAATACAGATGCTCGGTGTTCATTATTTATATTAAAATGGTTTCTCATTCACTTTATAATTATGTATTATTAATAAATTCATTAAGACAAAGATCTTTAAGCTTAAGAAATAGGCAAATTTAGCTGTAGGATAGAGAAAAATAAAGAAAAGTTTTTCTCAAGATAACGCACGAATTCTCTTTAAACAATTATTTGAAAAGGAAGTAAGTCCATTTCGATAATACACGCCATTATATAAAATCGATAAAAATAATCGAAATCGGTAAAATTTAATTATAAAATATTTAAATATCGTTTTTTAAGGAAATAATAATAATAATTGCGCGAATTTTTCATGAATAAAACGAAAAGCGCAGATGTTTAATATGAGAAAAACCAAAAAAAAACCAACATTTTTCTCAGTTATAATAAAATGTACTTTTTTTAAAATATAAAATATACAAAATTTCATCTTGAAAGTAATAAAACTTCACATAGAAAAGAAAAAGAAGAAGAACAACAACAACACGCGAATTGTCAATGCGATAATCAAAATGGAGGAAATTAATGCACGGTTTATTTTATTATGCATTATAATTGGAACCGAACAAATAGAAAATGAATGTATAATATAATAAATAATACAATTGGGACACGTTTCCCAATTTGTATTTGGCTATAAACATTGTTTCCAATGTAGGAACAAGAATGATGATTAGCGAGGTGAATAGATTAGCCGCCGAACATAAATCTTACAGTGACCAATTCATTATTAACGATATAATCGTTAAGTAAATGTTTAAAAACGTAATATTTAAAGATACAAGCCAATAAATTTACTTATTATAAAACATTTATTTATTAAAAAACACCAAGTACAGTGTATTTTCGTTCTTCTTCCGGCGGCCAAATAAACTTATTATTTAACTATATATATATATTTAATTCACGCTAGAATTGAATAAACTTTTAATTCCGAGAATTTAATAAATATTAAAATACAAATATTGTATTTAATTTATTTTATATTCATTTTTTATTCTTCAAAATGTAATACATTTTATACGTTTACGAGAGTATATTTGAATACGTTTCGTCGGTATCGAGATTAACGTCAACGATTAAATATTATTTAAAATTATTTTTAAAACTTTTTATAGGGCTATTTATTTATTTATATTTCACTTTATATTTATAGTAATTTTATAAAATCTTTATAAAGATTAGTCGATATCGAAAGACAAATGGTTTTAATTAACCCAACTTCTCTCACCAGGTGGCAGTACTAGCGATGTCTCCTGTAATTATGGTTGTCAAGGAGACGTACTCTATGCTTGTCTTCCAACTTGTCAATATTTGTGTCGTCCTTTTTATTTAATAAAGATTTCTTTAGATCATTGTGTGGCTTGTTTGCTTTCGGGTTCTTATTTAACATAAAAATATTGAAAATTTTCTTTAAAATCCTTTGATTAGCTTCAATGTAATCGGATGAAAGATGAGCAATGTGACTTTTTCTTTTTTTCTCTCCTCCCCTCCTTCTCTTCAATGAGAATTAACAAATATATAAAAATGGAAACTTCGGATCGATATTTACGATCCTAATTAACTGAAGAAACTTAATTAACAACTCGAAACTCGAATTATTTTCGTCGCTTCCTTACATCGACCACACCTACCGAAGGTGCCCCGATGAGAAAATAGCATCGAATTTTAAAATTTAAATAATATCTTGTAACTTAATTTGTATGATTTACTGCTCGGATAACAGCTTATGTGTCGTTGCTCGAATAGATTCACAGTATATACAGTATATGTAATTACAGCTACTGTTCAGCATTCTCTGTTCGTGTAAAGCAAGCATTTCTGTTAGTGGCGAGGAAAGATAATGAGAAATAATGGATTTTTCTTATCTAATTTACACATATCAACATTTATGACCTCGAACGTGAACATATTTGCAAACGAATCTGTAAAGACATTTTTTATTTATTTATTTTATTCTGATTAATATCGAGTTTTTATGACGTCGACACGCGAGTATATAAACTTTGCTTGCCTAGATATGTCCTTTATTAGCTTCAAAATATATATATATATATTTGGTCCCCCTCAAAGGAAAATCATTTATAGACCCGTGTCTTTTCAATTTTTCGGGTTTTTCCCCCTAATTAAAAAAACGGGTTAATGTTACCTTAGGTGCCAAGATGGCGGCTCGTCTCTGATTCCAGAAAGGAAACAGTAGGATTCACGTTCTAACCTAACCTAACCGACGGCCGGATGGCCGAGCGGTAAAGGCGGCAGCCTACCTCTCTGGGGGACCCGGGATCGAATCCGAACGGTCGAATAATCCCCAGGAATTTTTCGGGGGGTGGTCCGTTCGGATATGTCGGGCCCCGTCCCTCACCACCCGGTCGCCTCATTGTGGGCCTGGCCGAACCCATAATGGGCCTACTAAAAGAGGCCCTCTTAGTGCCCACAGGGCGGAAAGAGTTAAAAAAAAAACCTAACCTAACCTATTCTAATGATTTCGTTGCTAATAATTAGGGTAATTTATTAAAATAGGTTAGGTTAGGTTAGAACGTGAATTCCACTGTTTCCTTGCTGGAATTAGAGACGAGCCGCCATCTTGGCCCATAAGGTAACATTAACTAAAAAAAAAAAAAAAAAAAAAACGAAAAATAAGTAGAAATGGTCGAGGGAAAATTGAAGCAGGATATTCGAATTTATAATGAAATTAAATCTAATATCGAGGGAATAATTATAATTCTTGAAAGAAGTTTTATTACTTTGAGGTATGAGTGTTAAAGAATTAAGAAGTGTAACGTTGTAATTTTTCAGGACGTATCCCTGGACTGTAATTTTAGCAAAGAAATATGAGCGAGTGGTTGACAGCATAAAGATGAACCCACTTGCAAGGGGTATTTTTCTTTCTTTTTCTTTAAATACGAAATTCATGTTATTAACCTAAAATATATTATGCCAAATGCTAATTTGTGGTAGTTCTTAGAAGATATTTTCTGGGTAATATATTAATCTTCTCCCTTTTTAAGCAACTTAAAGATGTAGAATCAAATCCCAGTGAAGAAAAATATAAAGATACTTGCAGAATGGATCTATATTTGTGAAGATTTTATTCTGAAAAAATTCACAAATATAGAGGCAAAAATTTTCCACTCGAAAATCCCGGTAAAGAGTTGAATAAGACAGCATCGCTTATTGGATCGTCGAAGTGAGGACATTGAAAACGTCATACAGAAAGAGGAACAAATTATATTTTGTTTGGTAGATTCACGAAATTCAAACAGTCTTTCAAAAAATATTTTCGGTGTCGTAAACCGCTTTAAAATTGGACTGGAAATTGTTTTAAGATATAATATTTTTCTCAAATATCAGCCGTAGTGATTGCCGAAAGAATATATTCTCTTAGTAACTATTGAAGTGTAATGTAGAAAATCTTTTTCTCTCTCTCTCTTGGTGAGGAATTTACGTTAAGAAATGTGTTTAGAGTTGGCTCGGCTTTCCACATATCCCAACTCGAACGTAACACAAGCAAACAGTACCCTGTAGGTATATATAAAGCATTTCTTATTTCTCATTCCACTTTATTCTACAATGGCAAAATGAGTTATTTTCTAAAGAATTACGTCGTTGATCCCAAAAGTATACTGTCTGACAAGGAGATTTCTAAAGAATTTAAAAATTATTTTCAGTAAAATATGTTTGAATTTCAAAATTGCAACCGTCAAGAGAATTGGCTTGAAAAGAAAACTTTTTCTAATACAAAATTTTATTATTCAATTGAAGGATGACAAAGAAGTAAAACGGGTTTACTCAATTCTTTTCTACTAGACGATTTTGTTTTCATTTCATTATCGCTTCCAATTCGATTACAAAATTCTGGTTTAGCCCACATTTTTTATATAAATTATATCAAAAACATTGGCATTTTTTAAAGGTATTTTCATCGTGCCACCGTAATTATTCATAATTACAATCAAATGAAAACAAAAATAAATATTGCTCCCTGTTAACGATGGAGTCATGCCGATTATCCGATTCCTTTCAGGAGGAAAGTTTTGCATTGAAATAACGCAACTTCCGATCCAAACCGGAAATTCGCATATAGTTAATCCGGCCCTCCTACCCCTAATTTTTCAATATCTGATCTCAACTTTCATCCATCGGACTTCATTCGCGAGATTAGAGGAGGACAGACAGACAGGCACCGGATGGATACGAATGGGAATTCGTAGGTTTACAATTTAAAAAAATTAATAATGTATTTTTTCAAAACAAGTAGTGTCAATTATTTAAAAAGTAAAGTACAGTAATTGATTTAGGCACGTTTTTCAAATAAATTACTATAGAAAATTTGAACGGTGTATTAAATGATAAGAGCCCATTAATTAATATTAAAAATTAATTTTAAAATTTAAATGGAGATGTCTAATTTGCAAATGGAATTTCTACTCTGTATACATTAATTATTGATTTTAGAAGTTTTGAATAGGTAAATATAGTACATAAATCATGCAGCAAGTATCGATTGTAGTATTTAGTAAAATTGAAGACTATGGTAAGTTAATGACTGGTGGCTTTAATCTCGTCAATATTTTCCAATCTGTACAAATAAACTTTAGTAATTAAGTTATTTTATTCTGGGACAGGATACATCAATGAATATCTTTGCTTTTTCTCGTATGGAAGGGTCTAAACATAGTTTAATTGAGAGGAGTTGTTGAATTACGATAAAAATATAATAACAATAAACTGAAGAATTACGTATAGAGAGGAGTGGAGTAATGGCATAAGGCAATGCAATGCAATGCAATGCACGGAGGAGGGATTTTCTATGGGAAACTGGTCCCTATTTATGTGTTAATACGTAAACTTCTGCGCAAACCCGCGACAGAGAATGGAAAGTATGGTTTAATTCCCATTTCCTTAAGGTTTAGACAATTCGAAATTAATTTATTCACGCAATTTCTTAATCTTACGATTCAGCAAGAATTTCAACGAATACTTAAATAGCGTATAACTCGATACAAAAGTTTAATTGAGAATCGAATCCAATCCGTGCAAAGAGACATAAACTCTCTCTTATAATCTACATTCAACTACACAGTAAAAGCGTGTACCAATTATTACATAACAGTTCTTTTCCGAAGAGCATTTCGTGAAACAATCTGGCGAAATTACTTCCGTAATACATTACGGGAAAGAAGTTAAAATTTTCCAGGAATTTAGATATTTATCTCATATTAAATTAGTTTCTGCTCATTTTTTCGATTGCTCCACGGGGGGTTTTTTTTATAATTTGAGAATTTATTTTAGTTAACTCCAAACACATAAAACTAAATGTAATTAAAGTCGAGAGTCGCATTTCCGGAATTTCAACCTTACTGATAAGACGTAAACTTTCTTTCTAGAAAAATTCGAGGTGAAATTTTACTTAATAAATGTTAAAATTTTGTATTTTTAATATAATGTAACATTAAAGTTAGATTATAATAATATTTATCCATAAGGATGGATGTTCTTATCGAAGTATAAAGCAATATAGGCGTAAAATCAATGTAAAATGCAATTAAGAATGATAATTTTAATTCGAAAAAAAAAATTTATACCCAAATATTTAAAAAAATCACTTTAATTAACTTTTTTTCAAACCTAACTACTAATATCTTTATAGTAATCGCCATATAAAGGGATATTATGGCGCATATCTCGGATTCCTTCAGCGAAGATATAAATTTTTATCTGGAAAACATGATACACATCAACATATTTTCGATTTTTTTTAACAAGAAAATACGATATATTTCTTAAAATTCTAATCTTTTCTCGACAAAATTATCGGCCAATTACGTTTTTTCGGAGGAAAAAATACACGTGTATGTTTTCGAAATGCCAAAAATATTCTCTGTTCTTCCTCTTAATGTTGATCCTCTTGTACAATTCTGCATCGAGAAATTTTAGTATTATGAAATGTCGGTTCAATACGTTTTACTCTAACAGTTTTTTTCTTTTTCTTTTTTTCGTCTATAAACTCGAACAGGCGAGTGGAAGAATTTATTCTCTTTCTCTCCGACATAAAGTTTCTTACATTCCATGCGAAAAAATCCTATGAAATCCGTTCTTCCACTTCTAAAAGCGTAAAAAATGTATCCGTATCAGGACATTTTCCTGTAGAAGCTTACGTTTTATAAATCAATTCTGTTGCATAGTTGCGAATAATACTTCATACGAACCCATTTTGAAAATTTCATCCTTCAATTTCATAGGCGCACGTTTTAAAGAAGTATATTACCCTTTCTTTTCTATTTTTAAAAACTGTAATACCTTCAAAATCTGTAAATTTTCATCCGTAAATTCGTCATTTACATCTTTAATTTTCTCGGAATGGAAGCCTTTCCCGTGTTCTCCACTTGCAAACCGGATTATCACACTTCTGACTTCAAAGGTGGTACAGATGGCTAGTACAGTGCCAAATTTATCTGTAATTAAACCGTTAACTTGTACGTATTTCGGCACCCGCAAAATAAACAAATCGTTAAGAATTTGCCTGAAGTTTTCGTATTTAAATCGTATACAATAAGGAATTTAAAGCAGAAATGTAATTGTCACACCTGCAACACGTGCAGAAGCCCTCGTATCTTGTTGAATCCCGAATAAATCTGTAATTTTATAATTAATATTCGATAAATCTTTAAAATTATTTCTGGCTTCGTAAGCTGAGACTTTTACATTACTTGATTTGATCGGATGTAATCTACTTATTATTATTATTTTTTAAATAATTTATTGATGTAAAACGTATTTAAAATAATATTTAATTTCGTTTTGATTTAATTGAAACGACTTATCTTACATAATATTTGAATTATAGATTTCTATCGATCGCCCCATTCTTTCTTCTTCCTTTCGACCATTTCTACCAATAATTCATTGAGTTTTCTACAGTTTTTTTTCTCTTTTTTGTTCGATTAATGTAGCGAGAAGAACAATATTTTCTATAAGAAGCAAGACTTTCGGCATTTCTTAGCGAATTTCCTACATTAATTGATAAGAATAAGTAATTAAAGTTTATCATTTTTAAATTAATTTTTATAAAATCTAAACTTTAAACTTCTATTTCGTAATTAAAATCTTTTTAAGCGCATTTTTATATATCTTTCTCCTTAATTATCTTTAAGAATTCCCTTAATTAACTCTATTAATATAACTTCTCTTATTGTATTTTAAAAGAAAATTCCATATCCTTCGCGTATTTAAATATAATTTTTCCTTTAATTAGGATTTCTACGGCATAATTAATCATCAGAGGAGCTGATATTTGAAAATGATGATAATCGAATAACATGCAGATTGCTATATTTGGCGTGATAAAATTTAATGAAGATTAAAATACTAATTGAGTTTAAACGGTGGAATGTATTGGAATTACGCACAGTTTGTTAATTAGCGTAGGAAATATTGATCAAATTCTATAAAGTAATCGTCCTCATTAAATTATTCCTGGTAATCCATCAAGAAATGGATAGAAAGAATCATCATCCGGTTGAAGGGAACCACCGGATGATGCATATATTGGCCTTTTTTCCCCCTTTGTGATTTCCAGAATCTGGACAAAAGCCATACAATAACTCGACTCCGGGTCGAATCCCTCGAGAAATCTTTAAATTTGGTCCAGGAAAATAAGGACCATTTTATGTTTCTTATACCGAACAACCATTCGTCATTGTTATATTATTGAAGCGATCGGAGAGGGGACATTCGAAATTTTTACAAACCATCGATTTTTCGTTCTCGGAAAATGGGTTAATATTTTAAATTTAAATAATAATAATAATAAATTCCAAGTTGGACGAATTTCTGTTCTTATTAATAAATGATTTTTTTGAGGTTTCATACATTATTCATAACGTATTATTATTATTATTATTATTATTTTAATACCTTTTTTCAATCAAATTCCGGCAAATCTAACGTTAGGAATTTCGTTTATCTTGAAAAAAATAAATATTTTTCATATCAGTTGATGGAAAAGTTAGCGAATTATCAACTAGGTTCTTCTCCGGGTGGATTTTTGCCCCGAAGTAAATGCTCTATCCGCTTTAATATTAAATATGTTTGAATGAATTTTGACAGGAAAATATTTTTAACTCGGATGTTTCTCTCGTTCTAATCTCAAAAATCGAAGATTTTCTGCTAACCCAAATTTCAATTACCCTATCGAACATGAGCAATTCTCAGGCCCTCATCTTGATAAAATGACAATCGTTGCCCTAATTCATCGTTGTTACCTCTACATCATTGTTGCCCCTAAATGATTGCTGATCTACATCATTGTTGCCCTAAATCATTGTTGCCCTACATCATTGTTGCCTCTACATGTTGCTCTATATCATTGTTGTTGCCCTACTTCATTGTTGTTACCTCTACATCATTGTTGACCCTACATCATTATTGTTACCTCTACATCATTGTTGCCCCTAAATCATTGTTGCTTCCACATTTTGCCCTACTTCATTGTTGTTACCTCTACATCATTGTTGCCCCTAAATCATTGTTGCCATAAATCATTGTTGCTTCCACATTTTGCCCTACTTCATTGTTGTTACCTCTACATCATGTTGCCCCTAAATCATTGTTGCCATAAATCATTGTTGCTTCCACATTTTGCCCTACTTCATTGTTGTTACCTCTACATCATTGTTGCCCCTAAATCATTGTTGCCATAAATCATTGTTGCTTCCATATTTTGCTCTACATCATTGTTGCCTCTACATTGTTGCCTCCTCATTTTGCTCTATATCATTGTTGTTGCCCTACTTCACTGTTGTTACCTCTACATCATTGTTGCCCCTAAATCATTGTCGCCATAAATCATTGTTGCTTCCACATTTTGCCCTACTTCATTGTTGTTACCTCTACATCATTGTTGCCCCTAAATCATTGTTGTCATAAATCATTGTTGCTTCCACATTTTGCCCTACTTTATTGTTGTTGCCCTACTTCATTGTTGTTACCTCTACATCATTGTTGCCCCTAAATCATTGTTGTCATAAATCATTGTTGCTTCCACATTTTGCCCTACTTTATTGTTGTTGCCCTACTTCATTGTTGTTACCTCTACATCATTGTTGCCCCTAAATCATTGTTGCCATAAATCATTGTTGCTTCCATATTTTGCCCTACATCATTGTTGTTACCTCTACATCATTGTTGCCCCTAAATCATTGTTGTCATAAATCATTGTTGCTTCCACATTTTGCCCTACTTTATTGTTGTTGCCCTACTTCATTGTTGTTACCTCTACATCATTGTTGCCCCTAAATCATTGTTGCCATAAATCATTGTTGCTTCCATATTTTGCCCTACATCATTGTTGCCTCTACATTGTTGCCTCCTCATTTTGCTCTCTATCATTGTTGTTGCCCTACTTCATTGTTGTTACCTCTACATCATTGTTGCCCCTAAATCATTGTTGCCATAAATCATTGTTGCTTCCATATTTTGCCCTACATCATTGTTGCCTCTACATTGTTGCCTCCTCATTTTGCTCTCTATCATTGTTGTTGCCCTACTTCATTGTTGTTACCTCTACATCATTGTTGCCCCTAAATCATTGTTGCCATAAATCATTGTTGCTTCCATATTTTGCCCTACATCATTGTTGACCTCTACATCATTGTTGCCCCTAAATCATTGTTGTCATAAATCATTGTTGCTTCCACATTTTGCCCTACTTTATTGTTGTTGCCCTACTTCATTGTTGTTACCTCTACATCATTGTTGCCCCTAAATCATTGTTGTCATAAATCATTGTTGCTTCCACATTTTGCCCTACTTTATTGTTGTTGCCCTACTTCATTGTTGTTACCTCTACATCATTGTTGCCCCTAAATCATTGTTGCCATAAATCATTGTTGCTTCCATATTTTGCCCTACATCATTGTTGCCTCTACATTGTTGCCTCCTCATTTTGCTCTCTATCATTGTTGTTGCCCTACTTCATTGTTGTTACCTCTACATCATTGTTGCCCCTACATCATCATTGTTGACCTCTACATCATTGTTGCCCCTAAATCATTGTTGCATAAATCATTGTGCTTCCACATTTTGCCCTACTTTATTGTTGTTGCCCTACTTCATTGTTGTTACCTCTACATCATTGTTGCCCCTAAATCATTGTTGCCATAAATCATTGTTGCTTCCATATTTTGCTCTACATCATTGTTGCCTCTACATTGTTGCCTCCTCATTTTGCTCTCTATCATTGTTGTTGCCCTACTTCATTGTTGTTACCTCTACATCATTGTTGCCCCTAAATCATTGTTGTCCATAAATCATTGTTGCTTCCACATTTTGCCCTACTTTATTGTTGTTGCCCTACTTCATTGTTGTTACCTCTACATCATTGTTGCCCCTAAATCATTGTTGTCATAAATCATTGTTGCTTCCACATTTTGCCCTACTTTATTGTTGTTGCCCTACTTCATTGTTGTTACCTCTACATCATTGTTGCCCCTAAATCATTGTTGTCATAAATCATTGTTGCTTCCACATTTTGCCCTACTTTATTGTTGTTGCCCTACTTCATTGTTGTTACCTCTACATCATTGTTGCCCCTAAATCATTGTTGCCATAAATCATTGTTGCTTCCATATTTTGCCCTACTTCATTGTTGTTACCTCTACATCATTGTTGCCCCTAAATCATTGTTGTCATAAATCATTGTTGCTTCCACATTTTGCCCTACTTTATTGTTGTTGCCCTACTTCATTGTTGTTACCTCTACATCATTGTTGCCCCTAAATCATTGTTGCCATAAATCATTGTTGCTTCCATATTTTGCCCTACATCATTGTTGCCTCTACATTGTTGCCTCCTCATTTTGCTCTCTATCATTGTTGTTGCCCATTTGCCCTACTTCATTGTTGTTACCTCTACATCATTGTTGCCCCTAAATCATTGTTGCCATAAATCATTGTTGCTTCCATATTTTGCCCTACATCATTGTTGCCTCTACATTGTTGCCTCCTCATTTTGCTCTCTATCATTGTTGTTGCCCTACTTCATTGTTGTTACCTCTACATCATTGTTGCCCCTAAATCATTGTTGCTCATAAATCATTGTTGCTTCCACATTTTGCCCTACTTTATTGTTGTTGCCCTACTTCATTGTTGTTACCTCTACATCATTGTTGCCCCTAAATCATTGTTGTCATAAATCATTGTTGCTTCCACATTTTGCCCTACTTTATTGTTGTTGCCCTACTTCATTGTTGTTACCTCTACATCATTGTTGCCCCTAAATCATTGTTGCCATAAATCATTGTTGCTTCCATATTTTGCCCTACATCATTGTTGCCTCTACATTGTTGCCTCCTCATTTTGCTCTCTATCATTGTTGTTGCCCTACTTCATTGTTGTTACCTCTACATCATTGTTGCCCCTAAATCATTGTTGCCATAAATCATTGTTGCTTCCATATTTTGCCCTACATCATTGTTGCCTCTACATTGTTGCCTCCTCATTTTGCTCTCTATCATTGTTGTTGCCCTACTTCATTGTTGTTACCTCTACATCATTGTTGCCCCTAAATCATTGTTGCCATAAATCATTGTTGCTTCCATCATTGTTGTGCCCTACTTCATTGTTGTTACCTCTACATCATTGTTGCCCTAAATCATTGTTGCATAAATCATTGTTGCTTCCACATTTTGCCCTACTTTATTGTTGTTGCCCTACTTCATTGTTGTTACCTCTACATCATTGTTGCCCCTAAATCATTGTTGTCATAAATCATTGTTGCTTCCACATTTTGCCCTACTTTATTGTTGTTGCCCTACTTCATTGTTGTTACCTCTACATCATTGTTGCCCCTAAATCATTGTTGCCATAAATCATTGTTGCTTCCATATTTTGCCCTACATCATTGTTGCCTCTACATTGTTGCCTCCTCATTTTGCTCTCTATCATTGTTGTTGCCCTACTTCATTGTTGTTACCTCTACATCATTGTTGCCCCTAAATCATTGTTGTCATAAATCATTGTTGCTTCCACATTTTGCCCTACTTCTATTGTTGCCTCTACATCATTGTTGTTACCTCTACATCATTGTTGCCCCTAAATCATTGTTGCCCTAATCATTTCTCTACCTTGGCAAAATAAAAATCACAAACGAAGAATCTTATCGTGGATGCAAACAAATTCTTCATTCCATTTTTTACCCTAAAAATATTCTTTTTTTCCTTTTTTTTCTTATTCATTCTCTCACTAAATTTTGTGTCTTAATGAAAATTCAAGAATTAGAATATACAAACGACTGAAATCGAAACGACCGTTGAACTTATAGAATTAACGCGTGAATAATACATGAAAGACTGTATGAGTAAATTTTACCTGAAGGAAATATTATATTTAATAAAAACAAGTATTAATATTAAATCAGAGAGAAGATTTTTAATATTTAAAGATAGAGAAATTGAAATATAAAACTTCAATGTTCGTATTGGAAAGCATCTTATTTGTCGGATGATGTAAAAGCTACGCAAGCAAAGAAAAAAAAACCTCTATTATTATTTATTAAAGAACGTTATTAAATATATTATTTTTCTATAAACATTTAAATGTTTATCATTTTAAATGAATTTGTTTAAAATTTGATCGTACAAATATTGGAAGATTTGAAGAGGGAGGATGACAATCGATAATATGATTAATGAATAAATCATAATACCCTATTAAAAATGTATATAAAATTTAAAATTTGATAAATAATTCATATGAAAAATGAAGTCGAATCGCTGAATTTTACTTTAAAATTATTATACATGTTTATTAATTTTTTCGTATTTATTTTCCTATATTAAACTCATTTAAATACTACAGATCTATATTTAATTTTTTGATGTTTGTTTTGTGTGGAATGTTCGATTCGGTCGGATAATGTATTGAGCGAGACCAATTTGCCATGCAAATATGATTTAATCTATAATTTTTTACTGCATTATTCTCAAATTATCATCGTTTGAAAGTTTATTACAGATCTGTTCATTGATATATTCGAAATTACACTTCCATGTTTATACTAGATGCTATTTTTACATATTAATTCCTTTCTAGGAAGTGAAATTAAACTCTTGCTCACGTATCTATGCATATTTTAAGGCAGGAAACCGTCCAAATTTGAGCTTTTTAATAGTAAATTTTATATATTTTTCGATGTAATTTATATACAATAATAAACACGCGTAATAAACTTAAGATATTCCAATCACGTTGCATATATATATTCTATAAAATTCCTTGAATTAATCGTCTACATTTTATCCAAGCCATTATTTTTTCTATGTATATGTAGATATAAGCGAATGTTGTAGTTAAATCCAGTCACGTCTCTATACTTTGTGATATATTTGATAGATCTAAAACGTTTTTACTTAATTTCTTCAACCGCTTGATGAGCAAACAGAAAATTAGTTCAAATAGCTTAAGAAAATCTGGAAAGGATTTTCTAAATTATATCCAAACATTTAAAATTTTGTTTATATCACACTAAATATTGTTTTTTTTTATTAAAAAACTTAAAGAAACAACGATTTTATGGAGTGTTTTAATACCAAATTCTTCATTAACCTGAACACGAATCGCATATTTTACTGCATTTGAACGAGTAATATTATATATAAGTGTTTGCCTTTATTTTCTTCGATAATTTACTGGCAAACGAAGCAGAAATTTGAGATAATATTTTAAATTCCTTCTACAGAAACTTTATTCGAAAGTAGGAAAGACTTTAGTAAAGTTTCTCCAGATTTATGTAAAGCCTTAAGCAACCTACTCGCATCTTTCGCTATGTAGAGGTATTTTTGACAGGTTGACGAAGAATCCGAGCTACATACTAGCATTAAAAAGCGTTAAATCCGTGAATAAAATGTAATCATGAAAATCGACGTCGTTTTAAAACATTAATTAAATAAACGTTATAAAAGAGAAGAGAGATTTTAAAAAATTTTCGATTGGGCCTAACGTCGTAAGTACTTCGATTTAAGTAAATAGCACGACTCTATAAGCGGGAATTGTTATCTAAATTGAATTATATGCAGTTCTCCTCCTAAACTTATTTATGTTGTTGTGTTACATTCTTTACAATTTCAACATTATTGACTTTAACGTTTTATTACTTATTTTTCGTAATGGGTCATATACCAAATAATGGCTTTATAAAGTCGGTATTATCGGATTTCGTTTTATTTGTTACCAACATTCGAGGTGAATTTCCTCCCCATTTCGAGCAATACAATTTCCGAGATTGGTGAAAACAATCAAAATAATTCGAGTAGTGTTTAAATTCTATAGATTAAATTAGGGAGAAGTAAATCCCTTCAACTTAAACTCTAATTTCTTATTAGATTTTTTTGGTTATTTACTTATAAAAATCCATAAAGGAAGCTTGGTTTATTGCCGAATTGTATTATTTACATCTGTTCCTATACGTCACCAAATTAGAATTTATTTAATGTTCTTAGAGAAACGTTGTGGACACGAAAGAAGAAAGAGAATTGCAAATTTCTCTACATTGTAACTAGTTTTGATTATAAATAATTTTTAAAAAAGAGGACAATTTCAAGGATGACAAAACACGTTAAGAAAAAAACGTTTTAATTGACAAAACGAATGAAAAGTTTCTCTTCCCAAAAGTAAATTAGCGGAGGCAATTAGGAAAATTAAATCAAAATGTCAAATTGGAAAAGATTGCGGTGGGATTACTTATTTAAAACATTCCCTCCTACATAATTTACGGCGTGTCTTTCGAGTTATATGAATTTTAATGATTTATTCGTATAAATATTCATCCGAAGATTGCATTTTTCAACCGTCTTTCGTGTCTTCGAACGTAAAAATATTTTTGTTAGTAGGAACCGTCTACAAAGAATATATAGTAGTAGACCTAGTGGTTGTATTCACTGGCTCTTGGGAAGGTCGTGCTGCATGTTCTGTAATATTAAAAACAACAGTGGAGATCGATATCCTGTACGGGCTTCGTCCTAGAAATTCTCTGTACACCCTTTCAAGCTACACAAACAGTAGTCGCTAGAGGCAATTAGTAAAGTTATTTAAATTTAATAAATACCCTACGACTTAATAAATAAATGTTATATTTTTTAATATTAATGCGCTTTCCTGTTTACTTACTTAATACTTATTTTCTCAATGGTCGTTTATGTTGAGAGAATCTTTAGGAGAGGAGCTGGAACTTTTCTGGACTCTACTAGCTATTCTGGATTTTAAATCCCCATAGAATTCTGTATAAAAATATATTCAAAATATCGTAAGAGTGGCCTGGGGTTGTTAAGGATTTTTTTTCTGAATAACATTTATGATTCTTGGTGTTGACAATAAAATTTCAACCTCGGGGACTCGTCTTGTTTTTCTATGTAAGCAGATTGTCAAAACAGCACCAGTACAGACATAAAGCCGAAGGTGAAACTATGTTTACATGTGTACGGGTTTACTATTTAAATTATTATTAAAATATTACGTGAAAAATTTAATATCGTAAATAACCCGTTTTTTTTCTCGACGAAAATAGCTTTAAAAGTCGAATTTTCTTTTCTAAAAAACCCGTGGAATGAAAACAAAAAAATAGGTATGATAACGTTGACTGTTTTCTTTTTTATTCTTATGATAGCGTTATTATCGAACTGTATCGTCAGAGGAGCACTTGCACAATTTTGATGTCATTCTAGAACAATAAAAGAGCTTATTATAACTGTTGGAATAGCTTTACGACCTTCGCATCATCTGTCGAACGATCTATATTTTAAGTTTTACTCGCAATTTAAGGTTAATTGACTGCTCCCGAGGTTATATGAGATCGAGCGTAAAACTCCGTTCGATTATTCCTAACGTAAAAAGTATTTATAACAATTACTAGAATAACTCGGTCGTCATTTGACCTCCGCATTAAATTGGCTATCGGGATTTTCGGGATGACCAGGATTTGTGCCGCCGTAAACGTCTATGGAATACCAGAGAGCATTGCAGGTGGAGCACGCTTCGCAGGGGCAACGTCGTAACAGACTACTCCTGGGGGACGTGAAAAGGTGGAGATTGGCCGGATCGAAAACATGTTTTTCTGTCAGGTTTAAAAAGAAAATAAGCAAAACAAATCGATGCAGATATTTGCACATTTTAATCATTAAATTCGCTTCTTAAACGGCGAGTAAGTCGAGTTTTAAACGAGCGCAGTTACTCCAATCGACGTTATTCATAAACAAGAAGGTCGCATGTGTGACAGAAACGAAACAAATCATATTTTGTCAAACAAAAAAGTGGGTAAAATAGTCGATCAGTTCGATGGTAGCTTCCATTCTGTCCAATGTAGGTAGGGAATCGTAGGATGCGTCGTATATATATATAAAAGAAAAGAAATTTTATTTATCCCGCAATTTTCTACATTTTCTAAATAATAAAGTTATCCTAACATCTTAATCTTCACCGATTTTCCTCGAGTACAACATCAGCAAATCTTCTATATTAGCTGGGGATGTTATTAAACAATCCAAACGATCATCTATTATGGAGTTCAGGAATTTTTACTACTGAAAAATGGCACGAATGGCATTCGCCATTCTTCCAAGCCATCAAACACGTTAACAAGCAAATCTATGCAGCAATATATGTAAAATTAAAAGCGTATTACATATATATATATAAATTAAGAGTCGTTTATATTTAAAAAAAAAATAAATTAAATATCAATAACCGAATATTTAAGGGGTAATTATTCACTCGAAAAGTCTTTAGAAAATAAAATAGAAATAATTAATAATAAAAAAAAAAAAACAGAATTGAAAAATGTAACCTTCTTTCTTTTCAGCCATTTATCTTTTGGAGAAAGTCCTGGAATAATGTTATCAAATTTAAGATACATTACTCTGGAAGGGTAACATTTGCATTGGACGTTGATCATTGAGAAAATACAACACATCGGAAACTGAGAACAGCTGTTGAGCAGAGAGATACAATGGCAAACAAATAACAAAAGTGGAGATAAACAAAACGCTCAGTCAATATGCTAATGGAGGACGTGAAAGAAATTCTTCAAAAGAAACTCCGAAAAAGAAAGAAAAAAAAACATATTTAATACGAAACAATCGATAAATATTAATAAAATATAAGCTCTAAAAGTCAATCGATAAATTTGCGGTTTGTAATTATGTCGAAGAAGATCTTGAGGCGAAATTTTCCGTTCGATTACTCAAAACAGTATTTACTCTCAACGATAATATTGTAAATTCCTCGGAAATTGCTTTTGTTTGAATATATTTTGGCCACGACAGTTACATTGTAAATATAAAATCTCACGATTTACGTATAACCAATGTAGAAAGGACACTTTCTTTTTTTATTATTATTATTTTTTTTTACCTCGAGGTCGTTGTACTTTCATCAATAACTTCCTCTGCAATATAATGAAGAGTAAACCACTTCCTTCTTTTTATATTCTAGCAATTTTTTTAAACCAATATCCACACCGCATTTATTCTTTATTGTAACGCATTTACTAATATTCATATGGATTTTTTTTATTTAATTGCCTTATTTCCAGAAAAAACAAGAAGTTTTTCTATATTTTATCCAATTATTTTATTCGGTAATTCCAGTGTTAAGCAACGTATCTTGAATATTTAATGGATTAGAAAAGTGTATTCTTAGCAGAGAAAATGTGTCGGGGTTAAATAAAATGTATTATTTTTTGTAGAAAATTAAATTTAATTTTAAAAAAAATGTATTAGTAATTAAATTGAAGCTTGAAATATGGAGATTTTTCATTAAAAATTCTTAGTTATTGCGTTAAAATTATATACTTCAATCGATAAACATTGAGGAGGCGGTACGTGTACGGTACATCGCCTCCTCTCTATCAATTTTTAAAGTAAAATTCCTATTTAAATCACGAGAAAAATATGTTTTATAATTAATTTTTGCTATCTCTTAAGGAAAAATAATCGAGAAAATAACCAACGATTTAATATTCCTAAAGAAATTCTGTAAATACGAAGAATTTATCTAGTGAAAGTATGTGAGGCATTACATATTTATATATAGTTAAAAAAAAAGTAAATTAAAATATAGAAACCATTACACAAAAAGTAAAAATAATAATAATATATTTTCAAATTATGTCAGTAAGATAATACTTAAAATAGTTTTGTATTTTTGTATTTATTTTAATAGATTTCTCTCCATCTTCCAGCGAAGGAAACTATTATTTTGCCTCTTAATACGCCTCTCTCTCTCTCTAATGCAATTTTATAAATAAAAACGTCCATTATTATTATTTTTTTCAATGACCAAACTATTTACTTTAATTTATTTCTTAAATATTTAGCAATCGATGGAATTCCAACTCTTGTTTTTGATAATCAATTAACTAAATTCGGCTTGATCGATCGTATGAATTTTAGCATTAGTTAAATGTTTGATCCGTGTTTGATCGCATTTATCTCTCGGCATCTTGATACCGATTTATGCAAATTAAACGGCCGAGCTATAAAATTACGAGTTAATGGTAATTAAATATTTGTTATTGATTATAATACGACTTAATTTAGATAGATAAGTATCGCTATTTGCAAATATGGATCCCATTCTTCGGGCAATACGTTTAATGAACTCGGTCATTTTTCTTGCTACAATTATGAAGTTTATATCTTAACTCCGGAAGGAGAAGTTTCGTTTTAAAATATTGTAATATTTGCATTTTATAAAACATCACGTACAATTGACCCGCACCATTTAACAACGTAATTTAAACGGTTTTAGAGGCTTGCCAGGCGATAAACCAATGAGTAAATTCTATGCAGATAAGGCGATTGTCGAAAGGGGATTAGAATCTGATACTTATATTGCGGATATAATTGTCTAGTTTTGTATTTTTATCGCATTAAGTGGAGTGAAAAAAAACGATATTTTGTACTGATAAATGCATTTGTTTAAGATTAGAATTTAAATTTTTGTAAAATGCCCAACGATAAAATCGAAAGATAAGTTTAGAATCATCATTTGGGGAGGGATCGAGTATCTTTGTAAATAGATTAGATTTGCGGTAACATTAGCCAGATAAGCTGGACATTGCTTGGAATTTGAAGTAACCATTCGTTCTTTCAGTAATATATACCATTCACTAGTAAAATAAGCTATATTTAGCGCTGGAAATATTCACTTCTCCCAATCGAAGTAATTAATAAACATAAATTTCGTTAATTTAATTAAAATCTTAGAAATTCGTAACTTTTGGCAATCTCGAGGTAAGAATTTCCTTTAAAAAAAAAAGAAGAAATTCTAAAGATTTCCGATCAAACTTTTCGAATTTCTCGAGAGCTATCGTGAAATATTTTTTCAGTAATTTAATTTAATTTTTTTTCCTCTTTCTAGAATGACCGGTTGATAATTAAATTTACTTTTTTTTCCCCGATATATTTATTTAAGGTTGTTGTTTACCTTTAAATCTGTCACCGATTATAAGCAAAATAAAGGTTATAATTCTATTTCACTTACACCCGCCTTTGATTTATTAATTAATAAATCATTATTTATTTAAAAGTAAACCAATGTCAAAGCCATAGAAAGGATTTTTAACTTTGAAATTCAAAAATTTATAAAATGTAATATATACATTTTTTACAATGGAAACTCGTCAGAATTGATTTATTTTATGGCAAATATATTCTGATGCAAATTTGATGCAGTAGACTCGCCTAAAGTAAAGCCTTACAACAACCCTCTTGAAATCTTTCATCACAATATCTAAAGATAAATTTCGGTTTTTATTCTTAACAAATCTCTAGAGAAAGAAAAATATCGAACATTAATGACTAACATTACGAGTTATCCACGGTCCTCCCTCTTCGTTCATCTTTGTATCGAACACTTCTGCACTAAAAAATACATCAAGGCATAAGAAGAAATGGTTAAACTGGGTATACCCGGCCACCTTAATGGAATATAAATCTGAGGATAGATTCTCTGCAAATATCTTTTCGCGCATTATGCTGTAAATACACCATAGCAATAAAATTTCTCTGCTTTATAAAAACTGCTTTCTGGGGTATCAAACCGCACTCGCCACTCCTTTTTTTTATTCTTGTTGACTTCGGTAAATAATCGAGCTTTAAAAACTTTACAAAAAACACAATAAATAATTGTAATTTTTTCACTTCTTTTGCTCTTAAATCCCTGATTTATCCGCATCCTTACGCGCGATGCCCAATTAAAGTATGGACGAGTTTGGAATAATCGCTCGATATCAATCGATAAAACGTGCCGATCATTTATAATATTAATAATAACACAGTATACTGTTTATCAATCATTATTAACTCTTTATTATTTACACCAAATTACATAGATTTTAATATTTTAAACAGCGGATCTCTTAGCTGTTGTATAGTGTTCCTCTTCAGCTAAGTATCTACTAAATATATATATATATATATTTTTTAAAAAGTTATTTTTAAAATATATTAAATTCACTTTGAAAAATTAAATTGCCAAACATTTTTCTTTGAAATTAAACATTTAAGATACATCTACTCGTCCTTTAAAAGCTTGCCGAGGATCAACAAAGACGGATATAACACGCTACGTCTTCAAAAAACAACCATTTTCGAAACAACTTACGGCAATCGAATGTACAGTAAACAAACATAACAAATTTTTACTTCCACTTTTCAAGAAAAAACAAAAAATATTTAAAAAAAAAACTCTTCAAATTTTTAAAAGAATTCGAGAAAGTTATTCCGAGACTCCCGAAGAATCCTTGTTTTGACAGGTTAAAAGATTCTCCCTCGAGGAGTCGACTGTTTTAAAAAAAAGGGAGGAAAAAAAGATGAAAAAAAAACTCTTTTAAAAACGTAGAAAAAAAAATATAACAAAAATTCCCAAATCGAATTGGCACTTCAGTTGACAGTTCATTTCTCATTCCTCTCTTTACAAGTAATTGATTTTATCTCTCGTCTCTCGCGATACTCCAACACCTTTTTTATATATATATTAATTATACGCAATTATTATCATTATGCAGGTATCTCGGTTATTTAATAAGGAAAAAAAGGGGATGGATCGTCTTGGTTCTCGGATAAGATTTCGTGTGAAAGTCTTCATTATGCTTTCGATTTCTCGAAAGCACTTACTTGATGCTGTCTGGAAAATACTTTGTTCCAATTTGGGGAAAGAATGAGTAATAATCCAACCACAAATTGTGTATTCGTTTAATATTCGTACATTTGTACGGGAGATTAGAAAGATCATTTCAATCCGAGCGATCCTGCGAGTCCCGTGAAGCTATTGTTTACACTGGAAGAAAGCAATCTTTCTTTCGACAAATTAGATTATATTTTCAATTATATGCGATAATTAATTAATTTAATTAATAATAATTAAAGTTATTTCTATACGTAGAAACGTTCTAAGATCGAGAATCTATCGATTAATTTTAATTTTCATTACAATGAAACCTGCGTAAACCGGACTTGTACGATACCGAATAATCTTTCTCGTTTAGGCAGGTTTCCGTTTTGGACAGGTTTTACAGTGCTTATTTACCAGATCCCATTTGTTAGACTATTTTTAAAATTATTTTTTGACCCTACTCAGAAAGAAAATTATTCGTATGCAGTTAAAAATACCTAAAATATAGAGGAACGTTTATTTAAGGAGAGATGCAACGGGATGCGGAGCTCATTCTCAAACATTCAAAAACACAATTTAACTTATAAAACGAGAATAGAGCGAGATTGACAAGTTGAAGATCCGGTCAATTTCGCATGATGACGTGATAAATAAAATGGCGGAAGTTCGAAGCGGAAACTTATAAACGAGAAGGAAAACACAAGAGTTAGTAGAATTTCCAAAGACTCGAGAGCCTCGGGGTTACTTCTTTTTCTTCTTCATTATCCATCCTCTCTTTCTCTTTCCAATTACCAAACATCTCCTCGCAAGAATGCTTCTAGAATGTTTCTAGAAGATTACCAATAACAGAACGTAACAAAATTAAAATTTCACGAAATTTAATTCGAAAAAATGATGATCGAGGAGCGAGTTAAAAGCCGAATAAATCTCGTACGGATCTCTTCATCTATCTCAATTATTGGTATATATAAAAAGGTAAAAAAAAGCAACATCGAGAGCAGGAAATTATTTCGATTATCGGAAATATCAGAATTTCATCTTAAAAACTGGATAAAATAACCAAGAATCTAGCGAAATAAATTTAAATCCAGAACAAGTCCCTTCATTGATTCGGATGTGGAATATTTCTTTTTTTTTATGGTGGCATTTATTAAGAAATGTTGCATTTTAAATAATGTATGAGTTACGGAGAAATTTTTACCGTTTTTTAAAATGTACGAAACATTGGCAAGAAGAATATTTCTTCTCGAAATGTTATTAAAAAAATAATAATAAAACAGAAACAAAATGGCGATTGAAAAACGAACGGATGTAAAACATCATTAAAAGTAATTAAAAGAAGTTCATTTATAATTAAGAAAAAAATATATTTAAATAAGAAATTTATTAATTCAATTACCTATTTTCTATTCTTTCACTTAAATTGCAATATTTTTTCCCCCTCTTCTTCTATTTTTCTATGATAAATCTATCAAAGTTTGGACAATTAAGTTTTATGTCTGTAGTAAGTGAAGCTGCGAAACTTTTTATCTTTGTTATATGAATGAAGTGTCACGGAATAATCCCAGGGCGATCTTGCAATGGAACTGGATATTTTTCAATTGTTCACAAAAATTGAAAAACAACAACACCGGGCTACAAGAATATATATTACAACAAATGCAATATATAAAGATCGGTAACGCACCTACTTATTTTTTTTTTTTTTTTTTTACATCGTTAAGAGCATTTAACTTGGAAAAAAGTCATTATAATTATTAAATATTAATATGAGGGATGTCTAACTCGAGATATATAAAAATGGAGGAGAGCATCGTCAGTATAAATGCGCCTCCGTTCATTGTATATGCAAATGATCTAGTATAAAAAATGAGCCCATTAAGCCCATTAACTAGATATTAAATATTAAAGGACACTGCGAGAAATGTTATTTTCGTGGCTTCGGATGGCGAAAGATCCTGTCAAAAAAGGGACAAAAGACGGACGATTTCGTCATCTATCACCGAGATTAATCTTAGTTGGACGTTTCGAAATACGTCCATTTGCATCTCTCGCATTGTTATTGAAGATGGTAAAGAATTGCCTCGATTCTTCTCTTATTCTAAAATTCCTCTCTTAAAATATGAACGAATTTACCAAATAAAATTATGCATAAATATATACATTATGTAAGAATGGAGTTTCGATCCGACATTTTCGAATAATAAACGGAAAAAATTCCAGTTTTGTCGCGCTGTTTCAGATGCCGAATTTCCGCCGAAAAGAATTAATCGAGCGAAATAAAGATCATTTTAAATAATGACATTCGTTAAACTTGACAAAGACACGCAATTGCTATAAAATTAATTAAGGCAACAAGCATTTAGATCTTTAATTAAAAATTCCACAAAAAAAAAGAACTTCTATCGATCCGGGCACACACACACACACACACGTAAGAAAAAAGACACTTCACCCTACCAATGCTTACGTTTAAACACCATTCGGCAATAATTTTCATGGAAATTGTTATCAAGAAAGACATGTTCTAGCGTAATAATATTCTAAAAAATGGCTTTCGTGGCCGCCAGGCATTACATTAAGCATCCTAATCGTGAAAGTGACTCCTCGATTCATTTCTCTGCCAAGTACGAAATTTTGTATTAAAAACTAAAGTGTTTACTTTTCTAGGAGATTGCGGAGATTAAAAATTGAAAATCGCTTAACACGTTTACGAATTTCGAATTTAAATTCCGTGAGTTTAAAGTTTTGAATTATACTTGTGCGAAGTGCACAGACGACGAAGTGGTTGCAGGTGGACGTTTCTCAGCCAACTGAAAGGCAACATCGCTATTGGTCGATTTTTAAACAATTCACTATTTTTAAAAAATTAAGTGTATATTCCTCCAACATAAAAATTTTTTTTTTTAATTTTATAACTTAAAAATTAACTTTTATTATTCATTAATATAATTCTAAAACAAAAACAAAAAAAAAAAATTTTAATGTCTTGTGTTTAAAAACAATTGTTCTAGTATAGTGAGTGTCTCCCTATTCTTACACGTGTAAAGTGTTGCCAGTTTATATACATCCACTCGTTATTAATCGTATTTTCTTAATATAAAAATAGAAACAAAATATATATATATATATATATTAAAAAATATGAGAAATTTAATAATACGCGGTGACAAAAGCTTGTTCTAAAATGAAACACGTTGTTTAAGCTTAAAATCCTTTCTGCTATATATTTTTATTATTTGTTTTAGAACAATTCGAGTCAAATCTTTACAGAAAGAAATCCGATACAAAAAAATAAAGTTTAGAATTAACGAATCTTTTCGTGTTCAGCTCGTGGATAATTCCCTCTCTTAAATGTTTGTTTGCTTCATCAAATGATTTGTTTGGCGTAGAATTGCTGATTAGAATAGTAAAAAAAAAAAAAAAATACAAAGAAACATCTAATGATTTATTATTGTACATTTAGTTGCAAACATAGAGAAAGATAATAGCCAATCATTGTTTTCTCTCTCCCTCTCTATAGAATAGCTCCAACATTTAGCAATAATGCTACAAGAATCTGCACTTCCTTCTCTACAAATCGATTCGACTTTACCAAATTTATAACTTTATTTATTTCAATTAAAAATTTATTTATTATTATTTTTTTCAAAGCTAACAGAAAGTATATATATATATATATATATATATATATATATATAACAATCCCTTTCTGTACCTAACTTAATTAATGTAAGACGATAGCAAAACTCGAAGCTACCCCCATGGAAACGTGATTAAGTTGATGATGAAGAATAAAATTGTCACCTGTAAATACTCAAATATTCTTCTTTTTTTTCTCGTTCGTTAATAATAATAATAATAATAATAATAATAATAAAATTGCGGTTTTGTAGTGGTAAAGTATTAGAAAAACTATCGATTTTTTTCAGTTGAATAAGTGAAGAAATGAAAAAAAAAATTGCTCCAAATCTGCTGAATAGTCAATAATATGGTCGAGTTGTAAAGCAAAAGAAGTGACGTGAGATTTTGTAATGAAAAGTGTCAAAGGAATAAATCAAATATACCAATTCTTTTTTATTATTATTTTTACCTTTATGACAGATCTAATTTCATTAATATTATCGGAAGTCGGGAGATTAATGCCAAAAAAAAAAACAAATGCCAGTATGTAATTTAATGAGAATCTGAACCAACACTTGTAAATTATTTATCGCCAGTCGCAAATTCATTGAATAAATGATATAAATTACTGACGTGTTACGTTCATAATATAACGAATATTAATTACCCCCTTTCTGTTGTCGTTTTCAAACCGATTACTTTTAAAATATCGGATTTTTAATTTTATAATGCAAAATAATTCGTATCGATTTTACTTTTCCCTGCTGTTATATAACAGAGAGAAAGTATGGCGATGGGTCAAAAAATGACCCCCAAAAATGTTTAATTTTAGATTCGGGGGACGTTGAAATGTCGAGAAATGCGAAAAAGTGGGGGTGGATGTCAGTGTATGTGTGTGGGAGTGACACGATTTTTTTCATCCATTTTGAAGCTTAATAACTCCCGTTCTTTTTCTCGAAAGTTTCTGAAATTTTACAGCGAGGTTCGTGTATTAGGAGGAAATGTTTCTAGAAATTTTCAAGAAAATCACACTATTGATTCGGGAGATATTAAGGGGGGTGTGCTATATCTCCCGAACCAATCTGAAGACTTATAAAGGTAACGGTAGCAATTATTAGGGATGAAAACAAATAAAGAATGACGGGAGAGTCCCCTTCCAGCTTTTTATACAACTTTTTAATATTTATTTATTCTTTTTTTTATTAAAATAAGCTGAAAATGTTAGTAAATAAGCCGAAAAGCCGATAAGCATTCCTAAATATGACGTTAAAAAAAAAACGAGTTTCTACGCGCGTAATTTGCATTATTCTTTTAAAAAATAATAATAATAATTAGAAAACAAATGTAAATATCTTCTGTTGGACGTTGAATATTGCATTCTGTTTACTAATCTCGTTTGTGGATGATAAAGCAAAATTCATCCATGCGACAATTTATCGATTTGCTTCTATACAAACACTAACAATAAATGTGGGTGAGGTTTTAAGATTCTCTTCCTCGAGTCCATTCGGTTGTTTGAAAAGTTTTTTTTTTTTTTTTTTTAACGAATTAACTTAATATTCGACAGGAATTTTATCAAATGATTGCGACTAGGAGTAATTATAGCTGGCGGACGTTCATTAAAACAATTTCTTTCGTATTTGTTACAATGTGACGTTAGATAAATCACTTTAATTTCGAGTTGTTGCTGTTGTTGTTTCATTAAAAGCACAACTCGTTAATTATACTCAAACTCTCCCTTCTTATAATAATTATATTGTTATTAAATTGTTACAAACGTGAGATGCGCCGACGAATAATTAGGTTGATCTATTCGAACGTGTATTTATCGCTCCTATATAAAATCTACCGCTTCTTAATTTGTAAATTAATCTTTATAAATATGATTGAATATCATTAACGCCGCTTTACTTCAAACGGTGACGTCGAGAGCACCGGAAACTGCGATGTCAACATCCGGTTCGTTTCCTCTTTTTTTCGGTTAAATCAAAGGGGGGGGGGAAACGAAGAAGAACACGAAATTGTATTAATTAAGTAAAACGTCTCCCGACTGACAAAAAGCTCAAAGTTTGTTGTTGGTTTCTCCATTGGATATGAAGGAAAGAAGATCAGTAAAACAGTCAATGAACTCCATCCCAACTGGAAATTTGATTTTTATTGATTTGTAGATTGCTGACATGACATTCGCTTCAGACCAATTCATTTATTTAAAAAATATCTAAGCAAGTTATTCATTTTGTTTTCGTTTCTTCTTCCATTCAAACAAAACACAAACTAACATTAAATGTCAATCGAGTCGATGGTTCTCGCTCAGGAGAATTTATTATCGGATACCGCGAAGTTTTATTTATTTATTTTTTTGTATAAATAATATTATACGATTGAAAAGACTTGGTTTATTATTTATTGTTACGATTTTACAAGAGGAACGGACGCGCGCCCATTTGTCCTTTTCTGTAGAAATTTAATACTGTTGCGGCATTGATTTTCGTTTAACACGATACACTTTTCACCTCGTTGGAGTATAACAGAAATTGTCATCATCGTCGATGCATTATTAGTATTAATAAACAAGGAAGAGTGATCGCAATCTTCCGTCGCGTGAGGATTCGCCGATCGTGTCGCTTGGCAACACTTTAAGATAATATTTGCTTTTTGCCTAAAAAAAGAATTCCTTTTTTTTAATGTTTATTAATTACCGATGATTTATATTTATTATTAATACGTTATTTTTAATCGCCATTATTAATTTAACAAAAAAAAAATTACGTGAATGAGAATATAAATTTTAAAACGATTTCCTATTATTATTTTTTTTAATTAAATTAACTTTACTGTCACGCCATCTATCGAGTGGTAATTATATTAAATTCAAAATTCGGAAGCAAGGTCTCGAAATGAGATTCAAACAACATGGACGAGGGAAGACGGTTCAGATGCGCTCCACTTATCACATCTTCTATCGGACATCGTCGAATGACACATCGGTAGCGAGAGAAGCAGAGTATATTTGAGTTACTGGTTATGGAAATTGATAATAAAATCAAAAACGAAAGCGCTTTATACGGATAAATAATGGATACGATTTGGTCTTATTACATAAAACGTGTCTACGTGTGTCTGTCTGGTCTAGAAATTCGATTATTTACAGTTATAAAATACAGTAGCTAGAGGTGAATTTGTTATCGCTTCTATGTGGAAAATTGAACGACTTAGCAGTTCACCGGGTTACGACGCACAACACGCTTACCTACAATCGAGCCCGAGATATAATATAGCAAAACATGAATTGATTTTTCTACATTTCCAACATCAGTCGGCAACTTGCCAATTGGCAAGGACGCAAAAACTAAGGCTGGCAGTATCTGTTTATTATTTAAAAGAGGATTTTATCCTTTTGTACCGTTTATTCCTACACCGCTTATACCTGCAATCGACGTTTAAGTACTATCTTATGCAAATATTATAAGAAAATATTTAATTATTAGACATAATCTTGGTCGGAGATAAGCGGGAATCAGAAAGGATTTCTGCAAGAATGGAAAGAGTAGAACGTACGAATTTAAGCATGGATGCAAAATATAGGCGTAATGCATAAAACGTAAATTAGAAATAAAAATAAAGATCGATAATATCGCAATTGTATCTAAAAATACACTCGAATGCGAATGCAAAATAATGCATTTTTATCTCTCACTACAGTATATTTTAAATCGAGAATTTCGCCTGTAAATCCGTTTTCTCCTCGCGACTTCGGAGCCTGGCTAAGAAGAACCAATGCAAATTAACTCACCTTCTACGTTGTGTGATGTCTTTATCCAAATCTTGAGCGCGTGCCATAACAGACAATATCATTTTTCTTTCTTCTTCCGATAGATTACTCAAATCAACATCAGGTGGGGATGCCACACCTACGTCTTCTTCCTCCGTACCTGTCCTGTGTGAAACCATAGCGTTTGACTGTGGTCCACCTGCACCGTTACCTATACGACTTGACGTTCCCTCGGCACTCTCTTGCTGACTCTGTTCGTTTCCCATCTGTTTCTAAATACTCTCTTCTAGATCTTAATTAAAGAACATCGTCACAATTGAAGAATAGATTATATACATCCAAATCAAATGATACATTTCGATTAATTTCCACACACACACACACATACACACACGCACACGACAAACACCAAAACCCGTGTTAACAATATCGAATGCCTGGAATGCAGGAGAGAAACTATCCTACTTGTGTGGCTAACCCTGTGTTGCCAATATTACTCACTAGAGGGCATTGTTCATAGTTTATTCTATGCCGGGAAAACTATTTATTATTATGAATCGCTCGCATTTTATGCATTTTCTCGTTATTAGTTCTTGGCTTTTGTAGCGTTCGCCCGTCTTTATAATAACCATTTTATACGGAGATTCTTTATTTTACACGAATATAAATATCGTGTTTAAAAGATCTGTAAATGAAACACCTCTCTCCCCCTTTTTCAATGTAGATCGGTTCATTTTAATTGTTTCGCTATAGTAATTTCCTTATTAAACGAAATAAACGTATTGAAATTTCTCATCAATGGAGTGAATTTTCTTTTCGGGCATTAACTAGAACAGTCGCCATCGATTATCATTAAAATCGGCCTTATAATGTAGCATTAAGTATCATTTAAAAATGGAGTAAATTATTACAATTAATTTATAAAAATGTTTGCTAAAAATTATGCGAAATTAATAGAAAATTTTGCGCAATTCAATTACTTACACTGTGTTAAAATATATATAATTTCTAAACAATGTTTTAATATTAATTAATATGTTTAAATGAATGTATGTAATTTGCATCAATTATGAATTTGATAAACTCAATTAAAAATATATATTTTTATTAAATGTAAAATTATCTTACATTGCATACTTGAAGAAATAATAATAATAATAATTATTATTATTATTACTACAAATGAGAGAAAATTTACAGAAATTCTTCATTTTTTAGAATGATTTTAAATGTAAATGTTACATTTATTGGAATAATACTTTTTAAATTATATTAAATTTATATAATAAAAATTGCTGAGTAATATTTAAGAATGAAAAATAATAAATTTAAATTATAAGAGAATAATTTTTGGATCATTTCTAAATTTAAACTAATAAAATTTCTATTAAGCATATTCAAATTAAGAAAAAGAGAGTTAAAATGAAATAAATTAAAATACTAAGAAAACAGAAACAGAAAATTTAATAATTGTTAAAAATAAGTGTTAATCAGTTAAATACAATTAAAATTCCTAAAAATTTAATTAATTAATTATTAATTTAATTAACAAAATAGAAAAAAAATATATTTAGCAAAATTATGATGGGGGAAAAAGAAAAAAAAAATCACAAAGTGCATAATTATTTTGTCTTAAATGTTATTTTAAATTAATTATATAGGCGCGCAAAAAAAAAATTCAACAACATTAGACATTTCAATTTATTAAAAACTTTTTGCTATTTTATAAATATTTTTGATGTAAATCTGTTGGCCGATGAAAGTATTTGGAATTTCATTCTCGAAAGAAAATGGTAAACAAGAAAGAGAGAATTACATTTGGAGAAACAAAAACACAATACAGTCAGGAATTTACAATCAGTAATGTGAAAGAATATTGTGATAGAAATCTCGTTTGAAAAGATAAAATAAGTATTTGGTAAGAAATAGAAAATAAAAATAAATGTCCAAAATTTAAAATCTATTGATTATTGAAAAATAGAAATCTATATATATATATATATAAAAATTGAACGCTCAAGGATAAAAAACTTTTTAGATAATTTTCTTTTCCATGTTGATTTTTAGTTTTGTTTAAGAGAATTTTTTGCTAATTTCATAGCTTGAAGTACTATTGATTAATTTATTTTAAACTATTTAAATGTATTAAGAAAAGAAATCCATTACTAAAGTCAATTAGTATGATTTTCTGATTCTTTTTCTCCATTTATTTACATACCATCTCTGATGATAAATATTTACTTTAAATTTAAGTTGTAAAATATAAATAAATAAATAAAAAATCAGTCACAATCATAAATAAAATTTTAAAATAATCAATAATAAGAGAAGTGTTACTGTTAAATTATTTATTAGCTAGTTGTAAAACACCAACCCTACACTGTCATTACTTCAATTTACATGTAAAAGAAAACTTTTTTTAGTCAATAAATAAAGTAGGAGAAAATTTTTTTTAATTTGTTAATGTAATTGTTTAACAAATGAAGCTTGATATAAGTAAAAATGGCAGGAAGGTTAAATCGTCATCACTGTAAAACAGCTTTTTAACTAAAAAAAAAACCTTAATTGAAATACGTACTATTTACTTTTAAAATAATTCTTCAGTTTTAAAGTTTTATTTCATTTAAAATCATTTAAAACAAATGCCAAGTTATATTTGTCAATCTTTTTCTTTGTAAGTAAAAAATATGGATCCTTTTAGTGTGTCTGATGCTATATTTTATTATTTTAATAACTGTATCATTGTAATTGCATTTTAAATATGTTTTGATTACTTCCAGAAATTTATTTAGGAAAAGAAAAATTTGTTATGTTTAATAAAAAGAATTATGACTTACAAATAAAACTGCGTAATGCAAAATCCAATAATGTTCCATACATTATTAGTAAGACATTTTAAATGACCTTTCGATCTTGTTTTCGGCAGTCTGGTTTCGGAAATATGATACAATAAAACGAAAATTTAAAATAATAAAACATCAATCATATTTATAATTAAGTGAAAAGTATAAAATATTACAAATAAAATATATTACAAAAAAAAACTGTTTATAATAGTAATAAATATAATAGTAATAATAAATAGTATTTAAACATTTTTTTATGTATGGAATATTTAAATGTTATCTGATGAAGTATTTCTTATAATTGGCAAGAATTCAATGTCTTTAGCTCTTTAGAAGTAAAGTAGTTCAAGTATTTTTTGTTTTTTGTATTTATATTTTAATAAAATTCTAAAACTTCATTGTAAGGCTTGTCTTTGATCCATTGAATAATTCTTCTGTTACAAAGTAATTTTTCAATTATTTGCACAGCATTTAAAAATAATCATCAAACGATCTCGGTGTAAAAATATTTTAAAATATATTTAAAAAATGAGCAACTTTATAAATCAATATTTTTTCAGTTATTGCTGAACAATTGTCCAGTTTGCGCTTCACTTTATATTATTAAAACATTTGTTATTCCATTAATAATTTTTGTAAAATAGTTATAGAAGGATTTTGATAAATCCCTAAAATAAAATTCAAGAAGAAAAATACTATATAATACAGATAAAATGATAAATTCATTCAAAAATAGACAATATTTGTGCTTTTTCAATTTATGTTAAATGTTGTACAATGATATTTCAAATACAGTCTCTTTTCTAAATATATTATTAGCAAAAACTTATAAAATATCTGCAGCCAAGTTCTTTAGGCACTTCTTTAAATATAGGATTTCTAGTTATTTTCTACCAAAACTTTAACAATATTAAAATGTTTTTCTTAAAAAATTCCATGTAAAAGCTGGGCATGTGTAGAGAGATTTATAAAAACATATACATTCTGTCAAAAGTCTGGTGTGTATTCTTTTGTCTTTGTTTATATCTAGTACTGTACAACAAAATCCAATAAGCGTATACATGTTGGAAGAAAAAAACCGATTACTGACAAATGATGATAATTGGATTATTATAATGAAAAAATAACTTTTTTATTTTGTAGATCCATAAGGTGAAATTACAGACGGTTAAACAAAACTGCTTCAATTTTTTAAAGTAAACATCTCTTTAATGTACACAGTAATGAAAATACCAATTTTAAAATAATCATAGACAAAATGTTCCATGAAGATTAAATTAAGAATTAATCATATGAATACAACCTATAACGACCCTAAATTACATACAATAAATATTTTTAATTTAAATAATGAATCAAAATATTTATACTCGTTTATAGTTAGTAGGGTATAATATTTAAGATTTTTAAAACTTATACGAAATTGTTTAGTTATCGTGGCAACCGTCATAATGCCGAGCTAAAATTTTTAATCGTATAATAATTTAAAAAATCACGACCTCCGGTCCAGACCATAAGTTTGTATATAGTTAATTGGAGCCTAGAGGTGTGGTCCGGAAGCCTTAAGCTCATGGCTCGAGCTTTACATTTTCATCTATCTAACTCCATTTCCTCAATTAAGGAAGAATAGATAGATGACAATGGGAATCTATAGGTCTGCAATTTGAAACTTGCGGCCAATAAACTTTAATAAGACAAGTAATTCTGTACTAGAAAAATTAGTGATAATTTAAAAACTTGAAAATTCAGTTTAAAAAATATAAATTAAATAGTGTAATAAACTTTAAACAGGAATTTATATTCCTAAAAATTGATGGTCTTTTAATAAAATTCTGTAATAAAATAAAATGACTTTGATAGAAAAATTGAAGCATTTTTCTCACTTAGCTCTTTTAAAACGTAAATAAAAGTTTCGATTAATAAAGTATGTTATCTCAAATTTCAATAAAACTTGTATAGTATAAAAAGGCAATACTTTTATGTTTTTCAGCTTGCTGCAAATATAATACTTATTGATTTGATAAAAATTTAATAACAAAGTATTTTAACAGAGTAATTTAATAACAGAGAGAGAGAGAGAGAACTTTAACAATAAAGTTCAAGTTAAACTTTGTTATTATATATCAAAGTTCAGACTAAAAGTAAGTATTTTTTCCCCTTAGAACACTGAGAAGTTAAAATTATGGTTTATTTTTATCACATTTATAATATATCCAATTTACTTTTTATATTATAGAATATTTTGATTGTTAGGTAAAATTTAATATTCAAAATGATCATAGATATATACGCCTATATATCTCTGGTAAATGTCAACGTTAAAAACATATATATAAATCACTTTGCAATTTAATCCATTTTTATTATATATAAAATTTTCAATCTATATTATACTTAGGTAAAGCACGTAATTTATAATAGTATGCATTAGGTAAAGTATGTAAATTTATATCTTAAAAATTTAAAGATGTATTTTAAAATATTAAGTTTTTTAAATTTCTATGAAGCTGATGAAATTATCTTTGTTTCCTAATTAATATAAATAAATTAGGAAACAAAGGAAACTTTAGATGATTGTTAGGAACTGCATCAAAATGACCAAATTTGGTTAGATGTCAATGCTTCTGATGAAAGGAAAGGTATAAAAAGAGAAACAATGCCTAAAGAAAGGTTCCTCATTGAATGGTCTTTCTAGTTCCTCTTGAGAGATTCCCTTCAGGGCCCAAAGGTATCATAGTGTGTGTCCTCCTCAAAAGAATCATCCATTGACACCGCATTCCACAAATGGAGATTACAGAAGTGTATTTAACAACTGCAAGGACTGTATGGATTATAAGAAATGAGTACAAGGACTATATTTCCAATCAAGTTAACAATTAAAAGAATGCCTGAACTTGTCTAAAAAAAGATTAAGTCTAGTCAACAATTTAATATATTTATTGTCACACAAATTGGTTGTAAAATCTCTCTCCAGTAGTTAGGTAAACAGTTTATTTTTCAGAAAAATTTTGATGTTATATGCTAGCGTTTTGAAACATCTATAATAAATTACTTTGCCTTTGTGTCCTTTCTATCTTAATTTAAAATTTATTTTGTATACTAGTACTTTTTATATATTAACAGGACTTATTATACTGGAAAATATGGATGCAGGTATTTAGTCTTACAGATCAAAAATAATGTTCTTTATTTAGTTCACCTGAACACACACACTTTAAACTTGTGTTTCGGACTTGTTCGTCCTTCCTCAGCAGGCCTTTAAACGACACTTTCTACAATTAACAATAAAAAACATTTCTTGGTACAATTATAACTAAAATTAATTAAAACACAATCATTTCCCAATAATAAATTAAAAATTGTTACAAATTCTGTATTTCCAAACTTCTTTACATTTCCAATTAACACAAGTTTAAAGTGTATGTATTTGGGTGAACTAAATAAAGAACATTATTTTTGATCTGTAAGACTAAATATCTGCATCCATATTTTCAAGTATAATAAGTCCTGTTAATATATAAAAAGTACTAGTATACAAAATAAATTTTAAATTACTTTGTATTTATCTTCTATGTTGTCTCTCATCAAATTCCTCCTCCATTCTCTTAGTCTAAAACTTAGAATAATACTGATGTATTGGATGAAATTTGAAGAAACTGCATTTATGTATCTTAAAATCTATATAAATAAAAATGTAAATGTTTGTTTGTTCCTAATCTCAAATCTCCGAAAGTTCTTCACTGATTGCTTTGAAATTTTGACACAATGTTGCGTTTGAATACGCGCATGTTTTTATATAATATAGATGTTGGAATTCCCCCCACAAAGAGAGGGACAAAATTAAAGCTTACCGTGAAGAACTCAGCTTGTATTATACTATTTTAGATGCGATTTTTTGCGTTTTAATAGGGTACGTCAAGAGAATGTACACTAAGAAGGGATTTTTCGAAATTCCCCCTGCGGGGGAAGTTTTATACATTTATAATAAATACATTTTAAGCCACAGCAACACGTGGCCGAGTCTGCTAGTATAAAATAAAAATTTTTATAGTGATAATTAAAATTTTCAATGATTAAGATTAATTTTCATATAAGCACATTACATCAAAATAAATGAAACTGTTAATGTGATAATGCATAATAAATGAATTTAAAATACTGTTTTTTTTATTTTAATTTGTAAAATACAATTTAATCTGAAATTCATACATAGATATATATATATATATTTATATGCAGATCAATTATATTTATTCATGCATCATTCTCATACACTTTAAGGACACTGTTAATACATGTCATACAGAAATTTACAGCAAAAATAAACTGTAGAATAAAGAAATATTTTCTGTAGAATAAAATTTAAAAAAAAAAAAAAACATTATATCATAATCGAACACAATCTCACTTTATTATAAAACCAACAACGAGATGAGTTTACTTTAAAATATTTTTACAAAAAAAAAAAACATCGTCGTCAGACTTTTGTAAACGTATTTGTAATTATATGTATGTATAATATATACATTAATTTCAATATTCAAAAACTGAGTTCTTGATTATTGCTGAATTCATTTGAGTATTGCTTATCAAGCAATCAGATTTAAAAATGTCACATCATTTTACTATAATGATTATTTTAAAACAGTCAGAGAAAAATTTGTTTTTTTAATCCAAGTACTCAGTCTTTGAACGTGTCAAATTTCAGAAGAATAAATTTAAAATTTCTCAATACTGTCACGCATATGTCATTCTTTCGGAACATTTGATTTCTCAAATATGTTAATTGATAATTATCATACTATAATCACCCAAACCTTAATCCTAAATATAAAATTTCTACTTTACCATTACTAGTAAGCTACATGTACTTTTACAGAAAATATAATGAAACTATTTTCCCAATGAATAATATGAAATTTAGATTTAATGAAAATAAAATCACACTGACATATGTTACTATTTTCACATCTATGAAAATTTTAGCACCCTAGAGAATTATTGAGATTGATAGCTAGAATATCCCTGGTTTTGATCGTATCCATAAGGCTGCGGTTGTGCAGAAGATGGAGGAGGCATCTGACTGTGCAGACCGCCTGCTGACGGTGGGCCTAAATGAGTCTGAGATATTCCCGGATGTCCTCCTTGTGAAGGTGGTCGATAGTGTGGATATCCCTGCTGTCCGTAACCTGGAGGATAACGAGACTGTTGAGGTGGTGGTGTTGAACCTTGAGGAGCCGAATTTGCATTAGGATGTACGTATCCAGCCTGTTGTGTGGTGTTAGATCCATAATTTTGTTGTGTTGTAGGATAATTTGCCTGAGTTGATGGTGAAGTGTAATTAGATTGTGAATGAGGCATATAATTTTGAGACTGAGGAGAAGCAGCATAGTTTGGTTGTGAAGAAGGAGCGGAAGAATAAGGTTGATTGTTAGTAGAAGAATACCATTGGTTTTGAGAATTAGCTTGAGGAGGTCCATATGTTTGATTTGATTGTGAATATGTTTGTGTCTGAGATGTTTGTGGATTATAAGTTTGAGATTGAGGTTGGGTGTTTGGCACAGTTGTCTGTACGTAACCTTGAGGTTGTGTAGTTGTTGTTGTTGGTGGATAATTCTGAGTCTGAGTTTGTGGTGTAGTTGTTGATCCATAATTTTGTGTTTGAGTCTGGGGAACTGGAGCCTGTGTAGCAGACTGTGTTTGAGTAGTGGGTACACTAGGATAATTTTGTGTTGAAGGCTGATAAGTTGATGATGGATGATTTTGAGCAGTATATGTTCCTGAAGGAGGATTACCAGTACCATATTGAGCATGCGGTTGTTGTTGAGGTGTTGCAGATGGAGGATAATTGCCTTGTTGAAACTGCTGATTTCCTGTAAATTAAAATATAAAAAATATATGTATAAATATAATATAATAATAATAATTTTTTTCTTCTTATTTTAATACTTTATTGCTTCATGAAAATTATTATAAATACTCAATATCATTAATATATACAGAAAAAATTTTTAAACAAGTTAAAATTTAAAAAACTGAATTGATTTTGCATATTTTATGGTGCATTTTCAGTAGTTTTATAACAAAAATTATGTTAAATTATTACTTAATAAAGTTTTATTATGTTGTAAAAATTATAAATACAGTTGAAACTCATTAACACAGATAGTCACGGTAGCTAAGAACTTGTTCATGTTAAAAATGCTTCATGTTTTCAATCTCTAATAATCTTTTATTTACTGAACAAACAGCTATCTCCAGTCAAGATACACTTTCCTTCATCCCATACTTGTGCACTTTAAACAATGCAAAAACAAAATGTAAAAAACTTTTATTGAAATCTTCAACTTCACACAATAATTGAGAAAATTTAATGCAAACTAAAGCTTATTTTTGTAAGAAAAAGTATTTTCCTGTAAGTGAACATCATCAGGTTATTTAAAACAGAAGTTCATGTTAAATGTGTTCATGTAAAAAAAAAAGTATTGTAATCCATATGAAATTTGAAAGGAAATTGGGAAGCAGTTCATGATAAAAATAATTCATGCTCTGCATGTTTGTATTATTAATAAAATGGTTAGATAGTATTAACACCAAATAAATTTTTTTATAACAAATAACATGTCATATACAAGATTTGGCAATAAGATTTAAGTGCATTAAAGAAATGAGTGATATGACACTCATTCAAATTTCTTGTGGAATCAGACAAAAATGGGAGAAGGCAATAAAGTTATAGTTAAAACTTAGCAGTTTCAATATGGTCTGAGATTAAGAAGCAGAACAAATAATGAATAGAAAAGGTTGAGCAATACCACAGAAAACCCAAACATCAAAATCAAAAATTTAAAAACTTATGATCTATTTCTTTGATATCTATAGTGTACAAGGAATATAAGTAATCAAACATTTAATACAGAATTTTATTTCAGGCTTATCAGATAAAAAATTATAAATGGAGGCTAAATCATTCATAAAAAGTCAACATTACAGGTGTGCTTGAATATGGTTGAAGTAAATACAGTATAATTTTTAAAAAATCAATTTATTATTTCAAAAAACAAATTTATTATTGTATTTTTCAGGATTTATTTGAATTTTGACATTAATTGTTGGATTTCTGTTTTGTAAAACAGAAGAAAGATATTTTTTTGAGGTCAGTGATAATATATCTTCCATATGGTATCTGAAAAGAATGTTTTCCTTTTAAATACCAAATGATAATCCTAGTCTCAGTGATCTTTCAAACGCATATGTCCATTGTGTCCAACCAAAATTGATAAAGATTGACAAAGTTTTTGGCCCATAAACAAAACTAGTGCTTCAAACTTCACTTTTCTTTATGATCTTAAACAATCCAGGCCATGCAGAGAAGTCTCAAACAATTTCCCCCACCCATTTTTTGACTGTCTAGCCACTACGTCTTTGAGAATTTTAACCAAACAAGAAATGTTTTGTACTAATTTTGAGACACCACAACTTTGTATCTGATGTCTGCTATCTTTCATAGGAACTGAGATAAGATTTTGTCCCTTGAGAAAGAGTGTTGGGGTGCCCAACTCCCTCTTCTCGTGTTTGCAAAAAATAAGTTTTTTAAAATTCTAAAAATCATAAAGTAATATCAAATTCTTATTTGTACACAATTACATGTTATTATTATTGACATTATTCAATTTAATTATTAAATATCATATCTGATCTGCAGAGCAGGTAGATAAGATGTAAACTATTATTTTTCAATTTACTGTATTATTATTACTTCAACATGAAATGAGAAAACTGACAAGTGCATTAACATAATAATTATTCAATATTTCTATATTGTAATGTGGAATTAAATAATTTTTTTTATTATATTTTATTTTTTTATAAAAATTTTAATAAATAATTTTTAAAAAAATTAATTTTATTCGATTATATTATTTTTATTCGAATAAGCAATCTAGCACAACACGGTTTCTCTATGACTAAAAATTAATTTTAATAAAATACAAATAAATAAATGGCTTAAATCAGTTAATAAAAGATTTCAATAATAATGATTGAAAATACACACATTAATGATAACTTTTCTCATTCACTTCTTTTTTTAAATGTAGAAAGCCATATTTCAACTCAACTCAAATTCTCTCTTTTATTTAAGGAGATGCATTTTGAACATTCTTTGCCCCTCTTCAGTTGTCTGCATTTTACCTTATGATGCTGTATTTATTTTGGACATTAAAATTAATTTTAGAAAAGTAAAAAGACTGAAAAGTGACAAAGAATGCCCAAAATGCATTTTCCTAGATGAAAGAGAATTTGAGTTGGAGTGTGGCTTCCTAAAATAAAAACTATTACACAAGTTTTATTAAAGCTATATTAACAATAATGCATTACTCTTAAATATTTGAAACTTGGTAAAAATAGCAAATTTGAAAGACAATATCAGTAAGAAATAATCTGATTAAGCTTAGGATGTAGACCACAAGTCTACCAGATTCATCATTTTCTTTTTACTTTAGTATCTATGGAAAGGAGTAAGTTGGAGTTATTTTTACTCTAGAAATGCCTTCATCACACTTTTGTACTTCAGTTTGCACAATTTTGTGAATATAATGTTTGTCATAACAAAGTTAACAACAAAAAATGTGATGCTACTGCATCTGTTCATAATAAAAATCTTTTAGACTTGTAGTAAGTGGACAAGAGTACATTCATTGTGCACTGTCCTCACTGATTTCATACTTTCCTGGCTACCTGCAGGAGTAAATTTTAGTTGTGTCTTTGCATTATAACTGTATGCACCTGTTCTTACAGCTGCCATACAGTTTTGATAAGAAGCCTTCTTGTAAATAGTTGCGTACTAGACAGTTTTTCTTTCTTTGGTACTGAATGAGATAATATCAGATACTTGTATTTATTATAAATATCTTATTTGCAGTAGATAAATATAGAATGGCTTTGGATAGCAGAAGAAGAATGAGACATGGCAATGACAATTTTCAGGAAGTGCTAACACAATGATATGAAGAGGTGCAGTAAAACATTCCCAGTTATGATTGTTGCTCAGTTCGATGGTGGTAGTGATTTTGTTCCAGATCCAGTGCATTCAATGGTTTATGAAAATTCATCTGACAGCAAAGCCAAAATTGACAAAGAAGGAAGTGCTACAGATAGTGATTCTGCTGCAATGCTAGGTGAATAAATGTCAATATTTTTTTTTGTGCCTCTGACACAAACCAAAACTCTATTTCACAACATTGTTGTTTTGTATCTGATCCAAAATGCCACAATGAGGTTTTCTTTCTGTGGTAGATGCATGAACGAAGTTTATATCAAAAGATAGTTTGCAAGAAATTCTTATTTGCAAGAAAGCAGAGCAGCAAGGGGAAAATGTTCTGCAAAACAGAATAAAAAAATGCATTCATTTCATCTGGCATCAGATGAAATGAATGCATTTTTTATATTGCTGCTAATGCTGAGAAACTGAGATACTACAGTAAAAAAATTATTTTTGGATAAAATTCCCTGTGTAGGCAATGATGTCTGTAAACCAATTTGATAACATATAAAGGTTTATTAGATTCAATGATAAAAGAACAAGAAACCGATGAACTGACAATTTGCTATATTTGGAATCCATTTCAAGTGCAATGCTTGTTAGTTATTATTCCAAAGGTGAATCTGACATTGATGAATAATTGCTTGGATTTTGCAGACATTGTTCATTTATTCTGTAATCTGAACAAATTGGCAAAATACAACATCAAATTGTTTTGGTTATGTAAAAGTGAAACTGGTATGCCATTGAGAGTCTGGTCTATGTTGTTAACCAACTTGACAAATTTGTGCAATATAATTTGGGTGAAACTGTAGTAACTACACTTATCAGTAGCATCAAAAACAGTTCTAGAAATTTAACATGTGACAATTACTTTACTAGTGTGCAACTTTTTAGAGATTACTGAAAATTGGAATTAATGCTGTTGAAGCAAGCCATCAATACAAGAGAAAGATTCCAGAAAGATGAAGTATATTTATCTTTACTTTAGTAAATTATGTTCTCAAAAAGAGCTAAGCACTAATTTTACTAAACATGCTGTACCTTGTAGCTAGAATAAATGAAAATTCTATAATAAATCAAAGGGAGGTAGTGATTAAATGGACCAAATGGTAGGAAACTATACTTGTAAGAGAGAAAATGACAATAGTCATTTGCTGTATTTTCTAACAATTTAGATATCACTGCAGGAAATGCATTATTCTTATATATAAAGGAACATCCATATTTCGAAAATGGCAAGATTCATCACCATATTTCGAAAATGGCAAGATTCATCACCATTTTCTTGAAAGAACTTGCTAAAGACACACTCCAACAATCCTAAAACACAACAAAAAAGTTTTCTATCATTTTAATAACTATAACATTTTTGATTATTTTTAATGATCTTCCTTAAGTAGAATATACAATGGAATGCCAATGTTCTAGAATACAAATTTTTAAACATTGCAATAGGACTATTAACCAATCATAGAAAAGAATGAACAACTATAAACTAATTTTAAAATAATAACTCAAAAATAATAAAACAAATAGTAACATAACAAATAAAGTAAAATCAATACTAAACATAAATATATACAACTACAATGCATGGAAGTCCTTTTTTGTATACCCAATGAGCAAGTGACTTGTAGCCCCATGACAAATATGGCATGGACCATTTAGCTTTTTACTTTATTTATTTTCTTTATTCTTGTATTTATTGTAATTGTACCGTATATATTTATGTTTAGTATCGATTTTATGTTATTTTTGAGTCATTATTTTAAAATTAGTTCAGAGTTCTTTTTTATGATTGATTAACAGTCCTGTCGAAATGTTTAAAAATTTGTATTCTAGAATGTTGGCATTCCATTGAATATTCTACTTGAGAAAAATTGTTAAAAAATGATCAAAAACGTTATAGTTATTGTAAAGGTCGCTTTTAGCGTCCTGAGTCGAAAAGCCGCACGACAGGATAATTAGTCCCACCTGGAGCTGGGGCCATAAACGGCCGGAAGGATCAAAGGAGTAGCGTCACCGCTTAAGGGTCATGTGTTGGCCACGTGCCGGCCGGCTTGGAAAAAAAATGTAAATAAAGCACGGACGCAAATGTAAGCTACGTCGGCGGGAAATAGGGCGGACGTCTTTGAAAGCTCTAAGAAAGGGAAGGAACTGATTGGTCGCAGGAGGTAGTAGCGGGATCCCTTAAATTGGTAGGGTGGCGAGCAAATCGAGGAGAAAGGGCGAGAGACCGGATACCTGGTGATCTCTGACACTAGGTAAGCCTTTGAGGTGTATAGAGAGAGCGTTCTCCTCTTGGAAAGTCCTCCGGAAAAAGGTTAGTGTAGAGACAGACGGCCACGCGGTTGAGCCATCTCCGGAAAAGCGACTTGAGTTCCCCGGACAGACAAGCCGACGTGCGACATCACAGCTTTGTTACATTAGCGTATGTAATGTTGTTGAACATTGTACAGACTTTGTAAATATTTGTAGTGTAAATAAACTGTATATAACTACTTGTTGAGTGTGGAGGTGTAGCTTTCCTCGAACCATCTAACGGACATTCTCGAGTCGTAAAGAACAACTCGAGACGGAACATTCGTAAAGATCTCGTGACGGATAATAAGGATCTTCACTGTTATTAAATCTTTTGCTGTGTTTTAAGGTTGTTGAAGTGTTTTTACTTTACTTGGTAGCTGTGAATTAGTTATAAGATTTGTATTTTATTTATTTATACATATAGTTTTATTTTAAATATGTATGTAATTTAGCTGTTTATTTTATTTATTCATTGCATTTGTGAATAAAGAAGCAATACAAACCAAAAGGCTGCCTTTATACAGAACACAAATTTTCAAATACATCACTAGCTTGAACAAGAACGACAATAGTGAGAATTTGACTCTCACCACCTACTGTTTTGTCAATGCGCTTCCATAATTAAATCTATAATTTTCCTCTACTCCTGAGTCCATCAATGGATATAGAATATGAGATGACTGAAAACAATTATTTGTGTAATGTCCAAGATGATGTCCAGACCAAGAAAATTATTTTTTTAATGAAATTTAAACATAAAATAAATATTTATAAATTTCAGATAATAATGATGATGAAAAGCTAATGAGAAATTTTGCATTGTTATTCCTCAACTATTTCCAGACAAACAAAAGAAATATTGAATGAAAACTGTGTTAACTATTTTTACTTTTACTAATATATTAATAAATCTAAAAGTGATTTATCCATTCTCATTTTAATTCTTCTAATACAACCGTTTTTTCTTAAATAAATTACTATTATAATTCTATTTTATATATCTTATTGTAATTCTTCTCAATTTGTTACTCATTTTGTATTTTATTTCAGACATGATTTCTACAAAGTTGAATGAACAGAAAACTTCAAATATAAAACTGAATCAAATACTATAATTGGAATTAGAGTTAAGACTGTTCAGACGAATATAATACACGGCTATTTTCTACCATTTTACCTCTATACGTTGTACTAAAATTGGTTATTGACATTTTTATCAAAAGCCAAACTAAAATCATACTAAAATAATGGTTTCTATTTTAACAGATCTCAGTTACAATAACTGAAATCCTATAAACTTCAATTGTTTTTGATTCAAAATAGTTGTAGTTATTGGTAAAGTTCGCTTTTTTTTATGGAAAAATTTTTCAAATTTTAAAAGACAGTTTAAGTGGATGTCTGAATGTCATTATTTAATGCAGATTAAACAAGATTATGCACAATGTTAAATAAATAAATAAATAAAAATACTGATTTAAAGAAACACTGTGTATAATTCTGTTTGTTTATTCTGCTTTAAAAAATATTTTTAATCTCAATAGTGTTTATTACTTTATAAACATTTCTTTAAAGAAAATATTTTTTGAAATTTATTTATACTTAAAACAGATATTACGGTATGTTATTTATTAACTTTATCTCCTATGATCTATTTATAAACAAAATAAGGATGAAAATATTTTATTAGGATAAATAAAACTAAATTGTTATATTGCAGAAAATTTAATATAAAGCCCAAATAACTAGAAACAAACTTACAATAAAATTATAACAATTATTTTGTACCTTAGAGAGAAAAGTTTTATTCCATAAAATATTGTTTCATTTATCTTCTCTCCATCATTTTTTTAAGCTGTAGTAGTTCTTTAAAAAATTTTGGATATCCTATTTAAATTTTAGCAAAGAAAAACAAACAGATACTCTAGTCAAGAATTTAACACAGCATGCAAATTTATTAATGACATTATTCAAAATATACAGATAGGGCTGTACCAATAGATGAGGCAGAACTTAGGGGCATAAAAAAGGAGTAAACCAACTTTTGATTTTGTGCATTATGCAGAAAGTAATTGTTAAATAACTGAAACTAAAAGCAATGACAGATTAAGAGCCCCAAAAGTGTTCTTAATTTTATACATAATAGATTATTTGTTTATTTCTAAATGTTGCAGTCAGTCTCTGTATACTTTTAATATTACCAATTCTAGTAGCTGTAGCTGAACAGTTTTTTTTTCGAACTGAAATTAATATAAAAAAAAATTATTGACGTACAAATATTGCACAGGATACATTCATCAATTTAGAAATAATCTGATGTATCCAAACATACATCAAACGAAACCCGATATATAAGCAAATATACCAACAACTGCCATAAATGATCGGGCTAAATTTTGGATAAATGATTATAAATTATTAAAATTATTAATTTTAATAAGAGATGGTGCCTAACGCCTAACTCTAGTGCCAAATTTATTTCTAATCTATAATCATTTATCCAAAATTTAGCCCGATCATTTATGGCAGTTGTTGGTGTATGATGATATATCCAATCCATTTGATTGGATATGTGGTGTGCTGTACGACTTGAACAACGACGATATAATGTAAAAAACAAGACTTTATTTTCAAGTGAACACAAAAGACATAAATACACAGGTCCCAACTCTATTGCGTCTATATATCGCGAGTACAGGAACAAAATACAGTGACAATTACACGAAAATTGAGCCCGCTCGATTTTTACACAAACTCGCATATTCAACGTTCGCGTCACGTGATTTCACGAATTTTCAATTGCGCTTAACAACTAACTTAGCCCTATATTCTTAACCTACTTAATATTAAGACAGAGAAAAAAAGACTAAAAAATAAGATCTTAGGAAGGAATAAGTTTTTAGGAAAGGGGTACTCCTCTCCACGTGTTCTCGATGACAACAAAAGGGCTCAACGTTGAGATTTTGAAATAACAAAATAACCCACTTTTTTTTCTCACCAAAGATTTCTCTTACTTAACTTTCTTCAAACGTTCTTGGTTTTTCTTTTTTCTCTTGGCCTACCGTTATTCCGATGTACCAATGATCACACTCCTTTTGTTCTCGACGCTGCCTTCACAACTCGGAGCTCACCGATCACACGTCTTTCCTCTTAGGCGTCTCTGCCAAAAAGTGTCTCACTTATCAGGAATTTGCCCCGAGGTCCTCTTGCTTCTATTGTTTTATTCCCCACACCTGGGGAAGTTGGGGTGGTCAGGATGTTCTCAAAATTGGTTATTTCACCCAAGGGAAAATTGTTAGATAAAGGATTAGAAAGTTCCGGAAGGAGGAAGAAACAAAAAACAAAGGAAAGAAATAAAACTATACTTAAATTACTATATACATATATACATTAATATGGCGTGCAGCCACAGATATATTAGAGATGCCATGAGCACTTTGTGAAATTAAAAGTGCACAGGATTCTTTAAACAAAATGCTTTACAAAAACAAAATTGGTTTATACAAAAACTGACTTTTTAAAAAACCAATTTTCGAATCTCAACTTTTCTATGAAACTGGTTTCAACCGATTTTCGAATTTTTACCTAAAAAATGGAAATATGGAATATTTACAGTTTATTTTAAAACTTTTGAATTTATTTAATATTTATAACATTTCAATAATGTAACAAAATAAAATCGACCAACATCTACACAAAACAAAACGAAAAAAATGCTAGAATATCACATTAAACTATAAAATTTACTCCATAGAAAACTATAAAGAAAAACGATTAAAAATGAATGCCTACAAAATATTATTTCATTTCTTATTTTTCCTAAGAAAATATGATTTTAGAAAGCAAAGAATGTCTATAGATCTATTGCTCAACTGTGTCCTTATTTTGCACACAAAATTGCCAGAAATAGAAAAAAACCCTCTCACTTGCTACTGAACTAGGTTTAATTGTCTTTGAAGCATTAAATAATAAATCTATTTTTTGTTCTTCTGTTTGTACCCTCTAATACTAAAAGCTTCTTCTTTAGTGTCTTAGGACAAAGTCACTTTTTCAAATTCTTGAAGATATTTATGTAAACGATCTCGTGCAACCTGATTTTGGGGGCTGTAACTCGCTAAAGGTCGCTTGTAGAGGTATGGTTCCTTTGACTTTTTTGCTCCTGTGGATATGCTTTACCGCTCTGATAAGATTTCAGCCATCTCATTCAGAGCTTGAATTGAGCCAAATTGGACGCTTTTTAGGTGTAGGGGATTTTTTTGTTTTGTAGTTAGTTTTATGAAACTTAGTATTTAACAATATTCCCATTTTATGCCAGAGACAATTTTGTGTCAAAATCTTGATGTTTTTAATCAAATAATTAATGAATTTTTATGTTTTAAGTGTAGGCTTTTGAGCCTACACTTAACCACCAGTTTTCTTACTTGGGAAAACCCAGTTTTCAAATTATACAAATTTCTTCAAAAAAACCAGTTTTTCAAAACTGGGTTTTAAAGACCAACAAACTCCACAAAACACTGTTACGTTAACATATAAAAATTCTTTTATAAATAAAACATGTAAATAAGGAGTTAACATTCAAAACATGTTTTATCAGAGTTATTGAAAATTTATCAGTATACAAAAAAAACTGTTTACAAGTTTCCTTTAAAAGTCAGTAATAGAACTTTTTAATCACATTGTTATTATTATTAAAAGATTTGTACACCAAGATTCATTCAAATGTGTTTTGTTCCCATATAAAAACTCATTTTTTAAGTTTTTCTACCTCAATGTTTCTGAATTATTATTAAAAGTGTTTAACATTGAGGTAGAAAAACTGTTAAAAAAAATGATTTTTTATTATAAACTGAAGAAAAACACTGAGATCAGCGTTATACCTAGTATGTCCTTTTTCCACAAGCACTTTCGACGCACTTATGGATGTCGTCATCAGGCGAAAACGAAACTTAGTGAAAAAATTGAACGGAAAATAATCTGACAAAGAACAGAATGCTTAATAATTTGAATTAAAACTTCTTTCCAAACCGTTAGGAACACGCATCAAACATTCAAAATGTTTGAACTAGAACAAACTGCAAGCTCCGTGATGGGCGTAGTGGCACATGCGTGGATCCAGGCTCACACTATGTGTTTGCTGTGGGATTTTTACCTTGGAGGCATGCAACTCTCCCACACTTGACCTACCCAGTATATGGGTCATGCTGTACAAGCGATTAAACAACGATAAAAATCCCTTAGCAAACACGTAGCGTGAGCCTGGATCCACGCATGTGCCACTACGCCAGTCACGGAGCTTGCAGTTTGTTCTAGTTCAAACATTTTAAAGGTTTGATGCGAGTTCCTAACAGTTTGGAAAGAAGTTTTAATTCAAATTATTACGCGTTCTGTTCTTTGTCGGATTATTTTCCGTTCAATTTTTTCACTAAGTTTCGTTTTCGCCTGATGACGACGTCCATAAGTGTGTCGAAAGTGCTTGCGGAAAAAAAACATACTAGGTATAATGCCAATCTCAGTGTTTTTCTTCAGTTTATAATATAATATTTGTTGTGGGAAACACCCTATTAATCATCATGATTTTTTATGTCAAAACAAAACACATTTCAAATGAATTTTTGTGATTTTATTATTACAGCATCCAGTTCTTAACAATTTTAAAGAAATAGGGGGAAAATTTTTTTGTAAATGTTTAGATGTGTAACTTGTATCTTTCTTCTTCTAAACAATCACAATAAATTTCAGGTTTTTTCATCACTTTTTTCTTTTTAAATATTTTCCATACTGTGAATAATAAGAGAGCCTTTTTTTAAGCAAACCATTATGGATTTGGCAAGGGATGAGTAATGAACCCAACACATCTTGACAAACAACCCAAAAAAAATCCTGGAGTTTTTTGAATTCAATCCTATGTCTCCCAGAGCAGTAGATTGACACCTTAACTGTTAGGCCATCTGGCTATCTCTTCAGTTACGTTATCAGGCATTTCTGTAATACTCAAATCATCTATTTCTTCCATTTTCTCTGTCCTCCTGGAACTTCTCACAATTCCTTTTTCTATATTAATTGTTTCATCCATATCTTCCATTTTCTGTCTAAGAATACTCTCACTTAACATCTCACTCAATATGAATGCAGGGAAGGCTTATTAAACTCAATATTTACTTTTAAACAACAACGCAAGTAAAATGTGATATAGAAATCACAACATGCAATATGACTCTGCATATTACAATAAAGCAGTTCTGAATGGCTTAACCATATATTACATGATATTATATAAACATATTATGAACAAATCTGAAGAATGGACAAACCACTATTTGATTGAATCCTTCGTATTGTACATCTATTTTTAATGATAGAAAATCCATTTTAAATGAAAATATCTAGTAGGACGGAGAATTCAGATTTTGGCATTTATAACACCAACAATTATAAGACAATGATGATTATAAATTTTGTTGAAAGTACTTGCGATAAAAAAGCATTTATAATGTCAAAATCAGTGAATTCTCTATCCTAATATACAATATTTAGCATGAGTATTATTGTATAGTATATTATGAAAATATATTTATGTTTTATACAATGTAAACCATTAAGTTGTAGACTTTACAACAGTTAAATCATATTTGATTTTGTTTTTTTTGGAAAAAATGCATTCTGAGTGTTCACTCCAGATTTTAAAGTTTCTATTAAAAATTACTACTTTTTTCTTCTCTGTTTTTTGCTATTACTTCTAAATATTTATGTAGTTTACTCTGTTTGAAAAGTCACATAAGTGATATTTTAATTATATATTTTATGTAAATAGCATTGTAACATGGGCACTAGGTATGAGATTCACATCAGGTGCCAGAACTGCTTGACATGGCCCTACAAATAAACAACGAAGTTTTCTTTCTGTTATTTTTTATTTTTTTATACTATATTGCAGAATTCGCATAAAACTCTTATGTGAGACTCCATCAGACAGAATGAATAAATTCATCAAAATAAACATTAAATATTTAAATGTGTATTTTTCACATAACAGAAATTCCGTAAAGCAGCAGAAATTTAATAAAGAATTGTATAATTATATTTATAAGATTAACATAAGTGTTTCCCAAAGAAGAATAAAACTGAAGTAATAATTAAAGACCACACAAAATTACTTAACTATGAAAACATTATTAAAATGTAACTAATAAATTTTTTGGTGTACTTGCTTCTTAACACTTTTATTCATTACACATATTTATTTCTTATATTGTTTACACCTTTTATTTTCCAAAATTATTCATCCCATACTTAATAGAAATTTCTAAAAATGTTATTAAATAAAATAGCATTAAATAGTATCAAGTAAAAATAATTATTCTGCTTATTCATATTTTTGATTCAAAGTTACTTAAATTTTTATTTTTATTGTAATAGAAAAAAATATTAAATTACATGATAGCTCTCTGTCAAATTCTTCGAGATTCACTGTTTTTATTTCTGATTTGATAATGTGTTTACAGAGAAGACAATTTTAAAACTTAAATCACTTTATATCATTTTTGTATGTACAGCATACAAAATGATATAAAGCAACAAAAAGTTTGTATGTAAAAACATTTTTATAGAAAGTAGAGATTTAACATTTAATTACAAAAATTAACTTGCAAAAAATTACTATGATATTTACTATTATAATAAATATAATACAAGTGCATGTGTGCATGCATGCAGCTGTATATATTATATAGTTGAGCTTAGGATTTGTATAATTTCAAAATGACTTAATTAATAATAAGATTTACTTATTTGTTTAAATTACCTATTAGTTTATTTCATTTTCAAAAGCAAAAACAAGTCAAATACTAATTTATAAGTATTAAGATTTATTTTATTTTGGAAAAAGTTCTTCAGTAACTTGTTTCATTTTAATATATTGTACATTTTGGATAAAAAGATCTAAGATGAACCATTATAAATAAGTCTATCACCATAAAATTATAAATATATAATAATTAAAGTACTGACTAATTAAAATACAAAATATATTATACAAATACAATGTTCTATAAAATTTCAAACGTTTAATTAATATAATTATCTGGAAAAAGGTCTGGTCTGCACATAAATAAAACTGAACAAAAGATGAATATTTATATTTATTTCCATTTATTATTAAAATAGTAGCAAATTTTCTATTAACATTATTAATGACATTATTGCTAAATTTGAACAAACAGTATGAGACTCTCAAACTTTCCAGAATCTAAAACATTCCAAAGATCAGAAACCAACAATACTGCGGTCTTTGTAAAACCATTCAGATTGTTCCACTGCTCTTAACTAGTCTTTTTTAAGATCTGAGCTTCCAGCTAATTTAGACCTTTCAAAAGTAATTTGTAATTATGTACTGAGAATAACTGCAATAGTGTGTCCTTGACAGTAACTAGTGTGAGGTCGGCGACTTCCAGGGGAAAACAGTTAATCATGCATCAGGAAAACCTAGGGTCGAAATCGTATGTGGGTGGTGGCGGTAGGAGACAAAGATGACAAGTGTCTTACACAAAACCGTTTATTCTAACAACTAAGTTAACTTACATAATACTGTTACACAATGCGATCTAGATCGACTTGGTGACAATGGTTTCGGGTTGTCTGTGGTCGGCTGCAGTCCGTGTTTCGAAGATGCCTGCCCGGGGCTTGGATGGCGAAAGGTCTGCTGCACTGGACGGGAGGCTTGGATGGTGTGGTCAGGTGGCGAACGTAGGTCCTGGCATCTGAGAGGTGACACTGGTCCAGAGGAGAACTGCTGCACCTTTTCCAAGAATGGCCAAAGAAGGAGCAAACTCTCTGTCTGGAGGGGAGAACCGCCCTTCAACCCTGAGATCCAGGGGTTTTTATAAGATTTTCCCGAAACCCGAGACCGATCCTGGTCGAGAGGGGTTGACGGAGCCTTTGAAGTTTGCGCTCGTATTTTACGCCGTTATGGCTCCAAACAATCTGCCATATGTTCTGGCGGCTAATTTCCCCCCTTTGTTTCTCACTCCCGACACTTGTTTGCGAGCACCTGGACAAAGCTCCTCTCTTGGTTGACATCCCCTCGATCATTCGTCATCGAGTCGCATTTGTTTTAGAATAAGTTTTAAGAAAGTTTCTTTCGTGTCTGGTCTGCATCACCAACACGTGTTCCTGACCCGAGTTGATTCTCAAAATATCCGACTTTGGAACTTTATAATTATTCACCACTTCTACGCGTTTTTGCGACCCTTACACTAGAGTCTTTGCAGTTTTGATGGCTTCAGCATCCGTATCTCCAATGTATTCAAAAAATGTTTAATCAAATCAAAATTTTCAGCAGTAATTCAAGTTCCCTATCTGGTCACAACAGATTACAGGGAAGTGACATGTTAGTTATTTCTCTTTAAAACTGATGATGATATAATGCTTTCAATAAAACTTTCTTCACTTCTGCTAAAAACCTATTAGATTTACTGTATTTAATGTGTTTAGTTCTGTGTTCAGGACGTAAAGTGTGTACTAAGCAAGTTACATGCTTTAGCTTAAGAAAAAAAAAGCTTTAGTGAAGATACAGCAGATAGCATTTACTGTACCTAGCTTGATCTGTTACCAACATCAAGACTTTATCGCATTTTATGCCACTTGGCCATAGGATATGACAAGCAACAACAAATGACTATGACAATGCTATGGTGTGACAATCACTTGTCATGTTGTGTATGAATTGTGTTTGGTTAGACTTTTTTGTTTGTGTGATTCTAGAATATTCCATCACTGTCCATTCATGTTGTTCTCTTGTTCCTCTATAGTATGTTGCCTAGAGCAGCAATAAACCCAACATGAAATTGCCCCTAGCATTACCCAGAAGAAAATTATATATATACTCTGGGCAATAAGCCCAGAGGGAAATGGTATATATATATATATATAATGTACGGATGGGAGGAAGAACTTGTTTCCTTGGGTGAAAGGGTGGAAGGATGATAGCAGTGACCAGTGATGAAGGTTGGAAGAGAAAAAAAGATCACCCAACAATATGGTACAACTCCTGTTCCTATGTGAGACAGATGAAAATGACATCTATCATGACCCTTAATATTGAAACTTAAGGTACCTTTCTCACAATAGTATCCCCATTCCCTTCTTTTCTTTCATTCTATCTGCCTAATAGAATTGTAAATTACTTATAAGATAAATTGCAAGTTCCAACAAATATAACATTGTCATGATTAGATTACGACAAGATTGGCATGTTAAATATATATAAACTAATTTAAAATACTTATTAGCCACCCTGTAAATATAAGGTAACTTTATTATTTGTCTTATTTATTCTAGATTAATGATCATTTGTAATGGAAAAGGGAAATCTATCTTTGTTGAATAACTGTTGATGTATACCTGTATGTAATTTTGGGTGCTCATTCAGTCTAGTATTGAAAATAAGAACTTACAACTGTTCATGGACACCAAGTTATAAATTTTCAACATAGCAGGTTCACCATCCAGTCAGTGATAGCACTAGAACATTTAGTACATATTGGAAAATGCAATGATTGTTTAATCTAGTAAAAACCATACATAGTTGTCTCAATTCTACATCTAATATTTTAGATTCCAAATTCATGTATAGGAAGGATGTAATTCTTATGGAGCATACTCTCATCTGGGAGAGATTTTTTCATATAGTTCTCAAAAATTCTTTAACTGCTGGATGATGAAGTTTGTTCAATGGGATTCCTGATTGCAGGAATATGCTTGTCAGATCTGTATAAATTTGGTTTTGGGCACTGTTTTCTGTTTGTCTTTCCATTGAATATACTAAGAAAGACTGCTGAAACATTGATGATTGGTGAAGTTGCTTGTTTGTCACATGTTTTGTGTTGTTAATGTGCCCTTTGTTCAGAATGTTTGATGGTTTTCATCTATTTTAATTGCTGTCACAAAAAGCACAATGTATGACATATCCATCACTTACTATGCTTTCTTTTTTGTATCCTTTCATCAACAAATATAGTTTCTCTGTTGGAAGTTAGCTCATTTCATTGCTTATTCACCATGTGAGCTGTGCAATAGGTGGTAGAGAAAAAAAACAAACCTTGGTTGATAGTATTGCCAGATTCAAATGTTATCAGATTAAAACAATATGCTTTAACTATAAGCATGCCTTTGACAAAAATACACTGTAAATATGTAAAAAAAAATATACAGTTATGATGATAGATTAGTGGAAATGGTGGATATCAGTATTTGAGTAGAGAAAGATAAAATCAGTATGAAAGTGGTGGAAGAGATTCACTATATACTACTTTGAAACACAATGATTTTCATACAAAAGTGACTCTTTCCTTATGAACTCAATTTTATTGGGTTGGTGGAGCACCAAAAAATCCAGACCTTAATAATACACAGATGAGATAGAATATACAACCTTGTTAATTATACTGCATATTCTGCAATTATTCAGTATTTCAGTATTATAAATATCAAAATTTTATTCCTATTTATTTCATTTATCTTTTTTTGTTGCAAACTATACATATGCATTACATTATCATTTTTATTCTAACAAGATATCTAAAACTTTATACTTGAAAATATTTTCAAAGAAAATTTGAGAAACCATAACGATTGTGAAAAAAACCTGAAATCATCTATTTAATTATCATCACATTTCATATCATTTTATATTTGCATCTAATTAAAAAGACTTATAATTCATATGATAAAATAATTCTTAGTAAATTTTTCATGTAACTTTTCATAAATTTAAAAATTATAACACTTACTTTGCTGAATTGTATATTGCTGTTGCATCATTGGTGATCTTGAATAATTACCAATTGGTTGTTGTGATTGTGCTTGTGACTGTTGTTGTTGCTGTTGTGGTGGTTGCTGCTGCTGTTGTGTCTGCTGTTGCTGTTGTATAGGTTGCTGGTTTGGAGACTGCTGAGGTTGAGTAGACTGTGACTGTGTAGTGGATACAGAATTAGGACCATATCCAGGATGTGGAGATGTAGACATTGGATGTGTAGTAGCAGTCATTCCTGGCTGAATTGTTCCTCCTGACAAAAAAAAAATTAAAATTAATGTAATTTTTTTTAATATCTTGCAGATGATAAATCATGGATAAATCTTTTATAATAATAAATAATTAATAATAATAATAATTTTCCACTTAAAGAATCACTTGAAATATTCCTATAACTGAATATGGATGTGATTTCTTTGAAAACTTAATAAAACAATATCATATCTTTGTTAAAAAAATTCTTTTGACTTATTATTAACACAGTCTGATTCTAATTTTCTTATACTAGATTGCACATACATGAATATGCAAATATAAACATGCATATTTTGATATCTACAAAACTAATATTCATATGATTACTTCAGAAATAAGTATAACCTCTTGAAATAGTTATATAGTACTTTAATCTAATATTTTTTTTTTTATCAATCAATATCATTTATTGTCCATTGGGAATTTCTTCCCTATTACAAGGGGGTTACATTTACATTGTTTACTTGTTTTTTACTTTACAATACTTTTTGATTTTAATTAATTTATACTTATTTTTCTGTGAATACATTCCAAACAATTTTAATTTGAATCTTACAATATTATTGTTCTATTTCATTAATAATAGCATATTTTAATACTTCATTAGTGTTAGTTTGTTTTGTTTTTATAAATGTCAATTATTTTACAAAAATAGTTATAAATTTTATATAAGTCTTTTTTACTCATTTTGTTGAAGTTTTTTAACAATTCTATTAGCGAGTTGCATTTATAAGTTCGAGTTATGTCATAGTGTTCACGAATATCGTTTAATTTTGGACATTTTAATATTAAATGATAAGGTGTTAAATCGTCGGAGTTACATAAGAAACATTTTGTTGATAAGCTTATGTAAGTGTTGTTAACATACAGCGAATATTTATTTAAACAAAGTTGTGCTATCAGGCGTTTTACATTCAAATTTACCAAATACAACATATATGATTGAACTGATGGTATTTTAAATATATCTAAGTACCACGAATGATATTTACTGCTATGTAGAGAGAGCTGATTTTTGTTTATGGATTGTGCCATAGCTGAGTTTAAAAGTAGTGAGTAGCCTGTTTTCCAATCTTGAATGTTATCTTGAAATAGTAGTTCTGATACTCCAAAAGAGTTGAAGATAGTTTTTAATTTGTTATGCCATAGCTGTTTATTTTTTTGAAGTTTACTTTGCTTGATGTTTTCATGATATAGAGCAATCAAATTGTTGTCACTATTGAATTTGAGTCTGTAATAAAATTTAATGATTCGTTTTAATATAAACGAGAAAGACCATATACGATTGGTTTCATGACGTAGTGCATATCCGGGTATTGTCCGTTCTAACTGAAATAATCTGCATAGATAGTAAATATGAAATAGTTCTAATTTGTAGAGATAATCCAAGCTCCAAATGGGACTGGCGTAAAATATCATTGGATTAATAATCGAATTGTAAAGTTTCGTGTGTATTCTTAAGTCAGAAGTTTTCAATTTGCTGCATAAAAACAAAAGATTATCGATTGCTTGTTTGACTTTATTGTTGAGTTTAAAAATGTGCAATTTAAATGTTAAGTTCCAGTCAAAGTTAATTCCTAGGTAATTTATCTCATTGACAGTTTGTAGCCGGATATTTTCATGATAAATTTTAGTTTCGTTAACAGATATTTTACTGTTGTTCCAAAAAATAATTATTTTAGTTTTACTTGGATTAACTGCTAAATATTTAGACTTAAAATGCGAATTTAATTGATTGATTTTCCTTTGGAGAGAAATTTTTGTCGGTGCTACCACAACCAAGTCATCAGCAAAGAGAATATAATGAAATGCTTTATTGCCTATGACTATACCATCGTTTACTTCAGAAAAAAGATGATCTATATCTTTCAAATAAAAGTTAAAAAATGTGGAGATAATGGATCTCCTTGAAGAATACCACATGAATACGTTAATGGTGGAAGAATGTTTTTTACCATGCTTAATCTTTATTTTATAATTTTGAAATAATATTGATATTGTTCCTGTAAATTGAGAACTAGCACCACTCTCCTTAAGTTTTTGTTGTAATAATGAAACATAAACTGAATCGAATGCCTTTGTAATATCTATAAAAGCAGCATACACTTTCCTATGTTTTTTTATGAGATATATTTGAATAATCATTAGCAAGGTAAATATCGCAAATTCGATGCCTTTATTTTTTGTATAAGCAAATTGAAATTCTGCTTCTAACTCGTTGATTTTGATCCAATGTTGAAATTTCTTTGCAAGTATCGAGGTAAAACATTTTCTAAGCGTAGATAAAAAAGCTATAGGTCTATAGTTTTCTGGAGCCATTTGGTCTCCCTTTTTATAGATCGTCGTCATGATTATGGAATTCCAAGATTCAGGATAGGACAATGTGCTGTACATAGCATTGAATATTTTCAATAATTTTATTTTAGATTCCGTTGGTAGCATTTTTAAGAATTTGATTGGTATGTTATCATCCCCAGGGGTGGTATTGTTTTTTGTTTTTAGAATTACTTCGTCGAGTTCATTCATAATCAAGTCAGCGTTTAAATAATCATCATAATAATTAATATTTCTTTCCATTGAAATTTTTAAATTATTTATAATGAAGCTTTGATAGAATTTCTTCCACATTTCGAATCTTATACAAATGTTGATATCTCCTAGATTAGCTTTTGTCGAAATTTTCGGATAGTATTCCAAAATATTTTGCTATTATTACTATTATTTATTAAATTTGATTCAATTCTACAAAGGTAGTTTTTCTTTTTTGTCTTAATTAAGTTATTGTAAATTCATTTGGAGTTTTTATAATTAATCAAATTTTCTTTATTAGGATTTTGCCTATAAATTTTTAAATCTTGTTGCTTTTGAAGTTTTTCTTTGTAACAATCGAAATCAAACCAGATTTTTTTATTTTTATTTTGTGCGTATTTGTTGTCCTTGTTTAATATTATATAATCATTCATGATATTTATCATTATTTTGTATGCCTCTTCACAGTTATAGTTAGTTACTTCTAGCATATTTTTAAACCAATTTCCAATTTTGGACTTATAATTGGCCAATTTGTACTTTATCTTGAAGTTATTGTTATATGTATAATCCGAATTCTCAAACGGAAATAAATGGTATTTTGCTATTGTAGGAAAATAATCTGAAATATCGAAATTTGTAGTCTGAAATTCTACACAACAATCTAAGAATAATTCAGAGCAAATTGTGAAATCTATGGTCGAAGCACCCATATTAGTCAAGCAAGTATGTTCAGCTAGAATATCCTGTTGAATTCTGCCATTAAGAAGAAACAATCTGTGTTCTGTTAACAACTCGATAAGGTTTTTACCCAATCTGTTGGTTTGTTTATCTTTCGAAAGACGTTTATTAGATATATAAAAATTGGCACCTTTATATTTTGAATCTATTAACTCACCAATCCTTGCATTAAAATCTCCCATTACCAAAGTGAGCGGAGAAATATGACTCCAACTTTCTAATGTTTTAAAAATATTTTTTAAAGTACTTAGATCATCAGGCAGAATATAAGCAATTAATAATGTTATTTAATTATTCGTTTTATTTACCAAAGTAGGCTTCTGTAATGAGATAAGAAGTAGAATATAATTGTTGAATTTTTTTATGTCAATTATTTTACCAAGGTTCTTTTTTATAAGGATACATATACCTCCGCTTGGACGGCCTGGACCTGTAGGTTTTTGTGCTTGGATCGATTCCACTATAAAGTTATTGAAAAATTTTGTTTTATAATACAAATTCGAAGTAATCCAAGTTTCAGTAATTGCTAAAATATCCGGTTCGTATTTAACGCAAAAGTTATTTATTAGTGACGTTTTATTTTTTATTTCTTGGCCATTCCAGTTAGCAATGGAAACCATTTGATTATTCTTTATGACTTTGTTATGTTGCGTATATTTTTGCTTAACATGATATCAACTGTCTGTATTTATTTGATTACTATAAGGACGAAAATTATTTACATAAACCAATTTGCTCAATTTTAGGCTATATGTTATTTCTTCTTGGTTTATCGTTAATATATCATTACGGAGTTTCACTTGGTCTTTTTGTTTTCGCTATTCATGAAGTATTGGGAGTAAATTTTTCCTTCTTATCCTTGAGTTTTTAGTCAAATCTGGGGATATTTGCATGTCTTCCCATTCTTCTAATGTGTTTTTTTTGTTGTTTCTTTTGAATAAAGGTATAGAAAAATTTATCACAAAGTTGCTTATTGCTGAATGTTATTCTTACTGTTGTATTAGGTTTCTTTGTTATTAAGTTTGTTTCTGTTATCTCAGTTTGGGCTATATCATGAATATTGAGTACATTAGTCATAAAGTTATATACCTCTAACGTAGATATGGATTTCGAGCTTGGATATTTGTATACAATTATTTTTTTATAATTATAATCATTAATTAAAGAGTCTATTTTAAATTGCGTTAGTTCATTTTCACTTTTATGATTTTCTAGTTGTTGTTTTAAATTTTTAATTTCTTCCTCCATATATATCTGTCTTTCCTTAGTCTCACATATATCTTGACGTATTTGTTCTACGTCTCCTTTTATATAGGCCATTTGTTCTAACAATTTATCATTTGAAGCATTTATTAAATCTGATATTTTAGTCCATAGAAGTGCAGTTGTGGTGTCAAGTTGACTTGCCGAATTAGTCAGAAGACTTGAATTAATATTAGGTGACTCACCTGTTGAGCCTAATGAATTCTGCTGACCAGGTTCCATATTTTGATTCGAGAATTCTTTTGTTCCTTCTTGTGAATCACTTTTCGGTTGTGTTCCGTAATCCGTAATGAGTTTGAAGCTTGAAGTGCTTGGTTGAGCTTGTTTGTTCTCTGTCCTCGTTCTGGTCAGTGGAGGTCTTCCACGCCTGACTGGAGATCTTTGCATATTATTATTTTTTTGTATTATTGCTTTTTCCTTTACCTTCACTTAGTTAGTGTTAGTTTAAACTTGTTTAATAATAAGTTAATCAAATAAACAGTAATTCACCACTTCGCTGCACAAATGAAAGGTTCACAGAAAAGTCACTCGCAGTGTCAATGTTCAAACACGCCCCCCCTTTGAGGAATAATCATTTAATCTAATATTTAAAAAATAAACAAACAAACAAAGTAATTTTACTTAAAAAATCTATATTGTTCATTTTTTGAATATTCTAAATTATTTATTAATATTAATTTAATTATAATTTGTTATCAATCTTCTGAAACCGTGTTTTCTTAATTTCTATGATTAACAGATAAATAAAACTCTCACTCGAGCCTGTAACCAGTGTGAAAAATAAATCAACAAATTCCAAGCAACAAACTATGATTCACAAACACAAATCGTGCCTAATGCCTGCTTCTAATGACAAATAATGTAGAAATTAATTAAAAACAAGTAAAACGACAAAGCCATTCTTGGGATGAGACTATCTCGGAGAGCATGAGCAACGCATGCACAAATCTCACACTCGCACCTGTTTGCAGAAACAGTCTCAGCATTTTATATTTTATTTTGACCCAGTTCTCAGTCCCCTGACTAGCTACAAGTCTGGTTTATTTTATATGCACACAATTTGGGCACCAAATACTCAGTGCCAAATTTTAACTCCCGACATGTACTCCTTCATACCTGTAAGATGTGTAGCCGTTGACAACAGTGCGATTTTAGAAACAAGACATAGTGTCATCAATACTAGTGGAGAAGTAGACCTATTTAATTCAGCAGTCATTTGGTGTAAATCTTAACAACACTATACACATTTGAAAAGTAATTTATCAATGTGTAAATGAATATTGAAGAAATGAATAAGTGAAGTTCATGCCTTATCCAATGTTATGGATCATGGGAGTTAATCACAAGTATGTAGTTTGCCAAAAGGTGTATAATAGAACATCACTCCAACAATCTAAGAGGAGATGTCTTAAATCTTTAATAATTTTTCCAGTGCTCTGTAACATCACATTCCAATGCTCACTTCATTAAAGCTGTGTGCTAGTAGACTAGTTTTTATACATAGAACTAAAATGTTCATTCAATGGTACAACAACCTGCATGTCAAACCAACATAATAAAAATCATTTTATCATCTAGTGAGCTTGACCAGATATATTCCTAATTTGTCTCTTGTTCACTCTATCTTTATCTGTTCTCAGAATTTATGTAAAAGTTGGTAAGTATTTGACACATAGTCAGATGCTATTTATTCTATATTATGGAGTTATCATAGATAATATAGATGTGCCAGTGACTATGAATCTGTCATTACAATCATCAAGTTTTCTCTTTATATTATGATCATTTTGATAGGGAGTTGAAATTGTGAGATCTGCCCTGGAGATTAAAATTTTATTACTTGCAAATTTGATTTCTACATGAGATTAAAACGGAATGTTACCATGTTACCATGTTATTTGAATTTATAATTTTCTTTAAAAATATATAATTTACAATTTTCTTTAAATATTGTAATAAATTAATTAATGCCAGTAACAAAGGCCTCTCACTTGTTTACGAAAAGGGAAACATTAGTCATTTTTCTAACAAAAAGGGAAGTTGAATTTCTTTTCCCATACCCCTTACTGCCAAACTCAGGCATCCATATGGATGTTCACCCCCTTTCGAACATCCCCCTACATCCCGTTGATGTGTAGAAAATCTATCTTTTTGATTGGATGGGTTCTTCTGAATATGGTGAACCATATCCTGTGATCAAGGAGTTAGACACAAACCTCCAAAGGGAGAAGTAGGTATTCTATCAACGCAAGAAAAGTTTGACTGGGATCGTCAAAGAATTAAGATCAACTCCATTGCCATACTCCAGAGAGCCAGCGACCGTCCAAAGCCTTCTTCACCACACTCCCAAGCCTAAGAGATCCTCCGTCCACTGTTAGGCCGCGACTCCACTAGCCGTAAAACCCCTCGCCGTAAAAGCTTTTAACCACGTGACCTATTTGCATTTGCGCTCGGATCGCGGTGGAGGTCTGGCTAGCGAAGCTTTTTAAGGCGACAGTACTATTACAGTGTATATGTGATACATTGATATAAAGACAATAATTATATTCTATGAGTTTTCTCTATACTATAATTACAAATATAGTAAAAGTAATATCTTTACTTTCATATATTGACTTTTATTATTATATTATCAAGATAATATACAGCATTTATAAGCTTAGCTTTTTTATTAAATACTCCTCTAAATTGAAGGATTTTCCTTTGGCCATTCATATTGCGTGTTTTAGGCATCCATTATTATAATCAGGATACCTCTTGTCGTAGATACATGAATACTTTCGAATGTTTTCGATAAATCTTTCCAGATCTTCTAGAGTAGCCACGAGAGAACGTACACAAAAGCTCGTTTTCCGCCATTTTTGCACTTTGTCACGATGACCTAGATTTAACTGACTTCTGATTGGTGGATGGTAGCGGTTTACGGTCGTATTCACTTCAAAAGTTGAACACTGCTCAACTCACTTTTACGTTGGTTTTACGACCTGCTCAGGTGTAAAATATCATGGTCACGTGATTAAAAGCTTTTACGACGAGGGGTTTTACGACCCTTTTACGGCTAGTGGAGTCACGGCCTTAGAAAAGAATTCAAGTTGTCTCCCAACATTGTAGTTATATCCACCATTCTCAATCTACCTGTATCCACAATATCATTAAGAAGACACATATCTATAACAGTAAAGGATGAGGTAGTATATAATGATTGGTCTAATTGTAAACTCTCTCTCTCTCTCGCGAGATAGGTATAGGGTAAATTTGTTTTGTATTTAGTTCAATTTTGTTCTCATTAAGTTCTTGTTAATGTTTTTAACATGGTCTCATCCTTGTCTCAAATCTTAGCCTATATCCAATCCACTTACTTGCATCCTTCCCACTTGAGTAAATTGAGATTCTTCTCAAGGTTACAAGCGTGCCTAATGCTATAACTAGGCTGGTGTCAGGAAAAACAAACTTGCAGGAGTTCTTACAAACTTCTGCTCTTCTATCAACATCTTAGGAAGCCATCCTACGACTCAGCAGGCCAGTCTACCTGACTGTGCTGCCTATTAAGTGATAGAGAATTTAATCAGGACTATCTACCCATGGCTAGCCCCTCACAAAATCCACAAGACCAGCTTTAATAAGACCTTTTATGACTGGAGAAAATCCATGCACAATTGCTATCTGGGTGATGTATGTGAACTCATGTGAACTATGCTTCTGCAAGAAAGTGTGCTAAAAGCCCCTTTTTATGAGCATGTGGAAGGCCCAATTTATGGGACATGGGATCAAATGATTGCCAATATATGTAAGAATTAACATTATCAAACTTCCAATAGACTTTTGTTAAATACCTAATATGCAATGATAATGTCTAAGAAGTTCACCTCTCTAAAGTCTATTTGATCTATATTGAGTCAAATACCCATGGAATTGTTAATACATGACTTTGTCAATAATATCAAGTCTTTGCTCTTCCATATTAAGAATGTGTCATCCATATAGTGGCAAATAAGTTTAATCGTGTGCCTATATTTATTTACAATTGGTTTCTCAACCCAAATAGTAACAATTTTAACTATATCAACAGGAGCCCATTGGATTCCATGCAGGAGAGCACATTGGGACTCCAATCTTGTTTGCTTTTATAGACCAAAAGAAACTAACATAGTCCAGAACTGTTAGCACATCTGTATCAGTAAAGTAATTCATGAGAGAGCTTTAATAACCTCAATGGAATTACTGACTGTTTATGATGCTTAAAATTTTCTTATTGTAAAGGAATTTATGTAAAGTGCATTCCAAAGTGATTGCTGGACAAAAGATTTAGGTTTGATGAAACACAGTAACATAACACAAGGACAACTTGCCAAGGAGAAGATGCCTCCCAGAAAGACTTTCTTTAGAAAACTGGCCCCTATTTAAATGTTATACATGTGAAGAAAACTTGAAAAACTCCACATAGCCAATCCAACAGTGAGGTATAAACCCACAATCATCAGTGAACTATCAGTATTCAGTGGTTTTATCCACGTGGCCCTGGAAGATGTAAGGACAGAAGATTTTTTTGAAACTAGCCTAAAGGGACATCCAGGTTTGAGTGTTTTGACCATACCAAATAGTATGGGTTATTGTTCTTTTGTATACAAATTTCAATTACCTTGTATATAGCATTGCTCCTTTTGGCAAACTAAATAGTGATCAATGAAATCATGAAATCGTTGATTTCATTGAAATTCAATCATTAAGTCATACACTTCGCATTCAAATGTTGATAAATTACCTTTCAAGCATGCATAGTGTTGTTACTACATGTGAGTTAAGATTTACACCTCCTATAAATAAGTTGAATCTTGCCATTGTCTTGTTAGAAGTAATAATTTACATTTTACTTTATTTTATTTTATATAACTTTTTATCTTTCTTTTAATGTAGTTTTGTAAGTTGATGATGTTTTGCAATGAAAATGAAAGCACTACTTCCAATAAAATATTTGGCTCCCTGAACAGTTTTAGTGTATATTCTAGCTGGTGCCAGTTTTGTTTGATTGTATTGATAACACTATATTCATTTAATAATTGAAAATCATTTTAAGTATTCAAAATGATACTCATAAAATTTTAATGTCATTCTTATTAACCATAAAATTAGTTGAGAACTACAAATTAAGTAACATACAGTAGAGAGTCGTTAATCGGAATCAATTGGGGACTGGGGTTGTTCAGATTAGTGATTTGTTCAGATTACCGATTATGTACAAAAAAATATATTAACCTGTCCAATGTCCAAATTTTTCTCCATTGCGTGTCGCTTCGTGTTGAATTTTCGTCGATTTTAAGCCTAAAGAAAATTTTTATAATAATAATCGAGGCTATCATATCGTTAAAAATTATTTCTTCATTTTGTACAAACAAAATAAATATATTGAAGAATATAAAAACATAAAAATTATACTTTAGAAGTAAATCTAGTATCAAAAACGTTTGATTCAGCACGACACAGTCCGATTGAAAATCGTTCCGATTACCAGCGATTCCGATTAACGACTACTGTATTATTGGAAATTTTTTCCAAATAGAGTATGTGAATTTAAAAGAAACTAAAGGTTTAAACTAAAAAAACTTAATATTGTTCAATATACTATTTTTTAAAAGTTACATTCTTTTGCAATTATTTGAAAAATATTTCCAGTAGTTAAGTTCATCTAAATTCACTATAACCAATTCTTTTTTTTTTTAAATCAGTTTAATGTCTTCTGTATAACAAGAAACAATCTACAGTATCAATGCATAAATTAGGAAAAATAAGAGTAATGATTTAGTATTTCTTTAATATTTTCATGTAGAGGATGTTCTGCAATCTTGCAGTTTGCTAAAATGTATTAACCACTATTTTGGAATAAAGTTACTTGTTGTACTGCAGCAAGAACTTTGTTAAAATCTTACAAATTATTTCTCTGTGAACAATAAACTTTAACTAAGTACTATAATTTTATGAGGATAATCTTCTGTGGTATATACCCTCAGAAAATTACTACAATAAAATAAAACCTTTGCATAATTCACTACACCATATATCCTGTGTCTCCAGATCATCCATTAGTGGTGATACAGTGTCTGCTCCTAATGCCACAGCACCTGGATAACCTGAAACAACGCATCTCTAGAACAATGGAACTGATTTCAGAGGATATATACTGGGATGCATTTGTACAGAACAGTTCTGGCATTAGTCTCTATGTAAGTTTTTATTAAGTATAAAGTATAAATGTCTTTGACATTTTCCATGTCACCAACAGGACTCACCCACATCAAACACTTGGATGTGTATGTGAAACTTGGTGAGTTTTTCAATCTTTTCATGCCATTACTGTTACTGTCATTACACATATGTTATTTCAGGTATGAATATATCAGCTTTACTTTTGTACTATCTTTTTTGAATAACCCTGTATTATAATGTAGCTTTAGAAAATGTTTTCATATAATATTTTCATTCAAAATTCAAAGTTTTGAAAAATAAAAAAATGTTATTGACAATTCTTTCATTTATCTAGAATTTTATTATATATTAATTTTTATTAATATCTTATCACATTTTATGTTACAATATGTTCATTCAAAATATAATTTATAACCTATTATTCAATGTTGTCTATTCAAATGCCCATTTATATAATTCAGAGAAGTCTCAAACTAATATATTTAAAAAATGTATAATAAACAAACTGATATATATAATTACTAAATAATCTGTTACCTTGACCAACAGTATTTGATGAAGGATTCTGTGACATTTGGGTCATTTCTCCTTGAGATGGAGGACCTTGTTGACCCGATGGCACAATATGACTTTGAGGAGAAGGACCTTGAGCAAAGCTTTGTGGAGGCTACAAATTAAATAAATAAATCTAATTTTTTATCTTAAAAATTGTTTTTATTGTATTGTAATATACCCAAAGATAATAATGATAATAACAATTTTTTATTTGTAAAAATCAGTTATGTAATTTAATATCAATAACAATATAAAGTAACAATAATATCACAAAGTCTATAGAAATAAAATAGAAAATTCTAAGTTATATATTTTGTCTTTAGCTACATTTTATTTATAAGAATGACTAAATGAATGTAAAATATTTTGAAATAACATGACTCAAATTTCAAAATATTAAAACCAATTCAATACTGATAATTTTTATAAATCAAATTAATTTAATTTAATTAATTCTCAATATAAAAAAATGTCAAATACATACATATTGAAATTCATTTTATGTAAAATAAATTTTCAACTTACTGGTAAATGTACTTGAATATTAGGTCCAGCATCAGCTACAGAAGCTAGATATACTAAATTCCTATGAAGTATTTGTTGATACCTAGATTTAATAAATATATATAATAGTTATAATTTTTCCTACAAATTTTCTTTATAATTTAAACAGTTCAATTCACATGATAATCAGACTATTACTTCAATATTATTAAAATATTTCAAATTTTTGCAAATAAAATTTATGGGAAATGAAAATTTATTGCTTATTAAATTAGCTAAGTTAAATAACAGCTTTAAAATATTTTAAATTCAAAAATTCAAAAACTTTAATGATTTATTATAATAAATATTCAAAATTAAATTTTTAAAAAAGTTAAATGCTTATCAAAATATATAAAACTGAGGAATAAAACTTTTGTTTCAGCTGAAAAATATATTATACTTCTATTATTTATTACTCCATATCCCATATTTTATCAGAATATTAGTTTTTTACCAATTTCTAATAAGTAGCACCTACTTATAATATTAATTAAGTAGCACCTACTATAATAATATTGGGACTAACTTATACTGATAGCAACAAACAAGTAATAGCATTATTTGGTGGAAATTAGACAATAGTTAGTGGAAATTCTAGTTGTACTGAATCAGATAGTTTAACATGTTAAAATAATTAAAATGTTTAACAATAAAGTTAATAATTAACTTAAAAATTTATTAATTATAATAACTACTACTTGAGTAGTTCATCCAAATTATTTTCCAGCTACATTTTGACAATATATCACTAATAAAACACTCATATTCATAATGTTTTCAAAATTCAATACATCTTTACTATATATTACAATGGAGTACTTGCAGCACTTCTGCACCTGAGCATTTTTTGGAGAATATAGATAATCTTCCATGTTTACTTACTTTAATTTTGTCAGATAATATTCCAAAGCCTTCGTCAGTAACAATTTGTTATATTTCTTATAAAGTCATCATAGCATACACTGAAATTTCCTTGTCAATTGCCAACCAGTTTTTATATTTTTGTTTTGACATAACATCTGGAGTGTTATTAATGGTCTCTTCCACAGACAACTTCATTTTCAGATATCTTTATGCATATTTTAAAATTCCTTTCAAAAACAATTAGCATTGGTCTTCTTAGATACTTGATTCCAAGCCATTGTCAAAAGATGTAGTGCATTGAGCTTTTGGCAATAGAAGTCATATCAGTTAGTTTTTTGACTGTGATTTAGTTCTTCTGAAATTATTGCATAAAGTAAAATACAATTCTTTGGCAGTGATGTAACTATAGAAGTTCACAGACACAAGGCCTGCAATGAAGGGTGGCAACAAAATGAAACTGACAAAATGCTGTCAAATATACTGTAATAAATAAAATTTTCATTGAAAAATTATTTATAAACAATTGTTGTATCATTTTTGTTTTATTATTATTACTATTTCCCCAAAAACCTAAGGGGCCAAAAATAAAGCCTTACATAGGGCAGATAAAAAGCCAGTTACCACACTATTTCTTGATCACATGACTGAATCAGAGATAATGCATCTGCAAAAAAGTATATCATTTTAATATTTTTTAAATGACACATTTACTTAAAACATGCATATGCTATACATCTATGTATTAACAGAACAATCTTGTTTCAACTTTATAACTCATTTAACCAAACAATTGTTAAAAATGTCAATTGTCATCCAGGCAATTGAATTTGAACAGTGTATCACACCTTTAAAATATCTAGTACTTTATTCAATCATCAGAAGTCTTTGTTTCTAGACTTGCATATTAGCACAGCAAAGAACTATAAAACTGTACTGATTCAAATCATTGAAGGAATCTTCAGTGATTTAAATCTTTTAACATTTTCTTTAAACATATTTATGCAAGATTAGGCATTGCATAAAAATAAAGTGCTGTTTCATTTGCACTGTAGATATTCAGCAATAACTTTTTACTATTCTGTCTTTATCCAGAATTCAGCTGACACACACCACAACTTTTCCCCATCACATGTGCATCTGTACACAATGTTCTGTTTTCTCTACTAGTTGGTTAGAATAAAATCTTTTCTTTCCCACATTTTCAGCTACTTCTGCTTTATGATGCATTAATGGCCCATTAACAGATGCATTTTTTCACAAACATTAATTTACAAAACCAAAGCTCTAAAGCAAACTCAACTTCACTACTTTTTCAGTTTGATTTCTCTTGAAAATCATATTCTTAGTCCCTACATTTCAATATTAATTCTGTTTTTCAAAACCTTGCACAAAATTAACTGTGAAAATTTTTTAATGTGTAGCAGGATTGCACTGATTCGTTTTTGGCAACTTACCATAGCAATTCAACTTTATCTTTAACGGACAAATCTTTGGTATTTCTTGCTTGCTTTTCCATTATGTTAGTAGCTACTTATAGTACTGTACTTTAACTAAACAGTAATGAATATAACAGCCTTCAACAACAGTAAACAGCTAGCCTTTACATGAAGTAACAAAAGCCAGAAATCAGAGTTTAAACTACAGTATTTCATAGAGTACCAACAAGTGAGTACAGAATTAAAATGAACATTTTGCATATTACAAGCATATATACAAGGTGTTTTGAAACTCATGAACAAAAATTTAAGGGGTGATAGAAAACATCTAAACAAGCAATTTTTTCTATTTTTTTTTCTAAAACAAGCAATTAGATGTTTTCTATCATCCCTTAAATTTTTGCCCATGAGTTTCAAAACACCCTGTATATATATATATATATATGTGTGTGTGTGTCTGAATGATTTAATTTAAATTGATTGTGTTAACATTTTTATTAGAACAACACAACTTGTAAGCATTATTATCTGTTTTATCAATTGACTGTTATTAGCCAACAATCTAAATAAATTCAATCTTATCATTAGTAATATAATGACAACAAACATTTATTGTGGCTTCTGGTAAATGACACATTTATTGTGTTATTTATTGTGACATCGTCATGATGCTAGGCTGCAATTTTTAATCATATTTTTAATTTATTTATTTTAAAATATATGCTCTCCACTTCAAATCAGTATTGTAGTGTCTTGCCCCTGTACATCATACTTTTTTGTTCTGGTTGTGCTGGTCTAACTCCTTTTCAGAGAAAAATTTTTGAATTGAAATAATGTGATTTCTGCTTTGCATTGGAAGTTCATATACAGTTAATTAGGTCCTAAGCTTTCCACATCTGGTCTTGAATTTCATTTATCTAACACTGTTCTCAAGATTAAGGAAAGACAGACAGATGGACAGACGGAAAACAGAGTGAATTTATAGGTTTACAATTTTTACAACTTGCAGCCCAATTAAAAACGAATTTCTGATTACAATAAACAAAAGTTTTATAATGTTATTTAATTTATATGTTTTGATACATGCTGATTCTGATAACATTAGATAATATATAACAATAGCACAATACAATACAAGAATTATAATAACATCATACTTTCATGCAGATAACCTGTGGGTTATTCATAAAACAAAAAAAAAAAAAAAAAAATCAATTTAAAAGCAGATTTCCATTATATGATGAAGTAAGTTATCTTCCAATTTTGCAACTTACAATTTAGTATGGAGCAATTAAATAGTTCTTCCTTAATCAAAAATCACTAAAGTACCTTTCAAAATGTGGATAATGCTTTGCATGGTGCAAGTGTGAGACCGTGGATTTTAGCGGGAAAATTTGTGTAAATGAAAGAAAACTTTCATTTTTTTTCTCACAAATTAGTGTAAACAATCCCCAAGAGAAACAGAGCAGAGGTCTCCGGTAACTATCAACAGTTAGGTGGGAAAGTTGACACTTGGCTGTCAAGAATTCGCAAGTCATCGTCAACAACCGACAGCTTCCCACACTAACTCTTTAAAAGCTCGCACAACCAGAACTTTGCGCGCTTGCATAGGAAGTTGTTTCTATATTTGTGTCTATCATTCTCCATGTCTAAGACCGGAATCCCATCGGAGAAGACCTTCAGCGACTCTTCCATATCTTCAGCGACCACCACACTTCGAGATATCGTCCAATCTCACCCCAAGAGGTATTTTGTTAGGACCTTTGTAAACTCTCTCTCCCGCAATGGCAATAGGCTTAATGCATAGCCGTCTTAGTTAGAATCTGTAAACTTGCATATACTGTAGTTGCATTCAAGCGTATGTTAACTGCATTTAATCTCAGTCTATCGTAGAATACTTTGTAATCGCCTTGTATGTTATTCTAGTTATTCAATAAATGTTTTATTTGTTAACCTGTCTCCTGTCAATCCCAGATGCCTGTCGACTTACTGACGCACCTCCCCACTCATTTTTTTTCTTGCCCTCCTAGCCATCCGAAACGACAACGAGATCGGGTTTTGCCAACCCGTGCAGTGTAAGTGGTCAGCGAGGATAAACCCCTGACCCTCTGCTTATCTCACACAAGCATATACATCTGAAATCACTTTTTTCAAAATAATCAAAGCCATAGTTTCCATTTGCAAAATAATTGCAATGGAAAAACAACAAAAACAAAGGAATTCTGCTTACACATTAATTCCATTTTCTGAAAGTGAAGAATGTCCCTTTTCTGAAAACAAATTTTTAAATAAAGTCTATTACTGGTGTCAGTAGAATGACATCAAAATTCTAAGACAGAAGATTGTATGAAGATAGCAGATTTCGTACTGTATAATATTTCATATCCATTTCCATCTTATCTCTGCACTTTTTCAAAAGTTAAATATCAAAATATACCTAAAAGCCTTCTAATACAGTGGTATGCTTACACATTGTTGTCATCAATCAACATTTCATACGATTTGTGTCTTCAGTGATGATCCATTCACTGTTTTTGTATACAGCTGAAAAATTAAATATTTCTTAACTTGATATTCTAGACTCTTTGTGCTATGGAAATGGAAAAAAGGAGTGGAAAAATCAATTCTCAAACTGATATTATTGATTATTATAGTACTGACTTTAAAATTTTTTTCCTATTAAAAATTTCCATAACCTGTTTTGTTTCAATTTTATTTATTATGTGATTATTTCTACTATCAACTGATAATAAAAGTAAAACAAAAGAAACAGAAAAATGTTTGAGACAGTACCATCTAAAGTGCATACTAGTAAGTGCACTATTTTCAACACTTCTCAGATGTGGATTGGATTATGCAAAAATTTTATTTTAAGTTCTAGCAATTTTTTAAACTTTTGGGTTATAAACTATTGTGGGTTAGTGTATGAAAATATAATACATTGGAAATATTGCTTTGTGGATTTCCAGTGTTTCAAGTGTTCTTAAATGATGTTCATAAAAGACTGGTTTTATAATCTTAGCTTCATTTAGTCATGCAGATACCTCAGACTCTGTTGCATAATGTATCAAAGTAGTTGTTGGATTATCATTATCAATATCATACTTGTGTTCCTTGAGCCTACATTGTAACAATCTTAAAAAATTACACACTCAGAACCAATATTTGGAGTGAGAACATCAAAAAAATTTTACCTGGGCCAATCTCCTCCTCGCTGCACCTCCCAATGAACACCTCAAATGGTTAGAGGCTATGCACATCTTTAAATCCTCCATCACAAGCACGTGCATAAATTTTAAAGAGATGGTTTTGTCATTGGCCTGGCAGGAGTTGATTCACAGCATGCTCTAGCTACTCATTGTATACAGGCAGGCCAACACATCATGCATGCGTGACCTAATTTTTGTAAATCATTCGAACTCAAGACCAAACTCTTAGTTAATGGCATTCGTTTATCAAATTTCCATCTAAAAAACCATTAAGAACCTGAAGCAGAGCCCAGAAGCGGTTCGAAAACATTTGTTTTTTTGATGTTTTACAAAATTTTTCAACGTTATCATATCATGTATTGGTTCCGAGTGCATAATTTTTTAAATTACTGTGGTGTGGTGAATGATTATTGTAACAATCTATTTGTGGAACTTATATACATAAGTTGGCATTTAAGTCTTTCATTTGTAATTGGGATAGAGTAGATGTCCAGTGCATTGTTATAATCTATATCATCTTTACTGTTATGTAGTAACTTGAAGACCATGGGGTTTTTATGGAAGGAAAGTTTAACTTTCAAATATTTAGCTATTTGCTTGTAAACAGACGAGAGTCTATGGTCCATCAACCATCGACTGTCATCCATTTACAAACAAATATTTTTTATGTAGAATTGCATGAGTCCATGAATGCATACAGGCAAAGCATGTTATTGATCTTGATTGGAATTCTGGGCAGTTGTCCAATGCAAGTCAATTCAGAAAAACTAAGCTAATAGGAATTTGTTTTGTTGTTAATTTGAATTTATTGTATTGTGTAGTTTTCAGAAACCTTTCTTGGTTGGGGTAAAGTTTTTGGAAGCAGTTACTTTTTCAACCAGTTCTCAAGCAATAATTAAAAATCCTAGATACACAAAAGTGGATTTTAAATCAGGTGCATGTATTCTTCACAGACAAAACATAATCCTCTCATTCACTCTGGAAAACAAACACAATTATTTAACTGGAAATAAATAAAATATATTTTAATGCATTCAATTGCATAACATTGTTCTGTTCAATATTTATGATATACCTGACAATGTTCATTAGAAACGAACAAAAACATTTGTATCATTAAATGATTTTATTCCTTTTACTGGTTTAGATACATTTGTGTGTTTTCCATGTAAGCCTCTTACATAATAAAAGCTTTTCATCAGTACTTTCACCTGTGTTTTCCAACATGCACCATGTATCATGTTATGCACATCTGCTACATAATATTTGTGAAATATTTCCACCATCATTTGAAAAACTTAATTCTACTGATGCACTTGTAAAGAAAATATTTTCCCAAGCTACACAATGTTTTCATGCTTTTAAGGAATTCTTAGAAGTAAAAAAATAAATACCTGCCAAGTTGCCAATTTATGCAATCCAAACCAAGTAACACACACGTTGATCTCTTGGAAATTCCAATTTGTCAAAAACAGCGTGTACTAGATGGATCTCCTGGGTTTATGCTGTAGGATATCCTCATGAGTATCTGAACATGCTATGTGAATTTACAAACAACTTTGTTGAATCATCCAGGAGTGTTTCTTCTTACATTCAACTGCACAAATTGTTAAAAGACAATGCATATTCCACTATTATTAAAGATGATAGAAAGTTTATTACATAGAGTAGACACTGCTTGATGTTTTCCAAGCTGAAACAGAGCCCAAAGGACCATTTTCTTTAATTGCTTCTCTCAGCTTATTGATTATTATGAATACCTTGAAAGTTCATTAAATAATGAAAGCATGTAAACAATTAAAGTAAGAAAAGATCATTTTGCTTTAGTTTGAGAAAATTTATTTTGCATTTGAAAATATTTTATTTCGGTCTTTCAGAAAACAGTTTGGCAACACTTGGAATTATGAAACTTCCAATGTGATTTTCTTCAAAACATTCAGGGCATCTGACCCTCAGCCGTATCCTGCTGTAAAACATGAATGCAACTACATAAACCAAAATCAAATTTCTATTCCTAGTGAATGCATGTGAGAGCTTTATAGAACAAAGATTGCAGATCTTAAAGATTTTAATCTTTTAGAATGGTGGCTAGCAAAGAAAAATTAAGTTTATTTAAACCTTAGGACCTTGACTTTGTACCCAGTCAATTAAACTGCTGGAACTTCAGCTTATAAAAAAATTTACTTTCCAAGTGAAGAAGGACACTAACAGAAGAAAATATTAAAATTCTGTTAATTGCCAAAATAAACAAAGTAAAGTACTTCAAATTTAATTCATTCCAGGAGGTTGTTCAAAGTTTGATCAATTTTTCCCATTATAAATAATGGAAAACTAATTAATCCATTTTCAGACCCTGAACAATACCCATTTTGAAAAACTCAAAAAGGAAAATAATTTAAGGTAAAAATAACACATTTAAATGCTCCAATAATAATGAAATTAAATTAAAACACAAAAGCAATAAATAAAATATGTAAATATTGTATAATAAAACAAAAATCATTATTGGTCACATACCATGGACATCATCATCTTCATAGATGTGTGATTTAATTATAACAGTTGTGAAATTTAACATATCATAGATAATGTGAGATTTTATTTTTTGTTTAGAAACTTCATATTTTGTTTAAATAAAATCAAGTTGTAATGTCGTCAGATAAAAAGCATATCGGGCATATTATGCTTTATGAGTTTTGAGAAAGATGTAACATTGTATAAACAGTAAAAAAAAAAATGTAATGTGTCTGGGAAAGATGCTTGTAAACTTTAAACATTTTAATGTGGTTTAAAAAGTTTTTCTGGAAATTTTGAAAGGATACAAAATGTATGGGGCACCCAAGAGCAGTCAAAAAAGAAAAATTGCAGGAAAAACTTGTTAAAATCAATTAACACAGAATACAGTATATATAACCAAACGTATCAAAAATAAACTAAAAAAGAGCACTAAAAACATAAAAGCATAATGCTTGAGTAAGAGCAAATGAGGACTTTGATGCACAACAGATTGTGTTTACGCTTTGAGTGCATTTTTCTACTTTTGGCACAGTTGGAACTTTGAAGCAAATTTCTATGTCAAATTTAAAGTTTAAATTCTGAAACATTCAAAATGTAAGGTACCACTGTATTATGTTAATAAAGATTGATGTGAGTGAAATAAATCTGTTTTACCAGAAATGGTAGAATTTAATATTTTATGAGGCCATGGATTTTAGATGGGAATTTTTAAATGAAAGGAAACTTTCCTTTTTTTTCGTTGTTTGAAATTGTTGTAAACACCCCCCTTAGAAAAACTCCTCGCGGAGTATGGGAGCAGAGGTCTCCCCAACTATCAACAGTCAGGTGGGAAAGTTGACACTTGTTAGTTGTCAAGAATTGCAAGTCATTGTCAACAGTGGATCGCTTTCCCACACTAATGCTATAAAAGCGTGAGCTACCAGAAGCTCAGGGCACGTCCGCACATGGAAGTTATTTCTGTACTTGTGCCAGTCGATCTCCATGCAGAGGATTTGGATCCCGTCGGAGAAGACATTCAACAGCTGCAGACTCTTCCATACCGTCGGTGTCCACCATACTTTGGAGTATAATGTCTATTCTCGCATAGAGGTATTGTTTGTTAGCACTCTGTGAACTCTCTCTCCCCAGAAGCGAGATTAGACAGAGTTAAAAGCTTCCTTTTGTATAATTTGCATTTAACTTGCATTTAACCACATTTAATCGAGTAGACTTGTAACAATCTTGTATGATAACCTTAGCTAACCAATAAATGTTTTATTTACAGGGTTCCTACTCAAATTTTTGTTTTGAATTCCCTGACTTTCCCTGACCAACTTTGTCCAAATTCCCTGACCCTCACATTTCTTACGATATGGAATATCGACATAATAAAACAGCATTTTATGTACTGCGAACATTGAGTATATCTATCCCTCTTTTTGCCTAGTTGTATGTTTCAAAGACTGCTACATTAAAAAAATACAGTATGCATACATCCTGTAGAAAAATGTATGATAGAATCCACAACTTCAATGTAATGAAAAAATAAGCAATTTACAAATAAAACATGAGCTTTTTATTTTATCATTATTTATCAATATTATTTGTATGTAAATCTAGTAAATACAAGATAGAATACTGTTTGTTGATTTTATGCTTTGATATACAAATAGTACTGTACTGTACTTAAAATGAACTTTGACTTAGAAACACATAATTTTAAAATCTTTCAACAAAAAGAGTAACTTTTTTTAAACAGCAACATAATTTTAACAAAAAGTAAATTTAAAAATTTTCAAATAAAGCATTTGTTCCCTCATAAAAAAATTCGATTATGTAAAAAAAGAAATAGTTTTCTTTTGTCAACCACATTATTTCAAAATGGTGTAAAAATAGATTGTATATAAAGAGGGATAGGTGTAAGTTTTTACTATAGCTTCTCTAATAAATCCACTAAATCTAGCAAAAAATTAGCTGAATTGGCAACTCATTAAAAGAAAAAAATGTTTTGTTGCCGCCATTTTGATTTTGGTTTTGGTGTAAAGGCCAGAGTTTTAATAATTATTAAAAATAATTTTTATTTATTATTTAATTTCGCATTAAATTTTGTCTTCGCATAAAATTTTCTTAAGAATGCAGACAAAATTTATCTATTTTAGCCCTTAATTACAAATCTTATAGGCTAATTATTGCAAAGCATATCACAAACCATCTTTCTCACTTTTATAGCAAATTTTAATAAATGAACTAATGTTTCCAGCAATCTTAAATAGCCTTCTTCAGGTTTAACATAATTTCAAACGTCAATTAGAACATAAGATTTGAAACTTCACATTTCACTTGTGAGATATGATGACTCTTTTCCTTTGGGAAAATAAAAGGGATAAAGTTAATTCTCGCAACGTCAGGAAAGTCGAGAGACTAATAAGTTGTGGGAAACATGGTACAGACGGACGAAGACACCTCTTTACCATTTAACCCGTTTATTGTAAAAATATGCTTACAATATAGCTAAAGTTGTCTTCGTTTCTCGTCTTAAGTTCATAGTGGCAGTAGTGGAATCCAGAGCAATGTTCAGTGAACGATCCGGAAAGGAAAGTTCATTTGATTTCTGTTTGATGTCTAGCACTAACATATATCACTTGTGTTTTTCCTGAGTTAGAAAAGTCCTCCTTTTGAAAGGCAACTGTTAATTTGTGGAAGGAAAAGGTAGCCCTCAATTGTTTTCTGGATTGGTTTTGGACCATCACCCACACTTTATGATGGGGATCTAATGGATTCTCCGATTTACTTACGTCAATCGAAGAATCCGAGTTCACAGAAGTATACATTGTCTTTTCAAACAATGGAAAATCCAACTCCAATCCAAATGATCAATCTTGAGAGCTGCACTGTCTTGACTATTTCTCAAGTTTCTATAAAAAAATTTTTACTCATTCCTTTTTTTTCATCTAATAATTTAATTTTTTTACGTTTTTCTATTTTAGTGAGACTTGTATTTCTATGACGTCATAGTATTACGAAAATTAGGATTCTTAAAATGTATAGAATTTAAATAAAATAAAATAAAATAAATGCACTCAAACCTGTTTTTGTGTGATGGATAAGGACCACATAAAAGAAAACGCATTAAAAAAACGCACGAGTAGCTATAAAAAATAGTTTTCGCAACACAAAAAGTATTTTTTTTTTATGCGGTGAATAGGGATCGCATAAAAAAAAAGTCTCACGTGAAAAATAACTCAAATCATACGAAATAACTAGGAATTGCTTCTTTAACTCCTTGGGCCTTTTTCTGCAATCTCTAATGGGGGAAAAATTCCTTTAAGAAGTTTATTTCTTATATTAATTATTTCCACTTAAATACGAATCTAACATTAAAAAAATTTGCCGGAAAATAATTCCTGCAAAAAGTGGTTTTACAGAAAAACTATATAAAAAGTTAAAAGTATTTTTTAATGATTACTTTAATTTGATAAATATAGCTGCAGGAAGTGTTATTCTTTCATTTAACAAGGCGTGAAATTTCACACCTGCAGTCTACATTTAACACAATACTTCTGATTTTTATGCTATTAAAATACGAGGGGGGACCGAAAAAAAGGTAAGAGAAAAAAATTTTACTTAATAAAAAATGAAAAAACTTTATGTCATAGAAAACATCCAATAGAGTGTTAAAAAATTTTACAGAAGTCAATTATGTTCCAATTTGATTGAAATTTTCACATACCGCACAAAAACAGGTTTGAGTGTACAGAAATAAACATCAAACGAAATTACAATTATATGTTAATAAAATATAGAAGTTCAGCGCATAGAATCGTAACTACAAATTTTTTTCTTTTGCAACATAACTATAAAAATTGTTTTGTTGTTGTTTCGCACAAAAGATAATCAAATTTATTTTAATTTTTTAGTAATTTAATTAATTTTTTAAAAATTTACCAGCTTTTTAAATTTATAATTAATTATAAGCAAGTTAACATTGGTTAAACTATTGGATTACCTAGATGATTTTCAAAACGATAACTACAATATATCTATTACAAGTATGATGCCTAAATTTGCCAAAATCAGTGGATATTTGTTACCCAACATTATTTCTGTTAAACTAATTATTAAACTGTGTATCGAAGTTGCGGAAATTAACGGGAGAGGGGGAAAAATACGATTGCAGTACAGTTCTTTTCGAGGAAAGTTATAACAACACATGTAAAAAACTACTAGTCGGCACCAGCATTTTACTGTAAATGTCGGGTAGCTATTTATAATTTTTTATGTTGTATAGTAATGTTTTAAACGTGAAAAACAACTAAATCACGGATTTTTACTGATCTGTTTAGCTATTTTGAAGTGAACAATCTAATAAATTACGATTTCAAGTTTTAAAAGTTTGTAAACTAATTTTTAATTAGTTATTTTTTATTCTAATTAACAAATTCATCTTTTTATAATCGTTGAATTATTAAAATTAAAAATTAAACACTATTACATAATAGTAGTTTATCCTGTTATTAATCCACAACTGTAAAATTATATGGCTTTAGAACAGTGAAAAGAGCCATTTCAGATTCAAAACGGATTCTAGTATATTTTCTTATTAAAGATTGCAGCATTACTTCTTCCGCCTGCAGATGGCTACGCTTAGTCAGCCATATTCAGCAAACGAAATCAACAAGGCAGTTAAGGAGACAAATTCCCTGACTTTTTGACGGTTTTCGACAAATTCCCTGACTTTTTGACAATTTTCGACAAATTCCCTGACTTTACATGACTTTTTCCAAAACTAATGAAAATCCCTGACTTTCCCTGATTTTCCCTGACTTTCCAGGTGCGTAGGAACCCTGTATTTGTTAACCTGTCAACCTGTTGATCTCTTTTTCTGGAAAGACTCCTGTCCGTGTGCTGATGCGCTCCCCACTCGATTTTGCCCTCCTAAGCCATCCAACAGACGCAGAGATTGGGTTTTACCAACCTGTGCAAATTAAGTGGATAGAAAGAATTAACCCCTGGCCCCCTGCTTATCTCACACAGAGTTTTCCAGATTGGATAATTGGCCCACAGACTTTATCAAATTTTTTCACATATTAACATTTCACTTGTCCCTAATCATAGCTTGTACCTGCATAATAAAGAATGCCTTTTCATATTTATCAATCAACTCTTATGAATAATTTTTCCAAATTATAATGTATATAAAAAAATTGTATTGTTCAATGTGTTATTAATGAACTTATGCATCATGCAAGTTTTAAATACTTTTCATGAAATGATAATTATATATATTTAATAAATTCAATAAAAAAAAAGTATCTGGCATAATAAAATTCTTTTTTTTTTCCTCTTATAACATAGATAGATAAGGATGAATTTTCTGCAGACATATATTATGTAATCAATACATGTTTGTTATTTTAAGTAGATCTGATGAGCATTTTGTGATCATAAACATTAAAAAAAAAACAATTCAGCAAGCAAATAATCCAAACAATTAAAAGAGAAAACAAACAATTATATTAGATCTTTGTTGAAACAGTAAAATCTTAATTAGTAACTAAACATCCTTAACTGAATCATTAATTAAGATCTTATGTTTTAATAAATAAATACATAAATAAATAAATAATAATAATAACTGGCTTACTGTAAGCATTCAGATGCTTTGCCTTTATTTTGATAATCCACAATAGCTTGGATTAACTGACTATTTTCATCCAGCATCTAAATGGGAAAAAACATCATAAATTATTAAAAATTATTGATACAAAAATAGAATGTATATATTTAAAATATGAATGAATATGTATATTGTATATAAATCTAATATTTATTTTGTTAAATTTATAGCATATGCATATCATTATTATAAATTTACTATTATTACATGTATAAGTACTGTACATATATTACTCTTCCATAAAAAATGTCATAAACAAAGAGATAGTTCACCACTCTAGAAAGGGTACGGAATTTGAAGTGATGTTTGTCACTAATCATCACTTCAATATGGCTGCATGCCAAATAGTTTCATAAGGGGCTGTCCATAAATTACGTAAGGTATTTTGGGGTGGGTGGGGGTCAAGGATTTCTTACGATTTCTTACTCAGGGGTAGGGGGTAATAGATTTCGTCTTACGTAATATATTGTTTTTATTTTTTGATCTCGTTGAGCGGTGGAGTTTTGAATTTGGCTTTAATTTGGCGGTTTCTATTAAGAATGCTCGTTGTACTGTCGCCATCAGATGTGATGTGATAGAATAATAATGCTAGCAGACTCACTCTCTACACATTTTTTATCATGGGATAAAGGCCGTGTAGGGTTTCTCACTGTTTCTTTTTTTTGAATAAGTGCACCACTCCTATGGGTGTATAACACTAAGAATACATAAACCAAAATACATGATACAAAGTAAACATAAATTAGTATTTGGTTTTTAGTGAAAACTAAAATGTAAAACTAGAAATTAAAAATTATAAATAATCTTATCTTCCATATTTTTTTAACATAATTGTAAAAGCATCAAACAGTGGCTTCTGAACAAGCTTATCGAGTGGATATGGCCACCTGAAACTAAGATTTCTAATTTCAGAATAAGTCTATCTTGATTGTAAATTGGACAATGATAGATCATATGGTCGACGGTGTCTAGGTTTTCTGTAGAGCAAAAGCAAGAGGCAGTTTCTGTCCGGTTATACATGCTCAGTAAGTAGTAGAGCAGTAGCAAACGTTAAATCTCTAACTGGTGATGAGAACCTGCATTCAACACTAGGAAAATAAAGTCTTGTTATTCTATCAGTTTTACTTCTCAACTATTGTTGATTCCACTTTTGCATAGCATTGTCATAAATATAATTTTTAAGGCTGCTACATGAGAGAGGGATGTGAGTGTAGTCTAAGTCAGTGTCCTTTGCAGCTGACTTAGCCTCAAAGTCGGCTTTTTCATTTCCTAGTATGCCACTATGACCAGGAACAAATATAAAAGTTATCTTATTTACAAGACTTTTAATATGTGATTTTATTGCTATTGTAACTGGGATTTAATAGGGCTTTTAAGACAGACTGAGAATCACTGTAAATGTTGATAGACAGAGGTTTGTTTGGTAGTGAAGTGGCCCACTGAACAGCTTGGTAGACAGCATCTTTAGCTTGATATGTGGGGGTATCTGTACTGTACCTTCTAACGTATTTTGAGCAAAATATGTCAGTTTGGAGGAAGATACACATACATGAGCTGACATTAAGGGGGCTTTTGGACCATCTGTGTAGATATTAATGTCTGCATGGTTATCCATGGAGGAAGCAGATGACACCAAATAACCTTGTTTACAGGGTGATGATCAGAGATAGGGTACTTGCAACATGGTAACATTTGAACAGCCGTAGATGGGAGTAGAGACTGTTGTTGAGCTTTGATGTTTGTAGTTCTGATGTAGTATTTCAGAACCTTTTCTACAACACATAGTGGCAAAGGAAGGAGCTCTGCTAGAATCAGAGAGGCATTAGTAGAAACAGTTCTGCAACACTGAAATTCTGATGGCAAACCGTCTTTGAAGAGAGAGTAATTTACTTGCTACTGAATTTTTACTAGTTACATGATCCCAGCTAGAGGCCACATAAAGTAGCATTGGTTGTATTGGCCCATTATATACAGTTTTATAAGCTTTATGATTTAGTTCCCCAGTGCACCTAGCACATTTTAGCAACATGTAGTTTATTTTCTTGGCCTTAGCCAAGATGTAACCAATATGGCAAGAGAATGTGGTTTCTATTCTCTCTTGTTTTATTTTGTATGAAGTTTCTGTTTACACATACACTAGCTGGTCGATCTGTCGAAGCTTTTTGCATCCTTTTGTGAAAATTAAAATTAATATAAAAATGAATATTATGATGTTGATTAATGATAATAATAAAAAGATTGTTAATAATTAAAAAATAAAGTTCTTAAAATAAATTGTTCATTCGAATTCATTAAATTTTTATATTTTTAAATTTGTTAACATAGCCTTTTATAAATAATAGTACATATTAATTAACTAATTAATAATTATATATTTTGGACCTAAAGTTTTTAGGGTTTCATTAAAAAATTTATTTTTGTTAAAATCTTTCTATAAAATTATGCCTAAATATTACGTAAGATAGGGAAGGGGAGGGAGATCAAAGAAAATATTACGGTTTCTTACACAGGAGTGGATGGGGGTCTAGAATGGCCAAAATCGCCCTTACGTAATTTATGGACTGCCCCTAAAGAATTTTAGTTCCTTTAAGGGAAAATTTGACTAAAATGCAAAGACACACTTAATTTTAACTTTCTCTGTAATGTTTGTTTTTTTTTTTTCTTCAAAAACTTCACTCTCACTACAGACTTTTTATGGAATTTTGAAAAATTCATAGGGGTTCAAACTTTTTTCTGGAATTGATTTCTAAGGTGTGAATATAAATTCACACTTTAGAAATCAATTCCAGAAAAAAGTTTAATGAAACAAAAATGTTTTCAACCTAAGATGATAGCTCTTCATCAATTGAACATTCCATTTGTTCTATTTTGGAATGTTCAATTGATGTAGAGCTATCGCTAGAGATTGCAATATCGGACCAAAAGTTCAATACCGGTATTCAGTATTTTTTAGATCTTAATACCGGAATATCGGTTTTAATACCGGTAGTAGGAATTTTAAAAAAAAGAAGGAAAACACAGGTGTTTGTTTTATTTGCCAGTTTTATTAGAGAGAGTAAATATCACAAAAAATCATTTGTAACTTATAAATTATAACAGTATATAAAGAATCACAAAAAGTAAAAGAACAAGGAACATCTTATTTACTTAAATCACAAAAAAGTGTAAATATCACTATTCAGTCTGTGGTATTATTACAAATTTTTGAAATGTGATCTTAAAAAACATAATGCATCAATTGTACTGTCATTAAGCCTGGAATGTAATTTTGTGCAAAAATTACCAGCTGTCGAAAACGCCCTTTCAGCTAGTTGGTGGTACTGTTAGCAATGCGCGATATACTTTTTCCAAGTATTTACCTCTAAATCCCTCATCTTCAAATAAATCGATTTCTCGTCGGATGGTTTTGGATATAACTGATTTCTGTATTGTATTTTGGTTTGTTGAAATTTTTTTAGTTATCGCTAATTCTAATTTTTGTTCAAGAGACAATTCCTTTTCACTATCGACATTAGTGTCATCATCATCATCTTCGATAACTCTACCGAATTCTTCTGAATGTGGATAGGTTTGTAGGTAAAAAATTTTAAGAAAATTTACTATAAACTTGATCAAATTTGAATTGGTTAGTCTCTTTTCTTCTTTTTTATTTTCATTTTTAAAATAATTATAATTATGTAAATACCGTAAGACATTTTCTATTTCAGTATGTCTTTCTTCTGTGCGATTTTTCAATGTAATATATATTTCTTCATATAGTGATGTGTGCTGTTCTTTCAGTGACTGCAACATGAAATTTATTGTTGCGTTAGCTGTTAATAAATTAGAATTTCTCCGACATAATGCCTCCACAGCCAGTTTTATTGGAAGTGGAGCTGATACAGTTCTGGATATTAAGTCGAATTCACTATTGGAAAAATTAATTTGCAGGTTTAAGTTGATTATTGCTTTTTGGATTGGATTTTTCAGTTTCAAAAATCGTTCCATCATTAGGAGTAAACTGTTCCAACGTGTTTTAGAATCTGATATTAATATATGTTCTGTTTTATTTTCAGTTAGTATATATTTTTGTAATAAGGCATTTTTTGTAAGGGAACGTTTAAATATCTTAACAATTTTTTGAACTTTATTAATGATAGGTAACAATTCTTGATGAATTAATATTTCATACTCATTAGCAATATCTTCTTCAACAATTACATTGTCATTATCTTCATTGTCAGTATCACCCCCACTCTCTTCAAAGTCAGAATCAGAAGTTACTATATCCACAGTATTTGGGTTCTTCTGTTCTTTATTTTTTTGGTATAATACACCTATTACTATTCTATTACTCCTAATTGAATTCCATGAGCATAGCACAATTGCTGATTTGCACCAATCAACTTTCCAACTTTTTTCATAACCGTTGCTCCATCAGTCGTTATGAATACAATATCTTCTTTCAGGGATAATCCATGCTTCCCTAATTTAGATTTAAGCACTTCCACGCATTTTTCGGCTGGCATACTTCCCGAGACAGGTGTAAGTCCTATATTCCAAATTTTTTTTTCAGAATGAATATTTATATTTAAATAGTGTCTATTTCTTACACTTGTCCATTCATCAAATGTAAGACTGAATTTTTCACCATTTACTTTTAATTGCATTAACTCATGTTTCAGAGAATTGCGAACACCATTACTGTAGTTTATAACAGTTCTTCTTATAGTATTAATCAACGTTGGTAGATTTTTAAAACCTCTGGCGGATAGTGATTTTCTTAATTCAGTAGAAGTGCAAAACACTTGAAATGGCAAACCATCTAATGCTGTCATTTTACTTATAATTTCATCCAAATTATCTTTTTTTTTTTTTCAAAATAATCTAAAATCCCTGATGGCTTGGGCTTAGAAACTGTGCTTAAATTTGTATCTTCATCGCAATTAGATTCTTTCCTCTTTAACAAATTTGTGTCATGTTTCGTTTTTAAATGTGTACGGAGTCCTCTTGTACTTCCTCCATTCACTTTAATAACTCTTGAATATTTTTTACATTGTGCCACTATATTCTTTTCATCATACAAATAATGAAACCAAACTGAAGTATTATCAACAGATTTTTTATGTTCTTTAAAGTTATTCTGGGTGTACTATAGATTACCACCTATGGAATTTCGGGACTCTGAGTATATATTTGAACTCAGGGGACAGAGACAAGTTCAACAGTACCCTACTTTTGGGCCGGAGGCAAAAATTAAGAAAGTTATCATACTTCTTTCAGCAATCGCGCGATGATCGGGAGTTGCATCGCTCTCTCTGCTGAGCCTATCGTGTGTTTAACAGGCAGTCCGGCAAGTCGGCCATATATACCTTCAACAGAGGCAGATGTTGATCTACGAGCACACTGATCATCTGCAGTTCGAGTTAAGTTCTTTTCGCACACCCTCGCACTTGTTGACCTCGGGGGCTACGGCCCCTTAGTCTTGCTATCGCTTGCGGTCGGGTAGTACTACGAGCCGACCGCGCTATCGCGATCAGAAGTCGCAATGCTTGAACAAAAGAAATAAAAGGAAATGGCGTTCGACTGTTCGTGCTCCCGACGGACTCCACCCAGGAGGGGAGCTGCCAGCAGGCTGCCGATTGTTTAATGTCACTAGTTATTGATTCACGGTAATTCTTGAACAAAAGAAAAAAAAAGGAAGTGGCATTCGACTGTTCGTGCAATTTCTTGTTTTTCAGTGTTTTTTTTCAATTTGTTTGCAGACTTTACCGCAAGATGGCAGCACTAGCAACTACGGTGCCATCTACATGAAAGCATTAAAAAGTATGATAACTTAAAACCTATGATAACTTTCTTATTTTTCGTCTCCAGTCCAAAAGTAAGGTATTGTTGAATCTATAGTATCCCCGTTATTCTTATTCATTATTTAATATGAATTTATTAATTATGAGTATATAATAAATCTGAAAAATATTTTGAACCCTAAAGTATGATATGCAAATACAATGTGAATAACAAACTCACCAATTTAAAAAAAATATCGAAATTTTTCGAAATACAGTCAAACCTGTTTTTATGCGGTCTTTTTTGTGCGATTTTTTTTTGTGCGGTATAGTTGGCAACTAGTCTCATGCGATTTGTCATGTCTCATGTTGACTTATTATAGCTAAATAAACTTATTATAGCATAAATGCTATCATATTATTGCATGAATATGCAAAAAATGAAATAATTTATTTTTTAAGTCAACAAAACACCACCTGGACAAAAATATGTAAAACAGACGATAGACGAGACGATGCAGTCAAGTGCTGAGATCTGTTGTCAATATATTCTATTTCATACGGTTTTGAGTTATTTTCTATGTGAGACTTTTTTTTATGCGGTCCCTATTGACCGCATAAAAAAAAATAATTTTTAATTGTGTTGCGAAAACTATTTTTTATAACCACTCGTGAAGTTTCGTGCGATTTTTTTTATACTTTTTTTTTTATGCGGTCCCTATCCACCGCATAAAAACAGGTTTGACTGTAGTATGCACTTTCTTCACAATTACAACCTTGTTTTCACAGATATGAATATCAGACTACGAATCCTGCGCATGTGAAGTATCGCTCTGAGCTGTAATAGGACAGTTTTGGCCCACCTCCTTGGGTGATTTACATATTGATCACTTCTCTAGACTGTACGATGCAACTTTGTGTTCACAGTCTAATTCATTTCACCCGTTATGGAGACATGAAAACAAAAATGTATATTATTTTGCTATATTGGCGACCCCTAAACATATAGCGGAGACAATTTAAAAAATTTCTAGTAAATACCAAAAAACGGTATTTAAACTTGTGAATACCGGTATTACAAAACTGTGCAAATGACTCAAAATCCTGGTATTCGGTATCCCGGTATACTGGTATTGTAATCACTAGCTATCGCCTTAGGTTGAAAACATTTTTGTTGAATTAAACTTTTTCTGGAATTGATTACTAAGAAATGAATTTATTTTCTGTCATTTTCTCCAGTTTCTGTATTTTGTTATATTCACAGGAATGTTTCACACTTGTAAAAATGTTTCTAAATGTCATTGAAAATGTATTTTTGATTACACCTTATATGAAGTAATTTTGCTTTGGTTTCATTCAAATTGTTTGTGTTCCTACATTTGTGGTTGTATGCCTTATTTTGTATATTATTGTATACATTATCTTAGTATTTATTCCATTTCTTCCTCTTTGTTAGTTCTTTTGTCTATCAACTTCTACTTCCACTTCCTGGAAACTTCTTCCCTAACCCTTCTGTGTTCAAATGGTGGTGACCTAATTACAAGACAAAGAAAAAGGGGTAGCCTGAGAGCTAAGTGTAGGACAAGACATCACTTTTTGGCTTGGACGTTGGAGAGATAGGACATGTTGTGAAGACCTCCAGGTTGTTCTGGCATCAACTGGAGAACAAAGGAGACGACAAGCTTAAGCTAGCATTCGAGAGGAATCCGAAATATATCCTGATATAGGGACCTCAAGAAGCTTATTCAGAGAATCGGACAGATGTCTACAATCAACAATTTCTACAATTTGGAAAGTTAATAATCTAGCAAGCACCACTAATCACCCCAAGATTGTTGACACTTTGGGTACCCATTCTTTTCTATTACTGTATTTTACAAACTATAAGACGGACTTTTGTCTTCGAAAAATTGCCTCCAAAATTCAGGTGCGTCTTATAGTCCGTAGCATCTTATAGGTATTTTTTTTAAAAATTGTTTAAAAATTAAGGTGCATCTTATAGTCCATAGCATCTTATAGTCTGTAAAATACAATATCATATATCCAACTATCCTATTGTCTATCTTTTCTTCTCTCTTTTTTATTTGTATAAGTAGTTTTAAGTATTTAGTCGTAGTTCCTTATTTTTGTACTGCAGCAGATATTTTTTTGTCGAGAGGTTGCTTAGCAATTTGACCCGAGTATCTGCAGGAATTATATGTAAAAAAAAGTTAACGGGAAGAACGAGGAGTGTCAGAATTATAAAAGAATCCTGTAAAGAAAATAAACACGGGTGACGAGAACATATATGTGTTATATTCTCTTGTTGAATCACTCGCCATGTGCGTATCTTACACATTACAGTGGTTTGACTGTATTGACTGGTTTGATCTATAAACCAGCTCTAAAGGATGATTTCATGCCCAAAAAATGTTTTCTGCCAATAGAAAAAATGCATCTATCTTAGATTTTGGGCACAAGTGCCGGATTTTGTTCTCTACATTCTATAATACATACAAGAATCATCGAAATCAGAGAACATTTGAATGATATTTGTTGTAAGCAGAATATTAGAATGAATGACCTTTATCTGATCAGAATTCTTCCAGAGTTCTGTAAATCAAAATTTAGACATTTTCATATTCTATCATTTTTGACACGAGTGGTCAGGAGGGAAAATTCAAATAGTTATGGATTTTTTAGATGTGATTTGATAATTCTTTCTATGAAAACATTGCTTTCATTGACAGATGTGCTTCTTCATCTCTCTTACAATTTAGAAAACTTCATTATAAGAGAATATACATGGGCATTGGGAATTTTAGTTTAATTCTTCTTCTTCACATTCCTTTCATTCAAGAAAAATTATTCATAAGTATATAAAATCAATTACAAAATACAATAAAATTCAACATTAATAGAACATAAATTCTAATAAGTAAATTAAACTAACTTTATAAACAAAGTCCATTCAAAATACTAAAATTTACACCTTTCTCTAATTTTCCAGCATTCACCGAACGTTTAAAAAATGTTCGGTGAATTAAAAATGAACGTTTTCGGCTACATTCAGTTAAGGAGATAACCTGATGCAGGATGTCCACTGAATGTAGCCAAAAACATTCATTTTTAATCAGTGAATGCTGGAAAGTGAGAGGAAAATGTGAATTTTAGTATTTTGAAGATAGTTCCAGCTTTAGAATTACCAAAGTCCACTCAACATCAGGTATCAATGACAATGCATACCCATAAGAGTATCTATCTATATCAGTGGTTCTCAACCAGTGGTCCACAAGAGCTAAAATATGGTCCGCGAAAGATTTAAAACTTTTATTCATTTTAAATTATTATTCCCACATTGATACAAACTGAATTTAATTTTTACTAAAAATGTTATGTTTTCTATTATAATAGTACTGTTAAAGCATGTTACTCTTGAGTTTAACGATTACTTATGTTAAAAGTTTTGATTAAAGTTTATTTTTAGATTGACACAGTTTATTTTTCTTGAACCTTGTGGTCCATGCTAACAACAATGAAATCAAAGTGGTCCCTGGCCAAAAAAGGTTGGGAACCGCTGATCTATATCATAAATTTGAAAAAAAAAATTATCTTAAATTGCTAAGTTATTAAAAATAAAACTAATCTAATACTTGGTGTAAAAAATTATATTTTAGATAATGTAGGGATGATTATAATGTGTTAATTATCAAAAGCACTTGCAATAAAATCTTGAAAAATAAAAGTATACCTTGTTATTCAGTTGAGAATTTTAACACTAACAGTTTATTTTGTTTATTTGTATTGTCAAAACCATGTCTTCTTTTTCTTGTTTTGTTTGGTGTCACGACTTGGTGAATTTATACACACTTGGCAAATTCATCTATTTAATCCATAATCTTTACAGATTCCAGATGTCATCCACATATCGTTTATGAAACTTTATGCCTGTAATTTCATTGATTGTTTGATCTATATCTACCATAACAAGTTCTGCTAGTTTCGGGCCTATGACTGATCCCATGCTTATGCCTGTTTTTTATGTGTAGAACTTATTGTTAACTTCAGAATAATTACTCCTATAAAAAAACTTTAAAACTTGAAAATATATCTAACAAAATGGTTCAAGTACTGTACATATACACAAGGAATAAAAGTGTCCGGAGTTTCCTAGGTATGGTCAGTTTCTTTAGGTGCTTCATACCGAAATTCTCCGATTTGGCATTACCTTTAATGAATCTGACTAAAAAGAATAGAACATTTTTATGGGATGAGAGCTTTCAAAAAAGTTTTGATAAATTCAAAACCATACTATCAAAACCTCCTCTCTTAAGACATCCCAACTTTAACTCCCCATTTCACCTGTATAGTGATGCATCGGATAAATGCATTGGTGCGGTACTGGGGCAAATGGAAGGCAGTAATTTCTACCAGTGGGATACTTTAGCCGGAAGTTCAGTGATACCGAAGAAAAGTACTCTACGATTGAGAAGGAATGTCTGGCAATGATCTTGTCCCTATGCCACTTTAAACCTGTTGTATTAGGATATCTGATTGAAATACACACTGATAATAAACCACTTATGTTTATGAGCAATATGAGAAATCATAATAGAAGACTAATGAGATAGTCAATGGAACTGGCAGATTACGACGTAAAGATAAATCACATAAAAGAAAAGCAAAATGGGATAGCCAATGCTTTGTTGCGGCCAACTTCAGGGACGAGGGAGGTGAATGAAGCATGTGTAGCTCTACGCTATATATTTTTGTTGTAAATATAAATTTAAGTTTAGTTTAGTATCCTTTTTTTTTCTATTCTTTGTCTCATCTCCTTCTAGAACTTTCTTGCTTTGTCTTTCTGGTTCATTATCCCTTGGGTGGGATTACCAATTCCAAGAAAGGTGTACGTTAACAAAAGGTGAGGCAAGGCCCTGGGGCCGATGAACAAAGGGAAGAGACACTTTTGGTCGGAACTTTCAACGAGGACGGACGGAGAGAAGGAAGGCACCAGATAGCTAGTACGACAATCGGAGACCACTAGGTTTCGAAAAAGAGACTTGGACTCGAATTCCGAAGAATAAGGGCGGAATTAGGGTAGCCACCCGATCGAATTTTAGACGATTGAAGGCTACGTTCACCCCAAGGAAGCTAGTGAAAGAAATTGAAAGGAGTGCCGACAGATAACACGAGGAGCAACATCCCAAGAAAAGCATCAAACTAGTATCTCACCCAAGTCTTTAAAAAAACAGGAAAGTCCCGGGTATTTCTACCTTTTTTCTTCTTCTATTTTCCATCTTCCCTTCTTTCCTTAGTTATAATTAGCATAAGAATTAGTTTGTAAGTTTCAGCCTGCGTATAGTTGTCGCACTCATTGATCTTTTGTTTGTTAGGATAGATTGTAATGTGTGTGTGTATAGAAATCGCTTGTAGTTGTTGGGATCCAAAGAACCTGTTTAGAGCAAAAATAAATTACTTTGTTATGAGAATAAAATCTAGTTATTTATTTGTACTATCCCGCTCGCTGGGCCTTGTACTTGTCGCCCTAAACTTCACACATGTAACAGTGTCGTAGAAAATCAAGAACTTTGGCAGAAGGTAGTCGAGTCTCAAGGGAAAGATAAATTCTTGAAAAAAATACGGGAAGACCACAAAGTCAAAAGAAAGGCAAATGGGGGGCAAGCGGAAGGGTTAGGCCTGAATTACAGTTAGAAGGTGATGTGGTCGTACACATAAAGTTTGGGAAAATGGGGTTCGGGTGGACACGCATATGTGTAGGGAAGGACATGACTGACCAGGTGATAGGGTTATTCCATAGTTCACCACTGTCTGGACACCTAAGTGTTAAAAAAACGTGTGATCTAATTGACAGGTATTACTACATCAAAGACCTGAAAAGCCATGTTAAGTGCAAAATAAAAAGGTGCAAGACTTGTCAAAGGTACAATCTAGATGGGGATTGTGCGCCGTTTCAGAAAACTGCCAAGTTTCCCTTCCAGAAAATAGTTACTGACATAATTGGTCCACTCCAAACATCTTATGGGGGAAATAAGTATATCCTCACAATCGTCGATTTATATACATGTTACGGAGAAGCAATGCCTGTCCCCAACCAATCAGCCCAAGTTGTTGCTGAGGCAAACTTTAATAACATTGTATGTAGGTATGGATGCCCCAAGGTGATTGTCTCTGACAGGGGAGTGAATTTCACTTCCAGTATATTCCAAAAGGCATGCGATGAGCTCACGATTAAACTTAACAACTGCATATAGACTGTGTTCCAATTCGGTGTGCGAGCAGTTTAATAAAACCATCTGTGGTATAATTGCGAAAATATCGGGAGATGATAACCGTGATTGGGACAGATTCATAAATACGGGCCTATTTGCATATAATAATTCAACCCATTCTGCTACTGATAAGTCTCCTGCATACTTATTATATGGTTTTGATCCTCAGTTTCCAAGTGCTTTTCCTGAAGAAATCAACAGGGCCAAGAGCGTGACCCGGGGTTTGTAGATAAGTTAAATGCAATAAGAGAAACGGCATATGATCTGGGAAGAAAGTGAAACTCAAGAAATAGAGGGCAAATAAACGAAGGTAGAAGACAAAACATGTGGAAGGAGGGTCAAAGAGTGTGGTTAATGCACAAAGGAAAAAAGGGAAGGCTTGGGGAAGTTTTCCCCCAAATACCTGGGACCGTATAGGATCTCATGTGTCTTAGGACCCATCACTGTGGAACTGGGGAGCAACCGGCAGAAAGGGAAATGGGTGGTGCACACTGATCAGATTAAGTCATGCTACTCCCCGATATATAGGGAGAGCAGAAAAATATCCTCGCGCCATCACAAGGATGAGGAAGTGCTGAAAAAAGTCGATGACTTAGAGAACAGAGAACCGGAGGAATACATAAGAACTTGGATTCCCCAAAGGAATATAGGGCCAAACCAAACTTCACCCCAACCAAAAAATGAGGAGAGAAATGATACAAAAAAAGTCCCACTAATGTAAGAGATGCGGAACCTCAACACCGATATAATTTAAGAAGAAATAAAGTAAAACTCTGTAGTGCAACTTACGGTAGTTAAGTCTTTGGGGGGTGGGCATATGTGGCTGTCAGTCATATTATCTGCATATTTATATATTTTTTCATATGTAATATAAGTTAATTTTAGCAATTCCTTTGTTTCTGTGTCTTATCTATCCTCTAAAACTTTCCCTTCCACTCCAAAGGGTACAAGGAGTGGATTACCGATTCGAAGAAATAAACAATGAGAACAAAAGAAGATTAAGACCCTGGAGGTCTTGAATGGAGAAAGAGATTCACTTTGTGACTGGACAGCAGAGAGAGAAGATGTGAGAAAGAATCACTCCCAAACAGGGTGCATAGGTTAGCAGTAGAAGCGAAGAAAAAGATACTACGAGCCTAAAATCAGATCAGAGAGAGAAGGGAAATCTTCTAGGCTAACATAGAGAGCTAAAGAAAGAACTGGAGAACGAGAGATTCACCAAGAAGACAAGAAGTTTAAAAAATCAAGAAGGACTCAAGAGTGGTGTCCCACCCAAGTATCTACACAAAAAGGAAATCCCGAGTATTTCACTCTTCCTCTATTTCTACTTCTATATATCTACCTTTGTTTTTTCCTTCTAGTTATAAGTAAAATAAGTTTTAGTTTTAAGGCCTACACACGTCTGATTGTTGGGTTCTGTTTTGTATGTGTCCCTTTTTTTTGTACTTAAAGACAGAACGCCCTGTACAAAGGATTAACTTTGTAAAGTTGGGATCCATAAAGAATCTTTCTCTGTGATTTCTCGCGAGAATAAAATCATACTTTTTGTTAAAAGTAACCTGATTCGTTTATTTTGTGTTTGGTCTGTTCGCAGAACCCATTACACCTCGCCATGAATCCCCACAATATCATCAGATCAAAGTTAGTAGTTAATATATACTTAATACAAATACAGTAATAAATAAAAGTAACACCAATTTGTTGAGACTCTAAATCAAGTCTGTAAGAACAAAACAACAAAAGAATCATAAGTTCAGATATTCTTTTTAGGTGTATTTGAATTCTAACCAAGAATGAAATGAAAACTTCAGAGATAGTGTCTTGCAAAGGCTAACTTGTGGATTGATGTTTACTTTTGGAATTTTTGCTCATACATAATAATTATAATCTTGTGTGTGTGTGTGTGTGTGTGTGTGTCGCCTCCAAATTTTTTTAATACTTTTTTCTCAGGCCTATTTTCTTTTCTTTAACTTTATTTGTAGTTACTATTCCACAGTTATATATGGCAATTTTTATTCTGTAATTCTTCTCACATGTTCATAACATGTACAGTAAATTAATTGCTCTCTTTTTATTTCATCAATAATCAATTCCTTTATGTTTATCATTTCTTTAATTTTTTCATTTTTTATTTTGTTCTTATGTGATATTCTCCACGATATCAGTGCATCAATTTCAAGTGTATTTATCCTTTTACGTGCTTTTGATAATCTCCACATTATAGATCCATATAATAGAATACTTCTCACTATAGTGTTATTATTATATATATGTATGTTTTCTTTTTCTTTTTTTAAATTTTGGCATTTCAGTAATTCCATTCAGCCTCTTAACTGCCTTTTTTTTGTTTAAAAAATAAATGCAATATTGAATTTGACAATATAACCAGAAAAAACCAAAAAGCTTTACAATCCAGGATGTAATATTCTGAGAAACATGTTTTTGGCTAATTTAACTAGCCATCTTCAGATTCAGTCTACGTGTAACAATGGGATGTTCTGGAATCCCATCATTACATATGGATCAGTCTAAATACAGCTAATTTGCACAGTTTATCTGTAAATTACTGACATGACAAGTTAATGCAAGTTCACCATTTTTGAGCAATTTTATTCATTAGAAGCTGAATATTTATACAGTGTTCCTTTTCAATTGTGAGTACAGCAAAACTGCAAAATCTTTCATGACACAATGACTTCCTTAAAACCTTCACTCTTATGTAGTACAAAATAATAATAATAAAATAAACAATAATGAATTTTATTATTTGGTTGTTTGGAAAGTAATTTCATTTTTTCCATGAAAAAAAAAAATTTATTATAATATATAAATATTTTATTGAATTATATATTGACCATTTTGGTCCAATACCTTTCGCCATCTTTCTGGTAGTAGCATGATTCCATGCTTGTAAAAGTTCTGATCTTTGCTTACAAAAAATGATCCAACATCCTCATTTGAAGTAAATGTTTTACCATTTAAAAAATTTTGTAAAGGCCTAATTCCTCAAATTGACATCCTCATTTGAAGTAAATGTTTTACCATTTAAAAAATTTTGTAAAGGCCGGAACAAGTAATAATCTGAGGGTGCCAGATCTGACAAATATGGTGGATGTGGTAGCTCACCCCATCCAAGCTGTAACAGCTTCTGACAAGTTACCAAACTTGTGTGAGGTCTAGCATTATCATGGTGAAACACTCAGTGGCATAGCGAAGGGGGGCAAGGGGGTGTATCATGCCCCAGGCACCCCTCTGCGAGTGGCACCCAAACGGTCTCCAAGACAAACCATATGCGTTTCTGGAGGGGAGAGGGGGCACCAATAAAGTGCCTCGGGCTCCAGTTATGTTTGCTACGCCACTAGAAACACTACACCTTTTCCATTGATCAATTCTGATCTTTTCTGTTTGATGATATCACTCAATTTGTCCAGTTGACGACAGTACACTTCCAAATCAATTGTGGAATTGTCTGATAGAAGCTCATAAAAACCAATTTGACATTGTTATAAACAACTTATTTTTCATCGCCAGTTATGATTTGCTTCAAAAATGGGTCATTTTTTTTGACATTTGAGAAGCAAATCACAGATGTCAATGCAACAGAGCAAATCTCTTTCTTTAAGAACATGTGAAACCCATATATCAAGCTTTGAAATGAAACAGTTGTTTCAAGTGATCATAAATAGTTGAATTCAACAAATTTGATCTCTCAGAGATTTCTCGTGTTGCTATTTGGCACTTTGCTCCAATCAATACCTTTATTATGTCTTCATCAGCTTCAACAGAACATGGTGCATCTTCAATATCAAAATTGCTGGAACAAACTTTTGCGAACCAGTTTTGGCATTATCATTCTGTCAACACATCTCTGTACTTGTCACACAATCTTTTTTTTGCTTAAACAGCATTCTTACCTTTTTGTTAATAAAAAAGCAAAATATGGCAAAAATGTGGCTTTTGATTTTCCATATTTGATGGCACACCAAAAAAAGAAAAAGAAAACAATTGCAAAGAATTAAACAAAATTTTTTACAAATAAGCCTTGAAATGTCAGCTATCAAAATATATAATGGCAATACAATTTAGAATGAAACTGGCAGGTAAAAATACAACTACAGTAGAGCATCAATTATCCGACCTCCGATCAACCGTCACATCAGTTAACTGACCGTGTCCTAGTCGGCAAATTCAAATGTCCACTAGTGATGTGGCACTACAATATTTGGCTATGTCTTGGCTACTTTAATATTATTTTTGTTAAATTTTTACGTGTTTTAGCTGGCAACACTGGCTCGACCACAAAAGGGAGGCCAGTATTTAAACAAGGCTTAATTTTATTTAACGACGCTATCCAATTGCTGTTTTTAAAACGTGTGCGAGATTTAGCGGCAAAAAAGAGTTTCAGCTGTGAAGAAAAAGAAAATTTTGGACTTCTTTTTTCTAATGTATAGGTCTACTTTATGTAAAATATGTAACCCAAATACATTTTTCAATATACAGTACAGTACTGTATTTATTTTGTGCAAAATAAAGAAATAATTTAACGATGATTATTATTTTAAAAAAAATTTTGTTAGGCTTAACATTGATGAAAATTCAACGCGAAGTAGGTTAATAGCAATATACTAATATACTAATTACATGGGATATACTACTATACTATACTAATAATGTATTTTTTCATATTTTTCAATTATCCGTTTTTTCAGTTATCCAACCAACCCATCCCCAATTGAGTCGGATAATCAATGCTCTACTGTAATCCCTCTGGTGGTAAAAAAATAGTAGTATAGTTTGTCTTGAAATTACTTTCTGAACAACCCAATACATATGAATTGAAAATACTAAAATTCAAAAAGACAACACATTTTAACATTTTTTTCAGCATAATGTCTATCCTAAATTTCCATATATTAACTGTTTCATAATCATGCATTGAAAAATTTACATTCTGAACTATTCTAAGTCTATATTTATATAAAAGATAACTAATTAAAGGTTTAAAAGGATTCAATAAAAAAATTACTTAATGAATGAAATGAAACAAAGTAAAATAAATTACTTCAGTTTACACAGTTTTTACTGACTTGTATTTTAATTTAATTTATCTCTTAATAAACTGATTTTAACATCCATATTCACAAAAGATAACTATATCTTTAATCACACAAAAAGTTATTACATTTAGATTTTCCAATTTTTTTAAGTTCTAGTTAAATTTATATTAATACATAAAGTAATTCAATAATTTACATCACTTTCTAGAGAAAATACCGGTACAAATAAGTATCACCTCCAAGCCTTTAGATTTTTGGTACAGTTTGAATATAATAGTTGAATGAACGTTATGGTCTTCACAGGCATATCTCCATGCATACGATATCGCATTACTTTCCTTGCAGTTACACAATTCCCCAATTTGCTTGCCTTGTAAATTTCAAGTGTTTCTAAGGCCCTGATGTGGTGTGTCTGGAAGGATTTCTTTATGATGCTGTTGTCGTCCAAGTCAGTCATTACATCAGGGTTGGTGGCATATGTTGCCAGGGTGATGGGGTATCTTTTTTGGCTATGTCATATTTATGTTCCTTAATCCTTTTTTTGTATAGACCCCTTGGTCAAACCAATGTATACTAAATTTCTCTGGGACCATAGGTTCCAGAGCCTGTGAAGACCATATGCCTCATTAAGTATATTTTATTCCCTCACAGCATTAAAATACAGTCTTAGGGTATATTCATTCAAATCTTTATTATTAATTCATTACTGGTTCAAGCAATTTTCATTCAAAAATGTTTGAAATTCTTGAATTCCACATTTGGAACAATTGTGAACCTGAAGCAGATTCTGGAGAAAGAATTGAAAACGTTTGTTCAACTATTATATTCGAATGGTACCAAAAATTTAAAGGCTTAGAGGTGATACAATAATTTACATTTTTTCTGTTTATATATTACATCTAGGATAAGGTGACCAGACGTCCCGGATTTGTGTTGTTAATCCCTCATTAAACACCATCCCAGAAAGTGTCCCGCATTTGGTCATGTAACATTTTCAACATGTTTGCAAGTTGTCAAGAGCACAAAGTTGTTGTTTTCTTTTACTACTAGTAGCCCGGGACACCCCGTAGTGGGCATTCTAGCAGCAATGGTGTCATTCCGTGGTATAAATAATAAATTTGTATCAATAATTCAAAAATAAATTCCTATTGCAATAATAATATACTGAATTTATTATTAATTTAAATAATATCTAGGGGTGCCTCTAGTGGCCGTTCTAGGCATACCATGACAGATATACAAACAGCGCCATCAAGTTGTGAAAAAAAAACAATTTTTTTTTCTATAAAGAGTTATTTTTAAGTTTATTTATGTATTTATATATTTTTCTACTAAATTATTTATTAATGAATTAGTTATTATTATTATATATATGTATGTCGGAGGTCCACCCCATTTTTAGCTCCACGACACAGAAGCATCCGGCATTTCAACCTAACATATCTGGTCACTTTAATCTAGGATTAACTATGGAACTGTAAAAATTGATAAAGAAAAGCATTTTGATCATAATTGCATAAAGCACTTATATATAGAAGCTTAACAATATGGGTAGCTTTATAAATAACAGAAATTAGATCAAATCACATAGGTTAGTGTGATACATCAAATTATGAAAGAAATAAATTCTTTAATCCTTGCCAAAACTAATCAATAATATTTAAATACTTTTTGGAATAACGGTATTTAATTATTATTAATTAGTTTTCCCTAATATTGAAGACTTCACCAATAAAATTGAACCGCATCCTGTTAACAGACTAATCTTCGAATGCTAGAGAAAGCAAAAACGATTTAATAAATTCTGTTTTAATATTATATCTTCAATTTTACAAAATAGTATTTAAACATTATTATAAAGAAAAAAAATGGCAAATCTCAGAATTTTATTCAATATAACAGTCTTAAATATCATATCTATTGTGTAATTAAAAATTGAAGAGATTCAGCTAAAAATTTTTTATTTTGATAATAAAATTAAAAATAGAAAAACATTTATGTAATATTATAATAATTCAAATGCCCATTTCTGATATGTTTTACAGACAAAAATCTACAATGTATAGATATACAAAAGAGCAATATATTTCACACTTTTTTACAAGTTGTATTAATTAATGTACTTATTCAAGATATTAGTGAGGTTTTGGCCGAAGTTTTCATCTCTAAAATGTGAACGTCGAGTGCCGCTATCTCGTAAGCAGCACTCGACATTGGATGTTCACATTTCAGAGACAATTTTAGAGCCGCACCCTCGCTAATTTGTAGAGAGAGCTCAGAGTATAATTTTTCTTATTGTATCATATAATAAAATTAATTACATATAATTAATTTTATTATTTTAATTAATTAATTTTATTGAAAAATAATGTTTAGTTATAATAAAAATTCAAACGTTATCATCGTAAACTCCTTTTACTACATTTCCAATTCACTGGTAAAAAAACAGAAATCAGCTGTAAAGATAAATGTTAACAAAAGACATGAAAAAAACTGATGTGTTTTTGTCATAGAAATTATTTTTATATATTTATTTCCTTTAATTCATATATATAATATAAATAATGATGTAAATAGTGATAAATCTCATCAATTTAAATGAACAAACATTTCAAAAAGGTTTTATTGTTTTATTATTATGATTTAAACTTAATATATGAAGAGGCATTAAACATGCCGAAGACAAGAAAACTCGCCTTTTGTATTTGAGCTGGACTCGGCGGTGGACGACCTTTCTGATGTGGCACAAATGCGACAGACATATTATTATCTATGCTTGACCTTGAACTGGATGCCTTTTATGCTACTCTTGCCGTTAATACGAATATAATACGAGTCAATCGCTGTAACGAAAAACAATGGTAAACAGTAAATGGAACAGAAAATCGTTTTCGCCTCCAAGTTAATCTAGAAAAACGATTGCAGCGCCAGATTCAACCTGCTTTTAGTTAATTTAACACATTTTTTTTTTCAAATATTTCTGTAAAATTTGACAGATATTTAATAAAATAATATTATTGTTTATATTTTTAATAGCTCTCTTAAGTATTTTAATTTATAATAATAATTCCGTCTTTTTAGAAATTAGTTTGACAGTTAAGCACATTTTAGGGTTTTTTCCCTCTTCTTTTGCTCTGGGAGCAATAAGAGGGTCTTTTTATATACACATTCGTGGGCCAGTGGGCCAGCCCACAATGTAAATTGCTGGATGGCGATGGAACGGTCGAGACATCGGACAGACCCCTAGAATATTCCTCGGGAATGTTTCACAGCCTCACCCGAATTCGTTCCTAGGTCCCCCATAGCTAAGGTTTCTCAAACGAGATCCCGGTTGTTTTTTAAACCGGGAAATATCCCGCAAATTTCTTAAAAGTTCACTTTTTTCTTATTTTGTGTTAAGGTTGAGGAAATTTTGCAAATAGAAAGTATAATTAAATATTCTCCAAAAATATACTTTATATACTATTAAATATTTATTTTTCTAATATTTATGTAATGCACAAACGCATTTATAATGAATAAATCTTGTATAAATACTATTGTATTGTTTTCAAAATATTTATTTAATAAATGTAATATCGTTAAGTAAATATTGAACAATAAGCTTTAAAATTGTTTATACAGTATTTATTTCAATTTCTAATTTGTGGAAAATTACACAATTGCACAATTTAACGAATTTTTAAGATTTATTTTATGTAATCGAAATTCTACAATTAATTAGAATTAATAATTCTACAGTGTTTTTCTACACCCTTGAAAAACTGATTGAGTTATTTTGATAAAATGTAATAGATTAATTCTAATATTGTTTCGGTCGAATTTTAAAATTATGAACAAGTATTTAAATGTATTGCTTATTACATCATTGAATTATAAATTTATGTACTGTTTATCAAGTATAATAAAGTTTTTTCTATCTTTATACAGAGTTTATGCATAACAATTACTTTTGCTCGTGTGAAACATAAGTAATAAAGGTTATAATCTAAATGCATTATTAACTTGCAGGTCATTTTACATTTTTGCGCTCTATGTGGCCGCGTGGCTAGATCTTATCTAGATCTAATTGTTCCACGATGTGACATTTGATTGAAGTTTACATGTCAAGATTACCAACTTTGAGGAATTAAGAAACAACATAAAGGACTGTTCATATTGAAACAGCGTGTGTATGAATAAGAGAATTTGGTGCGTTTACGCGACATACGAATATACAGGGTGGGCCAGCGAAAACGAAACGGCAGAGTGTTCGTGTTCGTCCAAGCAAAGCGCTCGGACAGGTCGATTTTACTCTCGAGGGGACATCTTTTGCAATAAAGTTTTTGCGATTCTGAATATTAACTAAACAAACATTTTTTTCGAAATAAATGTTTGTTTAGTTAATACAAAATAAATGAGTTTTTAAAATTTTTTGTTGTCTTTTGTATTCAGAATCGCAAAAACTTTATTGCACAAGATGTCCCCTCGAGCAAAAGATCGACCTGTCCGAGCGCTTTGCTTGGACGAACACGAACACTCTGCTGTTTCGTTTTCGCTGGCCCACCCTGTATGTATTTGATGTAGTGTCCATGAAATAGGTCTAAATATCTCTAAATGATTGTGTCATTACTACGGATAGTTGGATACAGTTTCGAAGTGCATTTATTCTCGTAAGCACTCCAGTTAATTCGATTAAAGTTGAGAAGACCGAATGAAAACCACTGGCTGCCTGTAAACAGTATAAAAATATTTTACTGTAAATTTTCTATAATTATTTAAGTTCTGATAACATTTCTTTACGATATTTTATAATTTATGTAACAAGCAAAAGCTTGATACATAAGCCTAGACAACTGGGATCTTACTCGCATCAAGAAGTTCTTTTTCACGAAGAAAAATCCCCCAATGGATATTCCTATGGGGAGTCCTCCGAATATCTTCATGAAGCAAATGACCTAATATCAACAATATTTTTGATTGAATTATCGAGGAAAATAAACTAAAATTTAGAACTATAATATTATTTTACCTTTAACTTAAATGTCAACGTCAGAAGAGAAGAGAAATATTTTTCCACGGAGATGAAATTGTCGTATACCTGAAACAATACCAATAGATTTTTATTTAAATAAAATAAACGAAACGATTTTCGTTAACTTTTACTTACGGTTGATGCTAAGGTTGATACTCCCCAGCAGACTAATAAACTAACAATTAATAATTGTAACGCAAGTATAGCCATACATACACGGATGGCAAGAGTCACATTGACAAAAATGGCTCCGTATAAAACAAAGCAGGTTTGGTATACAAAATGAATGTAAATGAGAGGTAAAAGAATCTCCCATTTTTCGTTCAATTCTTGAAAAATTTCCCATAGTTCTAAAAATTTCTCGAATAGATCTTGGAGGTAATATTTTGTCGCTTTGTTTATGGTCTGTAATTCTAAAGATATTTTAGATAATCTTTTCGATAAGAGTAATGAACCGGCCGTGCTTATGACAAACACAGAGGACATATGAGTAAACATAATCGTAAACCAAATATGAATACTGACCAAACATGCAACGGCTCTGATTCTGTGCTTCTCTCCGGTATCAACATATGAATGACCAATCAATGGTAATAAAATGGCAATCGATGCGAGGAAAAGGACTATATACGAAAAGAAAAACAGTGCATATGGTTGAACTTTCTTCTCAATATATTCTTCTTCATTTTCAGACCTACTTTTGAGCGTGGAATAATGGAAATTGAACTTTTTCCTTCTCACAATGCTGAATTGAAATGCAACATACAAAGAAGAAGTTAACGGCAAGAGTTTAGAGTAGAAAGCATACTCCTCAAACACAAGAAATATTCTAGCGCATGGGATATCGACTACAAAAATTATTGTAATGAATATTACAGCAAGCCATAGCAAAATTTCAACTATTCTTTCGTAAGTTGAAAAAAGAGAGGGATATATCTTATTCTTTCGACATTCGCAAGGTTCTACAAGCTTCAATCCGAAAATCTCACATACAGAGAAAAAAGGATTTAATTGACCTGACATACAAATATCATTAGGATAAAATTCCGTACAATCTGCCATAACATTTTTTACGAATAATTTGATAAATATTTACCGTATAAGAAAGAAAGTACTTTATCGACAATTCGAAAGATTATTCTATTAACTTTTCATTTTTAAAACTCACCTCGCTCTACAAAAATCAGAATGAAAGTTTTACTTGGAAATAAAAATTAAAAAGTAATTAGATCTAAACAGATACATGAAATGTCTTCGAACATTATCTTCTACAGTTAGGCATACCATACGAACTCGCAAACAGTTCGTGTTAACGAGGTAACATTTTTAACGTCTAACTTCGATGTAACTTAATGCTTCATCTGTACGGATTTTTCACGTGTGTTCTCATCTTTAATTCTCTATGTTGTTTAGTAATTCAAAAGCGACTTCTATTAAAATGTCAATATTTATTTTCTCAATCTACACGCAATCGGATTGTAATGTTCGTTTTCTTGAATATATTACAGAGAATTTATTTAGATCAATTAGAATAAAGGACAAACAAATTGCGTGTGTTGTCTAAATTTTTTATTTATATTGAGCTATTGTAGGTGACCATAAATATTTATTTTGGTATTTAACTTATTTTGCAATTAAAATATAATATTCAAATGTTTTTGGTACAGTTAACATATATCCGTTGTAATAGGGTTTAGCAATTCTGTGCACATCCACAACATCCTATATGATGATAATTACTTTTCAACTCGTTGTCAGTGGCCGTCGATTAATTAACTACTTAAAAACTTAATGTTGCTAAAAGAAAAATGTAAATTATCTTGTAAAACAAAGAGATGAGTTGTTTCTCAAATAATGGCATTTTAAATTTGAAACATGTTGTTTCGCTTATTACTGTAGTCGTGATATACCTTATTTTCAATTGTTTCACATTCATCCCGTATCTCTCTTTTTTGATCAATTTGATCGTCTAGAAATATAAGGAAAAAGTAGTAACATCACTTTTCGGAGGAATTCGGATACAGAAAAGCAATCATTAACTAATAGCAACTTAATTGTTAGCCTGATAACTGAGAGGGTTAAGGCCTCAGTTTACTATTGTGGGAATCCAAGATCGAATCCGGGTGAGCAACTATAGAAATTTATCGGATACGTCGAGTTTCCTTTTCTTACTACCCGCCCGTTTCATTGTGGGTTTGACAGAACTCCTGATGGTCTCGAAAAGAAAGCCCTCTTAGTACTTACAAGGCAGAAAGAGTAAAATATGAAAAAAAACCCGACTTTTAAATCAAAATATCGCCTTGCGATGTTTTCGTTAAGTTTTTCAAAAAAATGGCTTCTCAAAGTTATATAAAAATTGTTACTATCCTACAATACTTTTATATACTGAAAGATGATAAGGCTATAAAAACTAGCATATTCTTTAAATATTAAATCAAACATATGCAATTAGAACAACGGCCTTCAAGTATAAGAGTTAAGAGGCCGGATGGCCGAGCTGTTAAGGTGGCAGCCTACCGCTCTAGGGGACTCGGGATGAAATCCGATAGGAACGAAAATTCCCAGGAATTTTTCGGGAGTAGTCGGATATGTCGGGTCCCGTCACTTACTACCCGGCCGCCCCATTGTTGGTCTGGCCGAGCCCCTTAAAGAGGCCCTCTTAGTGCCCACAGGGCGAAAAAAGTTTTTAAAAAAAGTATAAAGATGTAATAACAGAATTCAATAGAATTTAATTTTCCGCTTTTCATAAACTGCAACAATTCAAAAATAACTTGCAATAATTAATCGGAAAAATTGCAGGATTAATTTGTTGATCGCTAAATGCAAATGAAACCGATAACGTTTAAAAATATCTGATATTAATCGCCAATCTTGTCGTTAGATAAATAATCAAACTATTTTCAATAATAATAATATAATTATAATTATACAGATAAAATTAATTACGAATATAATTAATTAAAATTATTTTAAGATTTAAGGAAAATTATATCATTTCTTCAGTCGTGGACATTTTAAGTAAAACGGGAATCTGGCATTTCGTTCCGGCGGCCACAAGTTGGGGAAGAGAACAAAGAGGTCCGAAAGTTGAATATTTTTATTCAATTTTAAATACATTTTTTAAAATTGTAAGAAAATTTAAAATGATATTTATGGATAAAACTATACGAAATTTTCTAAATAATCGATTTCTTTTAGAATATTTTATCAAAATGGCGGACATAAATGGTGAAGGCGATCCTTTAGGCGAAGAAATTGAAACAAGAGAGAATGGTGAACATAACGAGGAATTACCAGAAGGTGCCGTTGACGATACGGGCGAAGAACAGAATATCGAAGATCCCGTAAGTTAATATTAACGTTTCTTTTCCAAGAAAATATCGAATAAAAACAAACCCGAATGACCTCGTAACGATTCATTGAGTCAAATAGAACGTGCTCCAAATTTTTTTTAAAATCAATTATAAGTCTTTATAATTGGTTAATTTCATATATATATTTTAGTTTATTGTATTACTACTGAATTTGATTTATTTAAAATTATTTCAAAAATGACATTTTTTTTGCAGAAAGTCTCATCCAGTTTTAGAATTATGATAATTAAGGGTGCGACTGTGTGGATGCGAATTTAGTAGCGAGCGATGTAGTTCTCTCAAAGAAAGACTTGCACGGGCGAGATGGCAGAAATCTCGCCAGTGTGAGTGGATTTCTGGTTCGTGCACGTTTCCGGCGGGGTTTGGCGTTTATTGCGTCTCCTTGCTTGCTAGTGTCTTAATAGTCGCACCCTAAGAGATATATGTTATACTTATTAGAAATGCTAATCAACACGATAACCGTAATGTCTTGTTTTAACACTTTTTTTATAGTACATGAAGACTTTTCTTCACAAGTAGTTCATTGATCTGTTCTGTTTTAAAGTAATCAAATTCTGATCAGATTAATGTAGCCGTATTCTTTGTATTGGACACGGAGGAAAAAATTAGTTAATTTTGTATTTTTAGGTGTAAAATAATATATCTAACGTTGCGTTATCTAATGTACTATATCGTATTTGATTGATGAAAAGCCGAAAAAAATGTTGGTATTTTGTTTCCTGTAGTATCATTTGTCTTTAATATTTTGCTTTAATTGAACTGTTCTACACTATTTATAAACCATTTTAAATAGAATACAGCAAGTCCTCACTTTATTGATAGGTACTTGGAAACTGTTAAGTAAGCAAAATAACGTATGATGAAACCAATTTTACTATAGACTAATTGATATAATATTAACAAATTATATTTTGTTCATTTTAATTGGACCATGTTTGCAACTTCTAGCACTTATTTTTCCACCTCATAGAATCAGTTTTTTTAGTTACTATTTTTAAAGAAAATTTAACAATTCAATAAATACAAGTACATTTATAATCGTTTGCATCTTTCCTCGACAATGTTATAATGAAACAATGTAAAGTGAGGACTTGCGTGTGTTTTTTAAGTTTTTTTCTTTTTAAGATTCAGCAATGATGCAATAAGTATTTATTTGGTTTTATTATTTGTTACACAAACTAAATAAATGTTTTTTTCATATTTCTGTGGCTTGGAAGAATAAGTGCCAATGTCAAGTGTATTGGTCTATGACATTGGCCCTTATTCTTCCAAGCCATAGATTTGTGACCAGAAAGTTTAAGAATTGATGAATTTAAATTGTTTATTAATAAGCATACGAAAACAGTATTGGACTGGAAAGATCCAGTTATCATATGTTGCTGATATAGAAGAAAAGGTTAATGTTACCTATGGTTCCAAAATGGCGGCTCGTCTGATTCCAGCAAATAGAAGAAAGGAAACAGTGGGGATGCACATTCTAACCTATTCTAATAAATTACCATAATTATTACCAACAAAATTATTAGAATAGGTTAGGTTAGAACGTGCGTCCCCACTGTTTCCTTTCTTCTATTTGCTGGAATCAGAGACGAACCACCATTTTGGAACCGTAGGTAACATTAATCAAAGAGAATAAAATCTTAGGATGGCTCAATTCCAATTTTTTTTATTCCTCCTTTTATAGATGATTGGAAATAATAATTTTGAATGAAATACTTCATTAAACTTTTGCTTTCAAAATGCAGAAATATTGAAATTCCTTAATGAACTGTGTGTGATGACACTGATTTGGAAGTTTTTTTTTGATCATGCATTAGATCTCTAGCAAAACAACAGTTCTGTAATTGTTTATTTGCAGGTTAAGTTAGTATTAGTATAATCTTTCTGGTTTTTTTTATTTGAAAATCCATATTAAAATGTTTATAAACAGTTCTCTCCCCTATCATTTATCACTTCAAAAAACACAAGACAGTTTGCAGCTGTTGTTATATCAGTCCAAAACATATTGCAGACTTAGGTGTTTTTCCAGAAGAGACCAATCAAAAAATAGTTTTTACATTATTTATTTTATTTTGAAATGAATAAATTAAGGTGATAACAAAATAGAAGAGTGAATACTTTTAAATAAATATATAAGAAGATATATATATTTATTTATTTATTAAATATCTAAAAAGTATAATAAGTATAACTTTAAAAACTTCTAAAAAATAAAAGGCCTAAGTGTGTTCTTATATCTTATATATTTTAATAAAGACATTGAAAAGAAGTAAATCAATTTTTATTTAATTATTTTTGTGTGTTTTTGAAAGAACAGTCAGAGAGAAAAATTGTGTGTGTGTGTATATATATATATACATACATACAGTAGAGTGTCGAAAATTGGCGTCAATTGGGGACTGGGGTTGTTCCAATTTCCGACTTTGTACAAAAAAATATATTAACCTGTTCGATGTTCAAATTTTTCTCCGTTGCGTATTGCTTCCTGTTGAATTTTTCTCCGTTGTGTGTCACTTCGTGTTGAATTTTCGTCGATTTTAAGCCTAACGAAAATTTTTATAATAATAATCGAGGCTATCGTATCGTTAAAAATTATTTCTGCATTTTGTACAAACAAAATAAATATATTGAAGAATATAAAAACATGAAAATTATACTTTAAATTTAGTATCAAAAACGTTCGATTCAGCATGACACAGTCCGACTGAAAATCGTTCCAATTTCCGGCCATTTCAATTACCGATGTTCCAATTAACGACGCTCTACTGTATATGTTATGGACAAAGTGATTAATCAGGCATTATTCATAATGACCAAAAAGGGTGCGCAGTGTGATAAATATTGATTAATTTATCAAATTGACCGGTCATTATGAATACTGCTATCACCTAGTCGGACAAAGTGATAAAAATATGTTGAGGAATGATCATCCAACATACGCTAGCCAATCAGCACTCTGAGTTGCCGATTGTATCGCGTTGAGTGCATATTGGGTTTAGTTCCGAATTTTAATTTGATTAAAAAGACTCCGCTTATTTCATTTAGAAATATTTATTTTTTGTGAATTATTTCAAAGTATTTTAAAAAGAACATGTAATCTTTTAAAACTAAGTACTATTAACTATATTAATTAAATGGTAAAATTTTATCTATATGCGCCATCATGGCAGTGGTCACAACTATTTGTGCTCCCGATGGATTCCTCCCAGAACGGAGCTGCAGGCAGGCCACCAATTGTTTAACGTCACTAGATATTGATACATCCTAGTTATTGATACCTGTATTCAAGAACTATCGTGAATAAATAACTAGTGACATTAAACAATTGGCGGCCTGCTGGTGGCTCCCCTCTGGGAGGAATCCGTCGGGAGCACAAACAGTTGTGACCACCGCCAAATTCGGTACTAAATGCAATACGTACATGCAACTCAGATACGAGTGCTGATTGTCTAGCCTATTTTGGATGATCACTCCTCAACATATTATTACCACTTTGCCTGACTATATGATAGCAGTATTTGTAATGACTGGTCAATTTGATAAATTATTGAAATTTATTACAATGCCCGATTTCGTGTTGGTCATTATTCATAATGACCGAGCATTATGAATAATGCCCATATTATTCACTTTGTCCATAACATATATATATCACAAAAATGTGATTTTGGTGTGCTATGATTTTTTTAAAATACTAAAAGTTACACCTTCCTTTCACTTTCCTAACACAGGCCACTGTATGTTTTCAGCTAAATGCAGTGGCTGTGTTAGGTTAAGGAGATTCTATATTTGTCTATAGTAGACCTGCTGTAGAAGTTTGATATAGAATGCTGAAAAGTGAGAGGAATGTCATAGAGCAATGTCTGGAGTTCCATAAACCATTGATAATTAACTTTGTTGACTTTAAAAGCCTTTGACAATGTCTATTGTAAATTGCTGTGGAATATTGTTAGATCTTACGGCATACAGCAGTGATATATTTAAAAACTTGTATTTGAAGTTTACCTGTTGTATAAAGACAGATGATGGATACACTAATTTCTTCAGAATTGAAACTCGTATTAGACAAGGTTGCACTCTCTCACCATTACTGTTCCTCTTGGTCATAGATTTTATAATGAGGTGAGCAATGGCCATCCCTGGTGCAGGAATTCCATGGAGAAGACAAATGCAACTTACAGACCTGGACTTTGCTGATGATATTGCATTGATATCAGAAATGCATCCAATGATGCAGAGTATGACATGAGGCTGAAAGATGGGATTATAGATCAGTGATAAAGCAAATAATGTCCATAAATGGGCAAGCAAAAATAAAAACCACAATCAGGAATCAAACAATGAATCAAGTGGAAGAGTTCTGCTACTTTTGTAGTATCTTATCACCAGACAGAGGTGTTAAAGCATCAGCTGTCTTTCAGAGACTATGCTCAATATGGTCCATGTGAGCAATCATTACAGTGATTAAGGTATGACTCTAAACAACATTGTCATTCCAACTGCAATCTATGAAAAATGGAAAGACAAAGAAAATTACTCTAACTCAACTCATTCCACCAAAACTCTGTTCGAAGGATACTTAGAATTACATATATATATCATGACCGTATCACAAATGAGGAAATTCTCAGAAGTTTCCTACACAAACTCTGGGACATTGTTAGAGTGTAGAATGCATTTTGCAGGGCATGTATTTCATCTGCTGGAGGAATGCTTACCAATACCATAGTCTGATCACTTATCTCTCATTCCTACTTTCAGAGACAAATGACGTCAAAACGAGAGACGAGATTCGTCTCTCATTGACAGAGGTGATTCTGGTTGTCATAGCAATCTTGTCTTTGTTGTTTACGTCACGATTCTATTAGGTTGATTATACATGTTTATTAGTTTATCTGCATATGCAACACAGTATAGAATTGTTAAATTTTCGAAAATGCAGAATATGTAATTGTAGATCACATGGTAAGGAAAGCACGAGTTCAAATAAAGCACATAATTTTGACGAAGTTATGCTTTTTGTTTTATAACATTAGTACAGATTGTAATGTCAAATTGTCTCTTAAGGAATAAAAATTTTAATAACCTAAGTTAGAAAAGTGTGCATACTTAGTTAAGGAGAAATTAGATAGTTATATTTTGAAAAATACTTAGAGGGATGGATAAGATTAACATCATATTTAATAGTTTAGTAATTTATGTAGGATAATCAGTGTAGGCACTCAGAAAAAATCAGAAGCATTTTCTCTCAAAATATTTTTTTCCAAGATAGAGAATGTTCTCTAATACAATTGTATAGCACAAGTAGCATCCAGTCGTCCATATTAAATGTAATGAAATTGAGGCAAATGATGAAAGACAACTATTCGCTTATCTTTGAGAGACGAGAGAATCTTCAAGAGAAAAGGTTGTCCAGAATCGTGTTTGGAGAGACACTATGATCTCTTAAGACGCAAACAAATGATTAGACACTTGCCGACTGGCTTGTGACAGATACTGTCTCTCAGATATGAGAGGTGATGACCAGAATACAGCTTCTGGTTGGCCAGCATGCCACTTGGTGCATGCTGGATTTAAGACTGAGATTAAGGGATGATAGTGTTGAAAATGATTTGGTTTACATAGGAGCCATGAACAGATTGCTTTTCAACAGAATTAGAGCTTAAGTATGATATTGAGAAGAAAAAGCAGTCCACAGCACTATCCATATATACTTCCATAGCAAAGAAACAAAATTTTAATATCTATAAAGCAGCAACAACAAATGATTGTATCAATGTATGTGATTCTGAATATATATCATTGGCATGGAAATTATATTGATATTATGGTAACCCCCTGGAAGAAAGGTCATTATAATGACTTAATTTAAATTTAACATAAAGCAGATATGTGCTCAGGAAATAATTAGTTTAATTCACCACATTAAATTTAACATTGACATTTTCATAATAATATAATAATAATAATAATAATAATAATAATATATATATATATATATATATATATATATATAATATTATTATTATTATTATATATTGTAAATTAGAATTAGAATTTAAATTTTGTTCGAATGTTATAGAACAAACATTCCAAATGGAACATATTTGTAAGTTGAGATTGATCTGAAGCAAGGCAGTCGGTCTGCTCAAAAATGTTTGTTTTATTTATCAATATTTTGCTGCCATAAAGAAAATGTTGTCTTGTTATATCAGTTTGAACTCTTGTAATTAATTTTTCATTTAAATATTTTAAATACTTAAATGAAATAACAATAAAGGCCTAAATGTTTATTTGATAGGAAGCATAAACATTCTGGTCTATATAGCATGTTTACAAGAGTCAATGGATTATATCATTATTAATTTTTAAAATCCAGGTTCATAGTTTCTTCATGGGATGAACTGAAGCAACTCCCACAAAAGTAAATATTACAAAATGTACATTCCCATGTGCTTTCTATGTGCCTATGGACAGTATCACCACCATAATCATAAAATAGCAATAGCTATTTTTTTGTCATTATGGTTGTGATGCTGTACACTGGTCCTTTTCCTTCCCCCATTTTTATTTTTGTAAAGAAACATTTTATTTATTGGAGCAAGTAGAATCCTGTCTTTCCTTTTCCTATAGCTAAAGTTTTTACAGAGAACTACAAATTAGGCTAAACTGAAACAGTGACTCCTGTAGTTTGTTTCTTTGCATTTTTGTAAGTGCATATAGAACATGCATTATCTGTTTCTGTATCTAAAAGTAACCAAGAGATGAAACTACAGTTTGCAAGATTTTCTGGATATGAAATAATATTTTTGATATTGATTGGCTAAATCTGTGTTGCCTGTGTTTTTATTGTGCATTGCAAATTTAGTAGGACACTTGTATTTACCATGCTATCTTTGAAACATGGGTTAAAGTTTACCTAGGGAACCCCAATGGCCGCGCTTCCAGTCGCCATTTTGTTTGCTGTACTACGCACGCGTACTACGTTCAAAAAATTATGCAAATTAGTTAGTATGTATAATTTTTGAAAAAATAATAATTACATTAGTAAAAAATAAATGTTTTAAGATTGTTTTATATTTCATAGCTAGCTGAACTTGCAAAATAAACTGTTACTTACGTGTTTGGCGCTCTGTCATACATTTCCTTTCCGTTTTTCTCGCTTTTCCTTGATTTGCGATCCCTATCGCTGATGTTTCTCTTTTCACTTGATATTTTTACACGTTTTTTAGTTTCGCCACACGAATGTGCCTTACTTTTTTTCCCTTCTTACACTCGTCGCTTTGTGGAGCAGCTGGAACGGACTCCAGTTCTTTCCATTTCGGCTCGATTCCGGCATGTTGCATCACGAAAAGTAGACGGAATAAAAACTTACCTATTTACTATTAAAAATAGCAGAAAGTAGCATTTTTTCTTCAAAAATGTTTAACTGGTGAAAAAAACCACTCGCAGCAGTTCGAGCCGTCACGAAAAACAAAAAATTTGCATACGATAGCATTATTTAAAAATTGCGCCACCTACACCGAATTTCTAACATCACCTGCCGTCGAGATTACCGGAAGCGCGGCCATTGGGGTTCCCTAGGTAAACTTTAACCGAAACATGTTAACATCAGTTTCATTTGTGGAAGTGATAATAAAATCAGATGTTCTATGCATTGTTGAAAAATTATATTGTTTTTATTGAATTCAAAATTTTTTAAACAATGGCAGATATTTGTGATTATTCATTAAAGTGCTACATGGCTAAAATTTTTTTTCTCTAACAGATTCAACAAAGTGGTATACTTGTAAAAAAATTATCAAAGCAGAGATGATAGTAATGTCCTTGTAAAATTTCATTAAATGCATTATGACATCATAACCAAGTCCTTTATCACTTTGAACTACTTTATCATGTTTTTTTGCAATAAATTTCAAAGTTTTGGGCAAGACTTATTTGAATGGCACATCATTCATAATTTTAGAAATTATGAATGATGTGCCATTTAGAAATTGTGCAATATATGCTATTGAAAACAGCTAAAAGTCCTTTATATTTTGTTAGTTTCGTTGATAAAAAAAAGTTGCAGTACAGAGAAAGGCATTTGTTACAATTTAATTTGAATATGTTCATGAAAGCTTCTTCTTTATGTAATTATTGGGACCTTGAATAAGTTCTCGCTGTTTTTTCGTAAAAATTAATGCTTTATTTAAAAAAAGTCATACAAAACATGTTACTGAAAGTATTGTCCATCACTAGCCACTACTTTCTCCCATCGTTCTGGCAGCATTTGAATTCCACGTCGGAAAAATGATACGTCTTTTGAGGCTATCCAAGAATCAACCCAATTTTTGGCATCTTCATAAGAATGGAAGTGCTGCTCAGCCAGGCCATGTGTCATCGATCGGAACAAGTGATAATCGGAAGGGGCAATGTCTGGTGAATACGGCGGGTGGGGTAGGACTTCCCATTTAAGTGTTTCCAAGTAGGTTTTCACCGGTTGTGCAACATGTGGCCGAGCATTGTCATGTTGCAAAATCACTTTGTCATGTCTCTGCTCGTACAATGGCCGTTTTTCTTTTAATGCTTGGCTCAAACACATCAATTGTAGTCGATAGCGATCTCCTGTGATGGTTTCATTCGGTTTGAGCAGCTCATAATAAACTACACCTAGCTGATCCCACCAAATGCAGAGCAGAAGCTTTGAGCCATGGATATTCGGCTTTGCCGATGATGTTGATGCATGGCCAGGCTTACCCCACGATTTTCTACGCTTAGGATTATCGTAGTGAATCCACTTTTCATCCCCAGTCACGATACGATGCAGAAAACCTTTCCTTTTCTGCCGTTGAAGCAGCTGTTCACATGTGAAAAGACGCCGTTCGACGTCTCTCGGCTTCAACTCGTACGGCACCCAATGTCCTTGCTTTTGAATCATTCCTAATCCTTTCAAACGTTTTGAAACTGTTGTATGATCAACTCCTAATGATTCTGCAAGTTCAGCTAGCGTCTGACATGAGTCTTCATGAAGTAATGCCTCCAATTCCTCGTCTTCAAACTTTTTCGGTGCGCCAGAACGTTTTTTATCTTCAATGTCAAAATCATTATTTTTGAAGCGTCTAAACCAATCTCTGCATGTTGTTTCCGACAGAGCATGGTCACCATAAGTCTCAACAAGAATTCTGTATGCTTCAGCTGCAGATTTTTTTTGAATAAAATAGTGCAATAAAATTCCCCGCAAATACTCTTTTTTTGGCACAAAATGCGACATTTTTAACACCACGAGAAAAAAAGTTGTTAACACTTCGGCGAAATGACATATACTGATTTTCAAGGTCGCTTATTGTACTTCCTTACAGATGCATCACCATCTAAAAATACACGCACACAGTTCTAGTAACGCCCCCTGCTGTAAAACAGCAAGAACTTATTCAAGGTCCCAATAGAACTCAAGATCATGATCATAATCTGTGTAAGAGATGCATATATTGTCAAATTGTATAAAAATGATCTGTGGACATAATTCTTTTGATCATTATATTTTCAAATGCTAAATGGGAAAATCAATACATGTGTATGGCAAGCAAATTATTAATTTCCATCATTCCTATTATTGAAATAGTTGCCCAAATTTCTGTAGTACACTCTATAGCAGTGTTTCCCAACCTTTTTCGTGCTATGCCTCACCTAAGTCTTTCTAAAATTCTTATGCCCCCCCTAACATATACACTTAATTGCCATACTGTTTCGTCGTAACCACGATAAAACCCAATCCTTTCATCAAAGTCTCTTGCACTTTCCAGTTGTTGCCAAACATGACCTGGAACACCACAACTCGTGTCTGTCCATCTCAAGGTCTGGGGAAAGAATGTCCTTTCTCCTCTTTCACCAGCATCAGAGCTTCGTTCATCTCTTTGTTCTCAGTGGTTCCCAGAATTGTTAATCCCACCCCAAGTATACTATGTTTACAGTATGTTATCATCAGCATCAGCTTGCATTATCCACTTTTTTAGACTAGGTGAAACAATCACAGCAGACTCATACAGCAATGAACTGGGCATTGTTCATGTGAGAATGAAGTCAGCTGCTGGCAGTGGCTAACAGGAAAGGCATGCTTCTGCACAACAATGCCAAATCACATATCACAAGGAGAACAGTGCGGAAATTGCAAAAGTTGAACATTGAAGTTTTGTCTTGTCCCTGTATTTGCTAAATCTTTCCCCTACAGACTGTCACTTTTTTTCTTTGTATCCTGAAGGAGAAATTTTCAGACAAGAGGATGTCAAAAATGCTTTCTGTGAGTTTCTTGGTTTATAAAACACCAGATTTTTATGTATCCAGTATATAAAAGCATGTGTATCATATTGGCAAATCTGTGAACACAATATTTCTTATTTTGATTAAATACATTGCTTTATAGTGAAGTTATGATGTTCTAGAGTTGACAGTTAAAACCAAAAATACTTTCTTGATGCCCCAATTAGGGATTGCAATCCAGCAGTGTTTTGAATCCAGCTGGATCCAGCGCGGATCCAGCATGGATGTATTTTTGGTACAATAAAGTGTTATCTGTCTATCTATCTATCCTGCAATTTATGTTTTTTTAATGAAATAAATAAAACATTTAAAAAAAAATACTTAAGAAACTTTTATTATTTAGACTGGTCACTGTAAATCAGTAAAACTTACACATTTAGGTAGTAAACTTAACTTTGGTTCGGTTTAATACTTGAGATAGAGATAATTAACTTCAAATGTTTAGTTAGATTATAATTATAATGTAATCTTTAAGTTAAATAATAGCAAAGGTAATTCTACTGATTAATTTATATTAATATATTATAATAATGTAAGGACGGATAATCAGTGGCTAAGTGGCTATCAGTCTTACCAGTTTTCATATATAGGCTCTACATATTAGTCTGTAGTTATTTATAAGTATATAAAACTATGAACTGGAAGTAGAATAAGTTAAATAAACTACACCTTTATCAATCCAGCAAAATTTAATAAAATAATAACGTTTCCAATTGTTTTTAACGATCTTCCTCGGTTACAAAAAAAATAGAACATTAAATATACCAGTAGAACATAAAATGTGTTCGGAATAAATATAAAAATTAACGGAAAACGCCCAAACGGACAAAATATAGATAAATAAACAAAATAAATAGCAGAAAAAAATATATACAGTGTGTTTTTTTTAAACTGACGGTACTCAGAAACATCTGTAGAGCAATCTAACAGCCGGACTGTCGCCAAATTTGGTAGAGTGACTAAGGATGACATGGAAAAGAGGTAGAATTTAGGTACTACTTTTTTTCTTCGCGGAATCTTCCGCGAGGATTTGGCGCTGTTGTAGCGAAAAAGCTACCAGCACTTCACTGAAGAAAGGGTCATCAGTCGCTTTTTTCCACTTACATGGCCGCCTCGCTCCCCGGATCTAACCCCATGTTACTATTTCCTGTGGGGTTACTTAAAGTCCAAGGTCTATCTTGGTAGTGTCCCAAACTTGATGACTTTGAAGGACAACATTTCTCAAACTGTGATGAACATTCCTGCGGACATGTTACGTTCGGCCATAGAGAACACGGTGTTCAGGATGCAATGAGTTGTCCAGCAGGACGGTGATCACATTGAAGAAGGGAGAAGGTTATTTGCTGATTAATTAAACTTTCGTTATTACACTGAAACCGCTGTCTGATTATTTATTCGTGTGTTTGTTAATTGCAGCTGGATTTTATGCAGATTCTTAGCTGTTTTGCTACAACAGCGCCAAATCCACCCCTACCGGCAAATTTGGGCACTACTTTTTTCTTCGCGGAATCTCTTTCCCATGTCGTCCTTAGTCACCCTCCCAAATTTGGCGACAGTCCGGCTGTTAGATTGCTCTACAGATGTCTCTGAGTACCGTCAGTTTATAAAAAAAAACACCCTGTATATAAGATCCAACGAAACCAGCATTGTCCGTTAATAACATTAATTAATGTAAAAGGATCTCCACATGGTAGACAATGAGTCCGCATCTCTATGGTTTATACAACCAGTTGTCATGTGCGCCTTGCAGATTTCCAATCTCTCAAGATGTTTGACCGTTTGCCTATTCGTCGTCGTTTTTATAATTGCCGCTTGATCCCATTGGACGTTAACATCCTTCTGTCTTTCGTATGATGCCAGCGCAGTGTTGTCAAGGTTCTTACTGATTGTATATTTGTGCTCTTGAGCCTTTGTTTTAAACTGCGCATCGTTGCACCCACATAAACAAGCTTGGAATTGAAACGTTGGTTCTGTAAAGGCACCGAATATATACCCGTTGTTGAATTCCGATCCTCTTTCTTTTTATCGTTTCTTAAAAGTTTGAAAACAGTGGGATTACGTCGGTATACAATACGAAAATTATCAGACCTGGCAGTACATCTATGTATCTTGTTTAAAAAAAATGGGATGTAATTAAGCACTATTCTTTTTATATTTATTCCAAACACATTTTATGTTCTATAGTTAATGTTGTATTTTTTTGTAACTGAGGAAGATCGTTAAAAGCGATTGAATACGTTATTATTTTATTAAATTTTGCTGGATTGATTAAGGTATAGTTTATTTATAAGTAATTTAATTATTAGTGTTAGTAAAGTAGTGAGTAAGCTAATTAGTAGCAGTCTAGTAGTTAGCAAAGCGGCAACGCGACGACGTAGACTTTTGCGGCATTATTTAGAAAGTATTTGAGTATTTGCAAGATCAGCATTTGAGTATTTGCGGATCCGCAGCGCTGGATCCAGCACTAGTGCTGGATCCAGCAGGCCGAAGAATGCGCTGGATCCAGCTGGATTGCTGGATGAGGATCAGCATTGCATCCTAGCCCCATAGATGTGGATGGGGAAGAAACCCTGATAGGGATGGTAAATTGGGAGTGTGGATATCAGAAGAAACAGATGGAATTGAAAATAGTATATTAGAAGCATCAAAATTATCTGTTTCAATCCCCACTGTCTTCTTATTCATCAGTGTTATCATACACTACATTGCTATCATAAACATTGAATGAATCATCATCTAAACTGATTAATACTAAACGTACACACAATAACCTTGTAAATTAGTAGATTAAAATATCCCGAGCAAGAATTTTGGCTACAACTCCAGCATAGTAAAACAGTTATGTAAACAAAATACTGGAGTAGGACAGTGAAAGCAAACATTGACTTCAAGTATGACGTAAGTTACAAGATCATTACAATGCTTCTAATTACATAATCTACAAGGAAATTGTCCATACTATAGGCACAAGCTTATTTTACAGATGAATGTCAACATCTACAAAATCTTCAGCAATAACAAGGATCAGGTAGATCCTAAGAATATCAGGAGTATATAAGACAGATATATATCGTACATAAAGACAATAAAAATCAAAAGCATGAGTACATCATTAGACCATCTAGAAAGAAAGAAATTCTTCTAACACATTGGCAATACACACTATGGATGAGGTGATATCTAGACAATAGGAGGATATAAGGTACAATTTGTATTGTTCCATCTTAGATACATTTGTTTGAAGTATAATTGCATATTATCAAAAACTTAAAAAATTTGAAGATATATTTTATTCTAATAAAACTAAGAAAACTGTAGATTAATATGCTTTTACAAAAAGTATAGGAAGAAAGAATTTTTTAATAAAAAAAAAAGTGGTTTCTTTAAGATGTTTAAGAACCATTGTTATAAAGCCTATAAGATATCTTCACTATACTCTTGGAAAGAAATGTCTTTTTACATCATATCTGTTCTTTTGGAAATGATTTCAATCATTTTAATAAAACTTGTCAGACACTCAGATGACTGAGCAGTTAAGGTGTTAGTCTACCACCCTTTTTGAGAACACTAGGATTGAATTTGGGCAAGCAGATGTAGGAATTTTCATCGATAGTCTGTCCCTCACTATCTGGCTGTTCCCATTCTGGGCCTGGTCAAACTCACGATAGGTATGAAGTTAATGCCTACAGGATTGAAAGAATGGAAAATAAATAAAACTTATCAATATCTTTTTATAATGAATAAGTATAGTTTCAATGAATAACAACCAAGACGTAGCAGTCATCATTAGTGTTATATTCTGCTAAATTTTGTTTTATTTTCCTCCTTCACTTTTTGTGTTTATGTTTTACAGTAGAGAGTCGTTAATCTGAATCACCAGTTATCCGAACGATTTTCAGTTGGACTGTGTCATGCCGAATCGAACATTTTTGACACTAGATTTACTTCTAAAGTATAATTTTTATGTTTTTATATTTTTCAATATATTTATTTTGTTTGTACAAAATAAAGAAATAATTTTTAACGATACAATAGCCTCGATTATTATTATAAAAATTTTCGTTAGGCTTAAAATCGACGAAAATTCAACATGAAGTGACAGCAATGGAGAAAAATTTGAACATCGGACAGGTTAATATATTTTTTCGTACATAATTGGTTATCCGAACAAATCACTAATCTGAAACAACCCCTGTCCCCAATTGATTCGGATTAACGACTCTCTACTGTATATATATTTATGATCAAAGCTACAATGTCTTGTTGATTCACTGTTACATTAAACTCAAATATTTTATGCCAAACTTTATTTTTAAATATCAAAATAAAATGATACAATTGAATAGACAGTCACTTAACAAACAAATTTGAAATCTTGTAAAATTCATTTTATATTCTGTTATAGAAAAAATTTAACTCTCAGTATCTCATAGATCATCACAATCAGTTATAATTTTAAGTTATAGATACAAATGATTGTCTTATATACTTTGACTTGTTTAAGGCGATTGTTTGGCTTTGTATTTATATATATATATTTGTCATATAATTTAGTGTGTTTGATTCATTATGACAGGAAGAAAGGGTACAACTGATGGCTAGAAAATGCAAAGAATGCATTTCTCTGGATATGAAATTGTAATACAGGGTGTCCCAAAAGTCTCCATACATTGACACAAATCAAGCCCACCAGTGGCTGAATAAATAAAAACTATTGAACACTGGTAGTTGGTCATTGGTTTGTGCCTAACCAATGAGCTAGCATCCATGCAGTGTTCTGGGTTTTCTTCATGCATCTAACACCTAAACAGAATTCAGTTTTCATATAGGAACTCCTGCTAGCATGACTTCCTATGTGGAAACCCCACTGGCAGATCCCCATGTGTTCCATTGCTTTACTTTGTCAGTCCACTGACACAAATCTTAATGCTGACATTTTAATGTTTTGTGAATAAAGTTACATTTCACCTTTGTATGTATAGAAACATTTGGGACACCCTATATTATGTCAGTTGGAAAACATCAAATCAATGTAGTTTCATATATCCACAATAAGAACAATTCTATAAAATGCAAATAATATAAAAACTTTGGAAATATGACTTCAAATTTTTCAGTAACAAAAGTATCTCATCCAGGAAGCTTAGTTTCTGCATTAAATTCTTCAAAACAGTCTTTCTTCCAAGAAAGTAGTGGCAAAATAGTCTGACAACTTTTCTATAGTTGCTATCAGAATATTTCCCTATTTTTAGCTAAAAGCTTTAAATCGTTTTGAAGGTTTGAGGTCTGCATTGTAGCGCTCTCCTCTTTTTAGATATGTCAGATATTTTTTTGTAGATAATTACTGAATGGGACTTTGCGTTATCTTGCTGAAAATGTTTGTGGTATATCCAAAGATTTTTTCATTGAAAGGTCTGTACTCCCTTTATCTGGATGACTTTTCGTACTTACTTTTGTATTTAATGTGAAACATTGAATCATTTGAATATAAAATATGATTCCATTTTGTAAAATAAATTAAATTTGGTAACTCACGCCAAGTTTTAACTGCAAATAATAGTGTTGCAGCAATCGAAAGCTTGTACTCATCTGGGAAGCGCTTCTCACAGCCACTACGGAAGCATGTAATATCCCCACTCTAGATCTACCCGGAGTGTGGGTAGCATTATATCGGCGCTTAAACAACGAAACGCGCCTAACATCGTATCGCCATCGCGGTGTCAGTTCCACGCATGCGCCGCCCGCACCGTAGATTTATGATTTTCGAACATGCCAACATCTTTTTTGCGCGTTCGTAACGGAATTACCGGATGCCTGTTTTTGAATTCAAAAATTCTGTTCTCCTTAGAACATTCTGCACGTTCGTTTTTAAAATAATTCGTTTCACCTCATGATTCCATTTTTCTGCTGTCCACTTCAAGTAGGCTCTGGCTTACATGGTGATTAGGGATTGCAATTCAGCTGGATCCAGCGCATTCTTCGGCCTGCTGGATTCAGCACTGTGGATTTCCAAATATTTAGTTAACTTTCTAAATGATGGTGCAAAAGTCTACATTGTCGGCATTGCTGCTTTGCTATGTGCGCTATTGCTTGGCGGCGAGAGTGACATTGCCATTCAGTGTGGCACGTGCTACACCCCCTCTCTATACTGCACGCCTGCCCTTTTACCTCTGCTGATCTAATTGCCAGTTGACTTTCTGCTCTCACTAAATAAAATAAGTAACTCCTCTCCTAGTCCTGGTGCATAATTCTAATTTACAGTCTGTTTTGATGTCAATGAATCACGTGTTGGAATGATTTATGATTATTTGATGACCCTTAAACCAACTAGCATAAAGGCAGAAAGGGCTTTCTCTGCAGCAGGATATATATGCAATTCATTAAGAAGTAGGTTGGGAGACAATACCATCAATACCATTTGTTTCTTGAGATCTTACTTCCAGAAAAGTCAAAAAAATAACAAAGTGATTGATTTAATTTTATTTAATCCTTTAAAATACTTTATTCAAGACAAGACTAATATTTTATAACTTCTACTCTAATTCTATTAAGTAAGAGTTTTTAACTTTTATTCTATAAGTGGTTAGTAGGCTAGGCAAGGCAACTTTATTGTGAAAATTAGTGAGAAACAGACTACCTAGTTAGTTAAGTAGTTCATTAAATTAATGAGTATCAGTATCTTAGATATATGATGATATGAATGTATGTGATTCATGATTGTGTTAATAATAACTAACTACTAGACTACTACTAATTACTTACTACTTTACTAACACTAATAATTAAATTACTTATAACTACAGACTGATATGTAGAGTCTATATAAGAAAACTGGTAAGACTGATAGCCACTTAGCCACAGATTATCTGTCCTTACATTATTATAATATATTTATATAAATTAATTAGTAGTATTGCCTTTGCTATTATTTAATTTAAATATTACATTATAATTATAATCTAACTAAACATTTACATTTTTTAATTTCTGAAGACAAATTCGCCCAAATAGGGATCACCATTTATTACTTTTGCGTTCTAGACGATACTTTTCCGAATGACGACAATTTTTTAATTTCTGAATGGCAAATTTGTCTTCAGAAATTAAAAAATAAAAAAGAACCATTGGACAAAGAAATTACAAATTAAATATTTAAAGTTAATTATCTCTATCTCAAGTGTTAAACTGAACCAAAGTTAAGTTTACTACCTAAATGTGTAAGATGTTTTACTGATTTATAGTGACCAGTCTAAATAATAAAAGTTTCTTAAGTATTTTTTTAAAAAAATGTTTTATTTCTTTTAAAAAAAAAACATAAATTGCTGGTAGATAGATAACACTTTATTGTGCCAAAAATACATTCGTGCTGGATCCAGCTGGAATGATGTTGGTACAGCAAAAATCCAGCTGGATTGAAAACACTGCTGGATTGCAATCCCTAATGGTGGTGCTTACTGATGAAGTTTAGGTACTGCTTTCTTTTGGCTTTATAAATTCTAAACTTACATCAGAAAGCACAATATGAAAAGATTAATCTTTTTTGAACCTTTCCCTAAAATAACTTTTAAACAACTGTTTCCTAGCAGTGAATGTAACTGACACATTTTGCATGCAGTAAGAATTTATTTGCCTGGAAGCTTAATTCCAGTTTTCTTGAAATGCTTGTTAATGTCATTAGCTGTGTACTTGGATAAAATGCAGGTTGGCAATAATAAGTGCTCTCTGATGCCCCTTTAAAATTTCTGAGGTACACATTTTTATATATCTTTACTAATTGTCTTTTCTCTTGGCACTTGTGCAGCAGAGTTATATTTCATGTTCTGGTTTTGTTTTATACACTGGAAAATTGGCAATGTGCAAACTTTGTGCAAATTTACATATTTAGATGTAGTTTTATATGCATGAAATATGTAATTGGTCTAATGAAATGTGTTGGAAATGCAAATTAGGGATTTCTGGTAATTTTCTGGTATTTATTTTCTGCATCAGTTTGCAAAAATCTTAGTAAAACACTTTTCCTTTAGTGCGTCAACTGTGTTTGTTTCTGTTAATTGTTTGTCTGCATCTTCATTTGTACAGGGTGTTTCACAATGTTTTGACGATTTCAAAGTTGAATAACTCACGTTAAAACCGAGATGCAGTGATGGTGGCACCCTCTATTAGTAATGCAGATTGTCAACTTTCATCTCATATAGGTTACTACATAGTATCATGGCGTACTGGTTGAAGCAACATTGCACATTCGTGGTAGAGTGCTATTTTTACATCGGCGAATCTGTCGTGTGCATGCAACGTGAATTTTGTAAACATTCAGCTGCAATATCCAATTCCTGCTTGTAGAACAATATTGAATTGGGTAAAAAAACTTCTGTGAAACTGCCAGTGCATCGAATTGAAAGTCGACCAGCCATAGGAAGACTGTATGAACTCCAGAGAACATCGAATGTGTGCATAGCAGTTTATAGAAAAGCCCTCATCGTTCTTTAAGAAAATGTGCCCAAGTGCTGAAAATTCTGCCGGCATCCACTTGTCGCATATTACGGTACGATCTGCATTATCATCCTTACAAATTAGCCATGACACAAAAGTTAGACCCTGGAGATTATCCAAAAAAAAAAAAAAAAAGATTTGCTGAGGAGATGCTCGATAAAATCAAGAATGAAGAAATTGATCCTGATAAAATTTTGATGACTGACAAAGTGCACTTCCATTTAACTGGTGCAGTGAATAAACAAAATTATTGCTACTGGGCTTCTACATGTGATAATTTCAAGGCCATCGAAGAGAAGCTGTTATATGATGAGTGAGTAACCATATGGGGAGGTGGGGCATTGTCAGCCTGTATTTTTTCGAAGGAACTATAAACACTCCCTGGTATACAGAGATGTTGAATATGTTCCTAATCCCTACCCTTTGACATCGTAGACGTCTCCGGTCAACTTGGTTCCAACAAGATTGCGCAACATGCCACACAACCAACAAGACCTTTGAAGTTCTCCATTAAGCCTTTGGCAACTGCATAATTTCCAAATGCTCATTTCAAATGGCCATCTCACTCACCTGATTTAACCCTGTGTGACTTTTACCTATGGGGTTATTTGAAGGCGAGAGTGTACTCTGACTGGCCAAGAAGCTTGGAACAATTAAGAGATTGAATTCAAGATGAAATTTCCAGAATTCCTCCAGCAGTTACGAAAAATGTTTTCAAAAGCTGGGTGAAAGCGTCCTCGAGTCTTGTGTAGCCGCAAATGGTCGTCATTTGTCCGATGTAGTATTTCATAAGTAAAATTGAATAAATTTTGTACCTTGTGTAAAATTTTCAACTTTTTTAGCGATTAGTTTGTGAGTTATTCAACTTTGAAATCATCAAAACATTGTGAAACATCCTGTATTATATTTTTAAAATAAAATTAAGTGGTTGAACTTCATTGATGCTGAAGTTATTGTAAATAATGTAAGCTGGCTGAGTGTGCATAAGAAAATGTGATTAACTGAATCTCTTGCATCACCAGGGACCAAATCAGATATTTGAACATAGTATTGTGTAAAATTGACTTTACAGTCTTGGAAATCTTTCTAGATGAAGAATGTATACAAGGGCATTGCCGAGGGGCAGGAGGGGAAGCTGCCCTCCCCTAGAAATTCAAAAAAATTATTTAAATGCTAAGTTTTAATTAAAATAATCTTCTTAGGCTTCTTGTAAATTAAAAAAAATGTTTTAATTAAGATATTTCTTTTCCGGTACATAGTAAATGATTAAAACTTTATGAATCGTTTTTATTTTACCTACATACAATTCATATCCTCTATCAATTTACATCACCTTGCCCCCTGGTCCATTGGCTGGCGTCATCCTTGAATGTACAGTTTGATTATAATAAATCAGAAAGTTGCATGCACAGTTTACTTTATTGCTACTTTAATTTTTGAAAACTTTAAAAATAATTACTATAATTTTGAATATTTGAACTTTTTATTTTTTAGGAACTCGAAGCTATAAAAGCCAGAGTAAGGGAAATGGAAGAAGAAGCTGAAAAGTTAAAACAAATGCAGAGTGAAGTTGAGAAACAAATGAGTATGAGTCCCCCAGGTTTGTAATTGATGTTTTTTCATCTTATTTATTAATACAGTAAAACCTGTACAAAACTAGACACAATGGTACCAGCCAGAATTTTCTGTTTTGACAAGTTTGTTTTATGGAGGTTATTTTTATAATGCAAAAGAAAAGTTGAAAAAATGTTAAAACTCAGGTTGCAGTAGTTTGGAAGATAATACACATATTTAGATATGTATATTACCTTCCAAAATGCTTGTTTAAAAAATTAGTCAGAACTATCAAAATGTGTGTATGGAGAACAGAGAGGAAAAATCTGAAAGAATTAGAATAGTGCTTAAAAAATTTCACAGATATTACAAAGATATGCTGCTTGCTAGTCAGCATTTTCATTTATTAACTATTCATTGCATGAATTGTACAGAGTTCCAAGTACACTAGTCAAAAATGAGGTATTTTAGCCATCCCATGTAGTGAAAGAAAAACAATTTTCCATCAGTGTTAAACAAATTTCTATAGACCAACATATGGCACCATTAACACCTATTCGATGTATTTCTAAGGAAACTGGCAGATTATATTAAAAGTTACAAGGTTTACAATATTATTTTCAGTGTTTACAATCTTGTGGCAGAAAAAAAGTTAAAGCAGATTGAATTTTCATGTAAATGGATGAATATTGAAGATGAATACATGAAAGCATTATTAAATGAATACTATAAAGTACAGTCTGAAGAAGCAAACATTTTTCTTCTAAGATGATTAATATATAGATATGTTTTGTTTTCAATTACCTATTGATTTTTGTTCATTATTATACTTTGTTTTTCTCATTTAATTAAAAACTAAAAGGCAATATAATTCATGTATTATTTAAAAATATATATTATATGGTTCCAAGTATATATTTAATATCTTAGAAATGATGCTAACTTTTTCAGTTCTGAAATATGGGAATGTTGTTTATTATAAATATTTTCGGAATAGATTGATTTAGTTTAGTCTACTTAAAAACAATTAAAATATAAATCATACAAATCTTAATTTAAACAAAACAATAAAGATTGCTTTCCTGTAAAATCACAAAATGTATGCAGAACTCTGTGGAATGTTTGCAATATATTGTCAACTTACTCTCTCATAGAACTTTGTAATTTTAATTAAAAAATTACTCTCATGTTGTCTATAAAAATAATTTGCTATGAGAAATTAATTCTTGTTCTCCATAATAATAGAATACTGAATTTTGACTTTATTTTTAAGACTTGCCAGATTGTGTTAGTTGCTTCTTTTGTCTAGTTCAGCGATTCTCAACCTTCTTAGTTCCGCAACCCCCTAAATAGTAAATATAAATAAAACTAATATTTCGCGACCCCCACCCAAAGGAATAATAACAGTAATCCTTACTATTACTAATTGAATTTTGACTGTAATTATAAATGTAAATTTTTTTAAATATATAATCACATTGCACTAATTTTATACATTAAGAAAATACCAACAGTATAAAAAATGTAATACAACTATTCCTATTATTTTATGTCTCTGCGTTTATAGCGATGGGTACGAACAAGCATGTATGACCTGTGCATACAGGGCAATTTACAAGTTTCAACTTGATGTGTACGTGCTCTTTGTAATTTGATCCACATATGGAGAAAACTTTAAATGAAAAACAAATGCAACCATCACATTAATTTGTTTTCTTTATATGTGTACTTATTGTAAGTAAAATGTTTATAATAGATGATTTTTCTCATAAAATGATTTCATTATGGTCTTGCGACCCTCTTTTAATATCACTGCGACCCCCAGGTTGAGAAACGCTTGTCTAGTTAATATGAAGAATGAAAGATGTTTTGACTTTAAACATCAAAACATCTTTCATTCAGAAATTGTTTGATAACTTAATTTTAATTTTTACAAAAATCAAATTAATTCTCTTTTTAATAACTATTTAACACATGGTTTCTCTTCCCTTAAAAATAGTGCATAATAATGCATATTTTTAATGGCACACTACTTTTGCCTCTAAGCAAACTGGAAATGTTACTTTGTCACAACTTTAACAAAGAAAAAAATATAGACTGATAACTTTTTGATGACAAAGTGATTGTAAAGTCCATAGACAGCTGGATGGCTGAGGTAGTAAGGGTAGTTATTATAATTCAGTGGCTATAATTAGATTGGATCCAAAGTGGATCTGAATAAGGTTAATTTTTTTAGTGCCAAACAATAAAGCAACTATTTTATTTAACTAGTAATTAATTTAAGAAAAAAAAAATAGCTGATGATTGACAGATGATGATGTTCCATGAATTTTATTCTGAGAATTTCCAGATAAAATGTATATTGATCATATAATTACTGTAGTTTTTATATTCTTTTTAGATAATCACTCATTTAAAAAAAAGTCCATAATGAACTTAACAGTGCCACACCATCAATGGACCATAGGTTGGTCTCAATGATATAAGCTTGCTGCTTTGAGGTTTGAGTTTGGGTCAAGATCCTCAAATTTTTTGTGGGTTGTTGTCTTGAATATATTGGTTCTGTTTCTCTTCATCTGGCTGGCTTATTATGTACCGTACATAGCCAAGCCCATGACACGTATGATTTTAAAAAAGCTCTCTTAGTATCCAAAGAATAGAAAGAGTCGAAAATGATAGACTACACATTATATCATTAATTATGATTTTAAAATTTAGCTGTTATTTCAAAAAATTCTGCTTTACTCAAGTTGTTATGTCTTGGTAGTCAAAAAGTCTTTGGTTTCTTGCTTATATAATAAATAGTATTTTACAGATTGAAGTCATTCTCTTCTAAGATTTATCATTTTTCTGGCTGTTTTAGGGAAAATAATGATCATCAATAAAATTTTGATTCCACTCCTCCAGTGTTTTGCATTTCTCACATTGTAACCCTGAGCCTAAAAATATTCTTGTTTGCTTCAAATTCTCGAATAACCTTCAAAAATGAACAAAAATTTTACAATTTGAACAATCGCATTGTCAAAATTACTTTTTACATTTTTGCCATGCAGAGTTACATATGTAGTATGCAGAGTGCAATATGTAAAAAGTGGCATTGTTATACACAAATGCAACACTTCACTTAAAATGAATTGAAACTGGTTTTGCTTGTGTAATTATGGAGAAAGAACAGAGAATATAAGGAATGATATTTTTGTAAGGATAAATTTATTTTAACTTGCTATTGTGTCAGATTCCACCCATTCCAAGTAATACTTGGAAGAGTTACATCCATATAATTTTACTGCAACTTTTACTATATGCAAAGAGTTGTGTAGCTTCTCATAGATGCCAACATTTTTTTCTCAAAGTATTTGCACTAAAAAATGTGTACAGTGCATGTCCTCTGATTTGAAAAATTAGGAAGGTAGTCATTTTTATACAAAATTTTAAATATAAGAAATGAAAAATGTGTGTTACGGCATTTCACAAATGCTGCACAACTCCCAGAAGGTTAAATTCACCTCTACCCCTAAAATATGACTTTTTGTCTTTTGATGATGATGAATAATAATAATAATAATATACACATTATTTTTTATTAAAATTTCTAACAGATGGTATCAGTCACAACTTTTTAATTTTAACTCATTCTTTTTTGAAAATAGAGAAATTTTTTATAGTTTGATAAAATTACTATTAAGTTTTTATTATTTAAATATTATTATGTTGTATCATTGAAAATTTCTGGACTTCTTTCTTGGTCCATTTTAACCTCTTTTTTGAGGCCAGGCGTTGTGCAAGAGCTTTCTTCTTTTTTGTTTAGATGCGTCTTTCATAGAATTTTTGATAAATTTTACTGTAATGGTTTAATCTATTTACATTTCTTTTAAAACAAAAATTTCATCAAAATCTTAAACCTAAAATCAAAAGGACTTTGAAATGGCAATTTTTTTTATGGTATTCCATCCATTCAAAAAGGAGTGGTGTGCCAAATAAAGACCATAACTTCAGAAATGTACAATCGATGTTTTAAGGACTTTGTGAGTCAGTTAGTCTGTGACTATTTTGAAAACGTATCCATGAATAAGTAAAATAAAAATGTGTACTGAATATCATAATATCAGTACACATTCAGGAAATCTGAAATAAGCATTTTTCTTTAATTATATTATGGTATCCAGTACTCAAGAACAAGAAATGTTCCATGAATTATATCCTGAGAATTTCTGGATACAATGTAAACTACAGTAGAGAGTCGTTAATCGGAACCCCGGTAATCGGAATCGCCAGTAATCGGAACGATTTTTAGTCGGACTGTGTCGTGCTGAATTGAACATTTTTGATACTAAATTTACTTCTAAAGTATAATTTTCATGTTTTTATATTCTTCAATATATTTATTTTGTTTGTACAAAATGAAGAAATAATTTTTAACGATACAATAGCCTCGATTATTATTATAAAAATTTTCATTAGGCTTAAAATCGACGAAAATTCAACACGAAGCGACACGCAACGAAGAAAAATTTGAACATCGGACAGGTTAATGCATTTTTTTGTACATAATCGGTAATTGGAACAAATCATTAATCTGAACAACCCCAGTCCCCAATTGATTCCGATTAACGACTCTCTACTGTATATTGATCATCATTGTAGTTTTTATATCCATTTTTAGATAATCACTTGTTAAAAAAATCCAGCAACAAGTCGCATAACTTTTCAGTCTATTATCATATCTTATTCAGTACTGTTTTTATTTTCTAAGTGAAAAAAATTTCTTGTAATTAGATAAGGTACAGTTTAGAAGTTTTTGTCAATATTTTCTGTGAAAATAATTAAATTTCCTATGAAAAAGATAAACTCAGAATAGGGCTCAGATTCACAACTTCATATCATATAAATGTTATCAATTATGTACTCTGACTTCCATCTGATTTTGGTTTTCAAACCTTTTAATTCAGACCATATAAGCCAACTGGAAATGTCTTTGTGCTGACAGTCCACTATTGCACTCAGCCAACTTAAAGTTGTAAAAAAAAGTGGTAAGGAAAGTTTGTTTGTATATCTATATAGGCCTACTAGGTATTTTCTAGAAAAGGGAAACTGAGCTACATGATGTAGATTTTTCTGTTTCAGCTTGACTCAAAAACACAAATGTGATGATATGCTTTTAATGTTCTGTTTAAAGGGTATGTAGATGGAATGTTACACCTGCAAGAGGGACATGCATGTTTCTTGTCATAGCTGACAAAAACATCAAGAAATGTGCAAGCCTACCAATTTCAGCAACCAGTTAAAATACATACGTGTGGCCTCTGGACACGTGCAAGTTTAGAGAAGTTAATTTTGTCAAACCATTGTACATATTAAATGTTCATTGTAAAGATCAAAATAGAAAGTTATCATAGAGATCAATGTAAATTGATAATAATCATAAACTCAATTGAACATGTAGTGCATCATGAGCTTACAACCAGCAATTCACTCATAGTGTTTACACGGAGAAATTTGACTTTGAACATCTCAGCCCACAGTTGGAATTTTAAAATGCTGGGTTCATGACATTGGCTTTGCCAAGTTGTACATATTTGCAAAAACTCATGTTTTAATGGTCAGTTACTAGAAGCCTACTGCACATAGTGATATTCCATGCTACATCCGTCAGCCTGACAATAATAATTGTGTATCATCGAAAATACTTGCTCTATAAAAAAATGTTTTAATGCCATCTGACAGTATAAACATCTAGCATTATATCTAATTTGGCATGGGCTTTGAAATACTATTTATCAGTAAAAATAAATGACTTTCCAAAATATTTACTACATTTTTAGACTTAGAGGACTTTGAAACATCGAAATGCAAAAAAAGTTGGGGGTTTTTTCTGTGTGTGTGGTGGGGACATGATTTTGTTACCCACTTTGAAGCTTAATAACTCTTGTACCTGTTTGTCAAAAATGTCTGAAATCTTGCAGGGTGGTTTATGTATTAGGGGAAAAAGTTTCTAGAAACTTTCAGGATTGACCATTGGTTTAGAAGATAAGACCCTCACCCCCTTAATATCTCCTGAACCAATTTGAAGACTTAAAAGGTAATGGTAGCAATTATTAGGGTTGAAAACTAAGAAAGCCAGGAAAGTCCAGCAACAACATCGCCAGCTTTTTTCATGTGGTTAGTCAGTCTCATTGACAGTTACAATGTGATTCCATAAGTATAACACTAATAGGTTGTAACTCTAGTGCTTTTTATCATCATAAAGTCAGTTTTGACAACTAAAATAATTATACATTGTTTGAAAATATCTTTAGCTTGACCAAGTAATGTTTTTTTTTGTTTACATACACCAGCATTATTTTCAGGCATTTTGCTAACAAACTTGAAACAAAAGATGAATGAAGTCATTATTATTTTGATTTATTTACTTCATTTTTTTTTAACTGTACAGCATAAAAATCCATTCATATCAATTAAAATTATTATAAAAATATCTTTAAATTCAGTCAATCCTGGCATTAGACTCAACTATTAGAAATAAAATTTCCTTTTTCCTTGAAGCCAAAGGCTTTTTATAGTATACAAGAAATATGTTTTTAGCCTATCTTAGGCCAACATCAATTTATAAATATACAAATTGAACATGTGTTTTTTGTTGATCTTGTAAATATACTTTTTTGATTATTTAAATTTATATTTAAATTAAAATAAAAGCAGTAATAAAGTGATTTAAATATAAACATAATAAATTAAACTTTAAAATTAATTTTAAAATGCTGTTTAATACAATTTACCACATGCTATTTCTGAATTTAAACAAACTTGAGGAAAGTTATTGTTAAATACCTCAAGTTCTAATGAAAGCAAATTTCTGTATAACAGGGGTCACCAAACTTTTTTCACAGCAGGCTGGATCATTGAGAGAATGACGAGCATGGGCTGCATAACAATTTTGTTCAATACAGTACACTGAATACACAAAAAATAAAGACAGTCGACATATTTATTTACTAATACACGAACATGATTGCTGCAGCGAGCTCGTAATCACTTTTCTTAGAAACTTCATCGCAACTACTTACACAAAAAGCGCTTTGATATCCAAAGTTGCAAAAAGTCACCGAATTTTTTATTTCCCTGGTTTTCCTAAAAATTATATTATTGTCAGATTCAAAAATTAGATTGAACTAATTTTGGCATTTTTACTTACACTTATTTTAATTTTTTCTTCATAGTAAGTTTGATATTTCCATATAAATAATTATATTTTAGCTCGTTTTTAGCACAGTGTGTCAGCAGGCTGGACAAGCTGACCTCGCGGGCTGTAGTTTAGCAGCCCCTGCATTAGAAGAACGTAGTCTTTAGTGTTTTCTTTACAGTAATGTGGAAATGGAACATGGCAATTTTCAAAAAATAACATGCAAAAAGTTTGACTAAAATGTAGAGCATAAACTAATTAAATAAAAATATTTTTTATTTTTTCAATTTGTGAGAAGTGTGAAGTATAACTCGGTAGGCAGCTTGTTGCATCAGCCACATTTGCTACTGTAAGTTTTTCTTTACTGTTTTAAAAAGAGTTAACCATAGGTCAGGCAACTCAAGTGTGGGCTGGTTACAGGTATTATTAAATTGGATGTGTATTGGCTCCCAAATAAATAAGATGTTACAATCCATAAAACATTGGATTAAGCTGGTTTCTGCCCACAAAACCATGTTTCAATACTCTTCTAGCTAGTTCTGTAGTACATCTACTATGAGAGAGATTGTCTTGATGCTTGGCTAACCTGTTTGTAAGTATTTTAGAAATGGCCCCAATGTACACAAAGTTAGATACTGTAGAACCTAATTTTAAAGGAATTCTCTGCTTCTCAGACATTTTTGGAAACTTTAATTCACTGGTCCCTCTTATTTATTACCTGAAGCAAAATGTGACATTAAGGTTTATATCATGTGGGTAACCTTTGGTATATGTGCCACACATTGCATACCAACTTTTTTTCAGCATATAACCCGGAGTTTACCTTAAGAAAAAGAAATATCCAACATCTTTGCTGCATTGTATATTTTAACTAAATACAATACCATTTTATTCAGTACAGCAATACTAAATAAAAATGCAGTAAAGAAACAAATACTACCAACTGTTTAGTAATAATAAGTAATAAGAAAATGAAATAAATAGCTTGTTTCCAAGACATTATCTCTTCTACTTAAAAGTTTTATCCTGTTCAATTATTGCATCATTTGCCAAGCGGCATGGTATGGAGTGATTTCTTAATCATCATTTTATATATTTTTTTCATGTTTAATAAAGAATTTTTTGGGTTTCTAAAGTATTTATGTGTGTGAATTCTTGGGATCAAAGAAGAGAGAACTCATCCAAACTATGTTTCCTCATCAAACCTGTACAGTTGCTGAAACAGTCCAGTCTCAAAGTTCTGTTTCCTTCCAGCATAAAACTTTTTCTTCTTAGGTACACCTACGATAGATTGCAAAAGGGCACACTGTTCTCCCCAGACATTTCATCCAGATTATTTTCCTGTCTTCTGTCTGATAAATTTCGAGAAGTGTTTGTATGTATGTGTTTACAAAAGATATGTAGTAACTGCAGGATCCAAACTGGAACTAGTAATGCAAACAGAATAGACACTCTTACTTGCTTTTCCAGCAGATTAGAGTGGTTTTCCCAAATGACATTTTGGAAGGTTCATTCCAGTCTGCAAACCATACAAAAAGTGTGACTTTTTCTTATTTCTCTAGTGTAATTTGATCCCAGTTTTTAACGTATGTTTACCAGAACACATTCAAAAGTTATATAAATATGTATTCTTTTAAACAGATCAACTGACATCACTACATGAATATATCTAAAATTATTTTAACATATCTCTGATAAACTTCATAAGAAGTAAACTGGTAAATATCTTAATGAAGTTTGATTTTAAAAACAAAAATGAAGTTTGTTTTTAAAAACGTACTTACCGTAAATATGTGGAATCCTGACATAATGTATAATTTTTCTTTTGGAATGTAACTTTTTATAAATTTCTCAAATGTTTCTCAAAGTTTTACCGATTTCTGAATTTTGTTGAATTGTGAAGCCTTAAATAAAATAGGCAAGTGTTTTTTAACAAAAAATCATAACATTTTGTTTGTATTTTTTAAAACTTGATATACTGTATATTCACATAAACATGTGAAAATATTTTTCATTCATTAAAAATTAATAAAAATTCCTAAATAAGTGAATGGCCATAAAAAAAAGAATTCAAATCAGATTAATATACTTAGTTTTTAAAAAAACAAAGTGGCTGATTTATTCATATGCTTTTGTAGTATTTTTTTCTTAAGCAGGAAACAGAAATGCAGCCACTGCTTAAATAAATACTCTTATTAATCCAATAGCATTTTTACATATAGTATGAAGCAATAAGTTTACAATAAATAAATTGAAGTATATAAATTTTTATTTTCTTCCTTAGGTGCGTTACTTGGTTTATCACTTGAAGAAAAAATGGAAGTTGATGGAAGATCTGTTTATGTGGGCAATGTAAGTGTTTGATATTGAAATTTGAAGAACAAATTAATTAATTTTTGCACTTGAAATGATGTTTATTAAAAGTACATGTTAGACTAATGATTACCTGATTACAATCAGATTCTGATCAAGTGCATATATATATATATCAGTAGTCTAATAGAATTTTTTTTTTTCTTGTTTTACATGAATATATTTTTATATAAAACATTTAATAATTTTTTGGATTTAAAATGTTAGTTATAATATCTGATCTTGGTATTAAACCTTTTTATTTAAACTTATTAAATAAATCTAAAATTAATAGAATTTGAAAATTTGTTTCACATTTCATAAAATGAAACTGAAGTTTATATACACAAGTGAAATGCTTTTTACTATAACTGTTAAATTAGATAAAAGTTTGTTTAAATACAGTGGAAACCAAATATAATGCCGTTCTTTATATCCGGAGTTATTCTGCAAAATTCGTGTAGAACTCATTTACATATGGATTTCTGAATTTCAATATTTATATATATATCCTTTTTAAATAAAATTATTGTTTTAATCATTGTGGCCAAGAAACTATTTTTATTTTCTTAAATATGAAAACAAAATGAAAAATGTATTCAGTAACGAACAATAGTTACATAAAAATATCTTTAATCTGAATAGAAATAACATGTTTTTTTTAACTTAATGAACTTTTCATAATATATAAAGTAACTATGATTTCCTATTATATAACCAAAGGGTTACATTTTTAAAGTCAGTTTGAAAGAAGATGTAGGCAAATATTTGTTGTTGCAATTTGTACAGGTTATATGCAGTAAATTATATTAAACAATAAAACTTCTTAAGTTTTAATTGCTTCTCTCACAATTTTTTAAGTCATTTGAAATTGCTTTTCTCTTTATAGTATGAGTATTTAGTAAGAGATTTATAGTATTTATACTATATGATGATTATAATAATGATTATCCAGTCTGGTCAAAAATTATCTAAGTTAATGCTTTTTAGTATAACTAAACAAGATATACAAATCTTATTTAAATATCATTCATATTGGCATTTGAAATTATTATTATTATTACTATTATGCATTACTTATGTTTGCCTTCCTTCAGCCCCAATCATCTTCAGTCTTATCCCAAAATTTGACATTTTGAAAAAGTATCATAACAGCATATTTTATACTCAACAGATAACTCAATTTTTTTGTCTTTGGATTGATTAGTAAAGGGTGGATCAAAGAATTACAAGGGTAATAAAAAAAATTATTTATTAATAATAGACAGAAAATACAAAAGGGAATTAAGAGGCATACTTGCCAATCACTTTTCTACATAATCACCAAATCTGTTTAGGTATTTATCTGAACGCAGGACCAACTTGTATAACCCGGCTTGGTAGAAATCATGTCCCTGTGCATTGAGTCAGTTCTCGGCAGCTGTTTTCACATCACTGAAGAGAACCTTGTTCCAGATAAGTGTTCCTTCATTTTCGGAAAAAGGAAATAGTCACTGGGTGCCAAATCTGGGCTGTATGGGGAGGTGGCTCCAGACTTCCCACTTGAACTTTTGCAGCAATTGTTGAGTTTTGCAAGCAGTATGGGGCCTGGCATTGTCATGCAGGAGGATGACACCATCACTCAACATGCCAAGGCGTTTGTGTCAGATGCCCATAAGAAACGAATCACAGCTCGCACCTCCAAGTGAGACCACTTTTCTAAATGTCTTGCCATTTCAATTACTCTGATGTGTCAGCAAACTTACACTAACTACCCGCACAACCACTGTAAGACAACTAGTACCATCTGTCTCCACTCTGGGGAAAAAATATTCCCTCCACATTAATTACTTTTCAAATGCTGCTACTTGTAACCTTTTTTTAACTTTTTTTTTTTTTTTTTTTTAATCTACCTACATATATTGTCCTCAAGATATTTTCATAAAAAAAAGTCTCAAAGATTTATATCTATTAAGTTGCAAGTCAGTGAATTTTTTTCCCCCTGTGATGTTTTCCATGATGTAAAGATCATTGTAGTCAAGTAAATTGAGTACATTGTAATATAAATGGCTTCAAAACTTGATTTGAATGTATTTCAATAAGATTTATATATCTTACTCTGTTTGTCTCAAAGCATTTTAAACTTGTGGGTAGGTTTTTGGGCCATCTGTTATATAACTTTTATATAAAGTTGTGTAATGATCAATGTATCGACTTGTACCATTGTCAAATTTTAAATTGGCACTAGTTATTTTTTATGATCAACTGATATTTTTTGTAATTGATACTTAATTCACTTCTTAGATTTGACACTTTTCGTTGTTATTGTATAGGTTTGTTTTAAACTAGAAGTGACAATAAACAAGAATACATTTACACCTTGTAAATCAGCAAATATCCACTTGAAGATCTATAACAAATAACTATCATAGGTAAAAGTGAAGAGATGCAATAACATTATTGAAGACTTCATATCATAGAAATTAGACAGTAATGATTTTTTTAATATTAAAAGTACTGGTATATAGATTTTTTTTATTATAATGTCAATTTTATCAAGCAATTATCATTGCAAATTGATCCAGTATATGTATTATTCCAGTTTTAGATTTATGCATAATTTTTAATAAGTTGATTTCAGTTTTTTAAAGTTTGCATTTTGCTGAATAATGTTAATAGTTGAGGAATTATGTATTTAATTTAATACAAGAAAAATATATTTTTGAAATTTAAAGTTATTTTGTTACTTATAATTTAATTTGATTTGAATCTGTTATTTATTATATAGATATATAATAGGCTAATCAGTTAACAAGAAAACTAAATGGTAGATAAGTGCAGTTCTGAATACAAAATAAATGTTTGTGGTTTTATTTGACAATTATTTAACAAATGTTTTTCTGGTAAATAATACATTCTTTAGTTTATTATATTCAGCAAAGATTTGAGATTGAGAGTTCACTTGTAATAAATCCAATATAGTTATTAGTTTTTTTCCTTTCATTAATAGAAGTGCAGATATTTTTTTGTCAGAGAATCCAACAAACATGTGTTTTAATCAATTTTTTTAATTTTACATTTCATGTATAAATAATGTAGGTTGACAGGGCTAAACCTGTAAGCATTTCTGGGTGATCTAGTTAGTTACTTTTTGTTTTATTAGCAAACAAACTTCACACAGTTTGTTTTTATTTACTTTTTATAAAAAATATTTGGACTGAATCAATTTCAACTTTTTCAATTATTCAGTTTTTGTGGTACTTGGTATCTTTAACATTATAGGTAAATTAATATTTTTTCAATACAGTTGTCAATATTAATAGTTAGTAACAAATAATAATTCTGTTTAAGGAAATTCTATCATCAGGGGTACACAAAAATAGTACGAAACTATTAATAAATAAACAACACAAACATCAAATTATTAGAAACAGTAATTACTGGAAGTACAATTCAAGTTTATTAAATAAAGAAATTATAAGGTATACATGTATCTTAATTGACACCAAAAGATAACTTAATGTGAAATGATAATACAATTAACGAATTATTTTTTGTATTATGTAACCATTTATTTCTTTCTCTTTGTTTATTCACATTCAAAAATTAGATATGCAATAGAAAATTCTCACTACACCAGAAAAAAAAATATATTAACAAGAAGTAAATTTTGATTTTTTATCTTAACTGAATTTTACATAATATTAATTGTAACAAAATTGACAATTTAAAGTTTTTAAATGCTTTTCATAAATAAAAAATCTGTTGGACTTAAAAATTGTAAATTTGAAAGTACGAATATTGAAGCTGAATAATTTATATTTGTATTTTATTTTCTCCATTTATGAACTAGACAATTTTTATTAAATGAGGCAGCAGCATGAATTAAACTTCTTTTTATAGTAAAAGTAAACATTTTTCATTTTTAGCTTTAGAAACTTTCTTCCTAAATTATAAATTAATGTACAATGGAAATAAATGTTAATAATAATAGTTGTTTGTTATATTATGGAAAGAGTGTTTTATAAAATAAAATTTGTTTTTTGAAAAATAATGATATATATCATTATATGAAGAGAGAGAGCATTAAATTTGCATTTCACTGTAATGAACAATTTTATCAATATTTCGTTTCAAATTTGTTGTGTGTCAATACTTTATCATATACACGATTAAGTTTGAACGCATTCCCCCCTCAAAACTACAGATTTAATACGAAAGCATAGTGACAGTTTATAGGATTAACCTAATTGTAAAAGTTAAAAATTTTTTTGAATATTCTGAAGTTATACTCTAATATTCTGTCCTTGTTGAGGTTGATTATGGAGCAACTGCTGAAGAATTGGAACAACATTTTCATGGCTGTGGTTCTATAAATCGTGTGACAATTTTATGTGACAAGTACTCAGGTCATCCTAAAGGGTAAATGTTTACTTTTAAATTTATTTTCTGGTTAATGAAAAAATTTTTATTTAATTATTTAAAATGAAATGATGATATATTGTTAAAATGAAGATAATTAAAACTTCATGATAAGTAAATGCCAGTTGTAAATAATTTTAAATAAAAAAATTTTATACTGTTGATTTTATACCTTTGATATTGTTTTCTGGTGTTTATAATAATTATTTAAAAATAATATACTTTTTCAGAAATTAACTAGTATTCAAACAACAGACCAAATTCATAATAAAAATGGGGGGAAAATAAATATAAACATAATTTTAAAAGTATTATTTAATACTTAAATTCATATGTAAATATTAAATAATAAAAAGGTTACCGATGGTCCAGCTTTACATAAACCAGTTATGCTGTCAATGCTATAAGATGTTTCCTTAAAGTTTAAAATGCCAGATGCCAGTAATTTTTGCAGGGCAACATGTGCATTTATGTTCATTTGATATTTTACTTGTGATTAGATGAAATAAAATTAAAATTTTATTAATAAATCTAATTTTTTAAATTTTGATCTTTAAAGTCACACCTCGTTCTATATGCAAGGTTGTATTATATGCAAGTAAATACAGTATTGTTTGTTTGTTGAGCATTAAACTTTAAGTTAATGAATTTAACACTCAAATGTTTTTTGGCCAAATATTTCCCATTATTAAGCTGTTTTTCAAGAGAATCTGTTCACAGAATGATTGATTACAAAGTTGAATACAATTTGTGGTGCTTTTGAGTATGTTGTCAAGATGCCCTATAGTGTCCCAGTCAAATGCTGGTAATATACTGAATCAGTAAAAGAATGTTGATATGAGATAGTAATGGCATGGAATTGCAGTGTTTATTTATCTTAATTGTCTGTATTCACATCGAATGTAACAGAAAACGAAGATAAAGGACCTCTCAAAGAATGGAGTGTACATGGGGAAAAATAGGTTAGTTAAAAGTACCAACAATTTCAACTTAATTATCTGTATTATATGAAAACCCTATATGCTGTGCTTGTACTGCTTGGTACACTAGAACTTGTAGACAGCTTAGAGCAGCGTTTCTCAAAGTGGGCGATAACGCCCCGTTGTGGGTACTGGAGGCTTTCAGGGGGGGCAGTAGAAGGCTCAAAGGAAATTAGGGGGCATTAAGGAAATCTAGAGGGGCAATGGCAGACAAATTCTATCTATAAAAATCTGACTATAATATATATAAAATGCTGACAATCTATATATTTTTTAATTTTTATTGAAGATCACAACCTGAATATTTCTAACACGTTGACTTATATTATGGTATGAATGAACTTATTATAGTAACATTATTGCATAAATATGCTAAAAATGAAAGTTCAAGAATGGCTACCAAGAATTTTGGCTGCAGAAGCAAATCTCTCAACTGTACCCTGAGTTATGGTCAGTTGTTCAGCGATTTCTGATAGCATTTCCATCGTCGTATTTGTGTGAACATGGGTTTAGTGCTGTAGCAATGTTGCTAACTAAAAACAGAAATCGGCTGCAAGTTACTGAACGCAACGACTTGCAGCTGATTTTAAGTGAATTTGACCCTGATATTAACAAACTGGTCGAAATACATCAGATTCATTCTTCACATTAGATAAGTTTTAAATTCAAAGCCTTCTTTTATGTTAATAAAAATACTTTTAAATATGATTAAGTATGAGTTTTATTTCCTCTCATTGAAACATTCTTTGATCTCAGAAATAGGATATAGATCACACCCTATCTATCCTATCCATATAATAATGCATGTTTAAACATTATATTTGCAACTGTTTTTAAGATACGCAACAGATGGTATTGTAAAAAGGCAAGTTAAAAAATATGGGGGCACTAGGATTTTTTTAATCTCAAAGTGGGCGGTGGTCGAAATAAGTTTGAGAACCAGTGGCTTAGAGTAACACAGTTCAACTTAGCAAGATTTTACTGTATTATAAGATGTTTTGGCATCAAGAAAATTAACATGCTTAGAATGTTTTCAAATACTTGATAGTTAAAAATTTAGTTTTATGAAAAAAGATAGCTAGTATATATATATATTTCTGATTTCAACCATAGGAAAACATTCTCAAAAGAATAACTTAATTTCCATTATTAGGTTTATTTCCATATTTAATTTATTTTTATATGTTAATTATTTTACTTCTGAGTTTTTTAATTATAGTAGTCAAAGCATATATTTGTCATCAACAAGAATAATGATGATAATGTTATCTTTCTTTCAGTATATGTGTAGAGTAGATTACAGGAAACAGAACAATGTGTTTAGAAAATGTATTGATTGTTTCCTACTTCTACCAGTATCTGTGGTTTAAATATTTTTATGATTTTAATTAAACCAATTTTTAAAAATATATTTGCTTCACAAAGTTTCACTAATGACTCCAAATGATTAACATATCTGAATATTGAAAACATACTGTCTTAAGTAATTTAAATTACCAGACATTGAAAATTAAATTATAAATTTTTCAAAAGATTTGTTTTCAGTAATAATGAGCAGTTATTTATTGTGGCATCTTCACAACGCCAGGCTGTAATTTTTAATCATATTTTTAATTTATTTAATTTAAAATACAGTAGACCCCCCCTATAACACGGTAGATACGTTCTGTGTTATATGAATTCCATGTTGTACGAGTCACTTAAATACATGAGCCAATCACAGCCTGGCATGTGTGCAGTTTAGCAGCTATGGCTGTTTGAAAGGTGAAAACCTTTCCAAAAAATTAATGAATTTTAGACTAATTTGACTCAACATTTTGAAAACACATATAATTTTTTGGGAATAATCCATATAAACTATGCTATAAACAAAAAATTTTTGTAGGATTACTTACCAAGTGTGCACCATTTGACGATGCCATTGCTTAAGCTTGCTTTCGTCGCAGAGCAGCTCATCGAACGGCGGGCGTGTGTTTCCTGATAAGTTATTTTTCTGCAAAAAATTTGCTGAACTTTGGATCATTAATAAAAATATAATTTTTATGGCCGTTGAATAATAAATGTTTTTTAGTAGGTTCAGTGCTCGTTTAAACTCAACAGTTTGTGCAGTGTCCACTATTGGTCCAGATTTGACCAATCCTGTCGCGACACGAGTCAGCAATGACGTTTTACCATGTTATGTGAGTCTCTTTTAGCGTGTTACATGAACATGGTCACAATTTTTTCGCTGTGTTATAGGGGGGGTCTACTGTATACGCTTTCCATCTTCAAATTAGTAGTGATTTGCCCCTGTGCATGATACTTTTTCTTTAACAATAGAATCATGTCAGTCATCTATCTAACACCTTTCAGGAAAATTTTTGAATTGAAATAACATGCCTTTGTTTTAATCAGAAGTTTTTATATAGTTAATCAGGACCTCCTGTCCTTAAGTTTCCATATCTGGTTGCATCTTTCAACTATGTAACTCCATTCTTGAGATTAAACTACATTTTCTATTCAGCAATTTTCTGTGGAATATATGCCACAGTGGATAATAAGAAAGTATTTATTGTACTTAGCAATTTATATTAAAATTTCAGTTTTTTTTGTTTTTTAGTTATATTTGAACTTTAATTGCATTCATTTATCATATAGTTTAGATTATTTTTTTAAAGATATTCTAATTTAACTTAACTTTCAGGTTTGCTTATGTTGAATTTGCAGACAAAGATTCTATTCAGACTGCTATGGCGTTAGATGAATCACTTTTTAGAGGAAGACAAATAAAGGTTTGTAAAAGTTATCTATTAGTATGAATTTAAATACAGTAAAGTATATATGTATATTTTTATCATCATAGTTCCTTTCTTTGTTCTTTGAACATTGAACAATATAAAAAATGATTTATATTAAGTTGTTGCAAGTGAAATAGCCAATGTTTACTTCTGACTTTGAATGTTTATTAATTTAATTTAAAACTTACCTATTCAATCAAAATTGTCTCCACCAACATTAATACACTTTTCTCAATGCAATTGAAATGCATTAATCCCAATTTGATAGAAAGCATGAGAATGAGAAGCCAAAATCATTAAAGATACTTTTGATTGCATCCTCTTCCTTGAAGACTTTCCTTGACAAAGACTTTCCAAATGTATATTAAAAAAAAAAAAGTGAGTCTGTTGACAAAAAGTCTGGAGAATAAGGTTGATGGGGAGGAATTTTATTTGAATACTTTGATTTTTGTGACAAATAATTAAAGAAATACAGACCTTCAAACGATGCACCTTATCTCTCACTGAGTTTGTGTGGTACCTATTTGTCAAGCTTCTTGACTTTCCCTAACATATTTAGATGTTGAGAAATGGTTGAATAATGTCCAGTGTGTTCAACCTTTTTGTGATTTCCCAGATAGTTCAGTGATGTTCTGATTTGATGACGATCTTCAATTCTGATCTTTGAGATTTGTATTCCATGAATGGAATTTTTTGAACTAATGCCTGGTGGCCTGCTCATTTACAGAACCTTCACCAAAAGTTTTATTGGTATTTTGGGTTGCTTTGGCTTCATTATGTCCCTGCTTATACTCAAAAAAGAAAATTGAATAATTTTCTTTTTTCTATGCCATCAGAAAAACTACTCTTAAACATGTGGAACTCACAATATCTATATGTATAACCCATTGAACGCATGTCCGTCTGTCCGTCCGTGTAACGTTATGCCAAAAACGGACAATAGAGGTGCCTGTATCGTGTGTCGTATTTCAAACATTTAAATTAACAATATAAAGTTTAGTTTTTAAGATGAAGAATTGTATACATTTATATATATTGTGCATCAAACTTTTAAAAATTAAGTGCATAAAACTTTCATATCTTAAGTGCATCAAACATGCCTCATAGGAATTTGTAATGCTGCTAGAATGCCCACTAGGGGCATCTCAGGCTACTAGTAAATGAGATTGCATTTTTAAATTCACATATTATGTGTGTGCACTTCCAATTGCAAACATACAGCACTGTTCACATGGAAAAAGTTGAACTACAAGGCCAGAAAAGTTTAAATTTTAAAAAATAGCCATTATATTTGCACTGACCCAATAGAATCTTTTTCTCTGCAGAATAAACAATGTAATATAATATCAACTCAAAACCCTATTTAATTGATTAAAGCCAAACAATCTGCCAAATTATCAAGCTATGTTAATAATTAGTTACCAATTAATTTGACTAGAGGAAGGTGGATATGCTGTCATCTCATATTGATTTTAATAATTATACACTCATTGCCATAAAAATTAGAACACTAAGGAGTTGTTGAAATCAAATGAAATTGTACACTGTGCATGTGTGAGAGTAATGGTGATATAAGTAAGTGATTATAAAATGAAAGCAAAGGGATCATTTACTGCAGGAAAAATATAAATGAAAGGAGGTTGCATGAAAACACAAATGTGATACAAGAGGGCTTGGAGGCATACGTGTGTTGTATGGTATCCTCCAGCATCTCAATTTACAATTGCTGGAACTGGTCATCTAGTTCAGCCAAACTCCTAGGCTGTCCAACTTGGCATCCCAGGTGATCCCAAACATATTCAATCAGTGACAAATTGAGACTGGGCAGGCCAGGGAAGTGTGGCAATGTAGTGGACACAGTCCTTGCTGTGTGGTCAGTCATGGTCCTGTTGGAAAATGGCTCTTGGGAGCCCTGCCATGAGAGGTAACACATGTGGCTTCAGGATGTCACTAATGTATTGTTGGACTGTCATAGTACCTTGGATCACTACTAGACATGACTGGCTGTTGTGTGTGATGGCACCTAGACAGTCATATCATCTATGGAGGTGGGGAGCTGTTCCAAAGTGCAGCCAGGATTGAGGTATTTATGAAGAGGCCTCCAGGCATAAACATGGTGTCATCAGTGCCCAAACTGAATCTGGATTTAATGCTGTGTACAACCAGTTCAATGCTGTTGCAGTCCAATTCTCACTGGAACAACAACACTCCAAGCAGAGGCAGTGGGTGGTGTCATTGGCAGCACATGTAATGGCTGTCTCAATATCAAATGCTCCTTACCAGGTGCCTCAAAATGGTATGGACAGATACAGACCTGTAATGATGACACCACATGATGGACAACAATATGGTCGGCTATGTGCTTGCTTGTCTGATGACCAGGCAATCCTCTAAGCTAGTGGTCTGCTGAGGGCATCCTGAACCTGGTCACCTGTGTGCAGGCTCTCTCTTGTTCACTGGTCCCAACACCACTTCACAGTGTTGTCAGAATGGCCTAGGTGGCGGGCTGTTTGGCAAGATGACCATTTGGCTTCTCTCAACCCTGATGATCCTTCTCCCCTCAAACTTGGTTAGTTGTTCATATGGTCTTTGATTGTGACAAAGGCATCTCTACTGATACAGCATCCCTCTGAACAGGTAAACTGCAGTTAGGATGCTTTTGCACACGTTTTTTAATAAGTTAAGGGAGACACACTTTAATGTTGTCTGCTGGCATTACACAATGAGTCATCTCACTATAACTGTAATCATTTCCATATCCTCCTGAGACTTATCTGCATGCCTAGTTTCACAGCAATATGACAACTCTTTCTTGGTGTCTCTCTCTAATTTTTATGGTAGTGAGGGCAATAAATTAAGTTTTAATTTAGAATATTCCAGAAGAAAAAGAAAAAGAATTTGCCCACTGCATGACTTGAACCTGCAACTTTTTACTTACCATACAGATCATGGATCTCTGTCTGATCTTCACTTCCAGAACTATTAATTAATTTTAGGTATAACCATATGGTTGATGGAGCTGCCTTAAGTGTCCACGGCTTTATTTCCTTGTCACTCAGTCAGCTAATGCTTTACCTCAACATAGTACAGGTATACCTCACCTTACATCGGTAATTGGTTCCAGGCGAGGCGATGTAAGTCAAATTTACTTGTGTAGTTACGATGTAAGTCGAACTATGGTGGAAAATGCCAATAATGACAACTTAAAGACCGCTAAATAAGACAACAACACAGAAACACAGATGTTTTCATGTTTCGTTCTCTAGGATTTATGATGATTATATTAACATTTCTATAAATGTACATATTTTAATATGATTTTATGTGCTTTTAATGCTTTTCTAGTGATATTACGACTTCAATATTTGTGGCAGACGGATGTAAAGTCAAATAAAATGACTTAAACTTGATTTTTATTTTTCCATATACTTTTTTCACAAACAACATAAAATCGAGAACAACATAACTCGAAGTATACCTGTATATGTATATAATCAATTAAATTGGGTTTTGAGTTGTTGATATATTGGTGCTGCATACAGACATTTGCTCAAACATATTGAGCAAAACAAACAATATGCTACTTTTATTGAGCTGACATTCATGTTAACACACAAATTAATCAAATCCTTGTTTATCTGAATAGCCTACAATGTAATATACCATATATCTCAGCAGATAAGACGATAGTTGAATCATAAAAAAAGGCCTCCAAAATCTGGGGTCATCTTATAGGACAGATACAAAAAATTAGATTGAAATTTATATAAATTAAAACCATTATTAAAAAATGGACAAACCGTAATTATTTACTAGGGAGAGTAGGGTAGGTGCATAAAATAGAATAGCCCATACGACGTTTTTGTGAATAGTCAAGGTCATTACCCGAATGCCAAATCAGTGTGAATGCTTGCAACAATCGCAAGGCAGTGTTGCCAGATGCAAGAAAATAAATTTGTTCATTTGAAAAATTACAAATAGGACATAATTCTGTATACGCTATACAGTATTATTATTCAGATGATGATCGCTGATTTAAACTAAATTCATAGGCCATTGATAGTTTGGGGGTTGTCTTATAGGACAGATATAAGCTAAAACTATAAAACTTCAATGAAAATTTATACCTCATTTTATCTGAAGGTCATTTTATCTGCCAAGATGTACGGTATTTAAAATGTGAATGAAAAGTAACTTGAGAATCATAAACCATGTGTAAGTATTTAAATTTATCACTGTCTCTATCAAAGATCCTTTCAAGTGCCATATTTCTTATTTTTGCAGATATCCTCTACATTGAAATATTAATAACATTATTTATATTTAAGGTTTTTATTTGCAATATTCAAGAAGCTTATCAGTTTTCCTCTGTAGTTCACTCTTCATCTTTGAAAGCAAAAACTGTCATCTGCATAAACAATTAATTTCTCTCTTTTGATTTATTGATTGGTAATTTTATCTTCCAGGTTATAAAAATATTTGTGAAAAATCAGACATATAAATTGAATAAATATGGACTTTTGAAGATCCCTGCAATTTAAAAAGTATTAGAATGTGAAATTTGTTGAAGGATTACTGTATCAAATTTAGCAAATAGATGCTTTGGAAGTCTACTTTAGCTGCCATACATTAACAGAAATATTAATTTATTTAAATTTACTGAATTAAATGCTTTGGATAGGTCAAAAAAAAGTTATGTTACAGATAGAGGATGTTGAATTAAGCTTGAGAGAACAAATATAGCATTTAAAGTTCTCTTATTCTTTGATAAAGCTGGTACAGACTAGAGAGATTGTTTCAACATTCTAAACTATTAACCAATTCTTTAATAGGTATCAACAAACAATTTTCCTCTAAATTGATAAGCTCTATTTGTCTATAGTTATGAGGATCTGACTGATCACCTCTCATATATATCATCAAGTAAAGTAAGAATTTTAATTTTTAGGAATTAATTCTGAAAAAAGTTTAACATTTTGATAAAACTTTAAGATTGGATGTTTAAATTCTAAATCCAAGGTCACCAAATGATGAATCATGCTCTGCAAACACATTTTATGTAGACCTTGAAGTATCAAAGGACAATCAGCAGTGATGATAGTGAAGTTTTGGTTCACCAATTCTGTGATGAAACTTAAATCTGAATTTAAAGCAAGATTTGCTGATTTAAGAAAAATAGTTGAACTTTTTGCAGATTTTGATGAACAGTTTTTCCTCTTTAACCTAACTGTGTACAGAGTAGTATCAAAGTGGCAGATGCTTTCAAATGTAATAAAGTTACCCTGAAAATGGAAATGATTGAGTTTTAGGAAGACTTTATTTTAAAGGACAAATGTACTGAAATTTTAAATAATCTTTGATATGAACAATTCTGGATTAAATGTGTTTGAGAGATAGTAAATATTAGGTATTTATATAGAATTTAAAACATTAACCATTAACTATTACATTTTTGAGCTTAATATATTTATATGAAATGGCATTCTCAAAGATGAACTTCATAAAGAATAAATTTAGAGATCTCAATTCATAGTTGTCTGCTGCCTCAGCTTACTGAGAATCAGTTGCATCAACTACATTTCAAATTTTAGCCAGATACTCCAAAGTAAGAAACGTCATTACTCACACCAGACATGAACTTTCATAAAATTGTATTATGCTTTGTTTTGTATTATTTATAAAAAAAAATCAAAAAACAAATTAGATTTAAAAGGTTTGATTAAAAAAAATTTGATGTTTTATTTATTGCCAAAATCACTTTTACTTTGTAGTATTTTATTGTCAGTATCTTTCTGAAAAACTGCTATTTCTCATTGTAAACATTCAGTTTCAGTCTAAACATTCTTCAGCATTGGTAATTTGAAATCTGCAAATCATCTTGCTTTAAACAAACTATAAGTTTTTATTTTATTTGTGAAAGCATTGAAGTGTAGAGGATGCCAAAATGGATGGCCTCCTCTGGGCATATTCAATATTCTTGATAGCATTGTTCTTGTTAATATCAAATTTAATTTTTACAGGAGAACAATCTGCAAAAAGTCATCAGTTATTGGGACCTTGAATAAGTTCTCGCTGTTTTACAGCAGGTGGCGTTACTAGAACTGTGTGCGTGTATTTTTAGATTGTGACGCATCTGTAAGGAAGTACAATAAGCAACCTTGAAAATCAGTATGTCATTTCGCCGAAGTGTAAACAACTTTTTTTTCGTGGTGTTAAAAATGTTGCATTTTGTGCCAAAAAAAGAGTATTTGCGGGGAATTTTATTGCACTATTTTTTTCAAAAAAAAATCTGCAGCTGAAGCATACAGAATTCTTGTTGAGACTTACGGTGACCATGCTCTGTCGGAAACAACATGCAGAGATTGGTTTAGACGCTTCAAAAATAATGATTTTGACATTGAAGATAAAAAACGTTCTGGCGCACCGAAAAAGTTTGAAGACGAGGAATTGGAGGCATTACTTCATGAAGACTCATGTCAGATGCTAGCTGAACTTGCAGAATCATTAGGAGTTGATCACACAACAGTATCAAAACATTTGAAAGGATTAGGAATGATTCAAAAGCAAGGACATTGGGTGCCGTACGAGTTGAAGCCGAGAGACGTCGAACGGCGTCTTTTCACGTGTGAACAGCTGCTTCAACGGCAGAAAAGGAAAGGTTTTCTGCATTGTATCGTGACTGGGGATGAAAAGTGGATTCACTACGATAATCCTAAGCGTAGAAAATCGTGGGGTAAGCCTGGCCATGCATCAACATCATCGGCAAAGCCGAATATCCATGGCTCAAAGCTTCTGCTCTGCATTTGGTGGGATCAGCTAGGTGTAGTTTATTATGAGCTGCTCAAACCGAATGAAACCATCACAGGAGATCGCTATCAACTACAATTGATGTGTTTGAGCCAAGCATTAAAAGAAAAACGGCCACTGTACGAGCAGAGACATGACAAAGTGATTTTGCAACATGACAATGCTCGGCCACATGTTGCACAAGCGGTGAAAACCTTCTTGGAAACACTTAAATGGGAAGTCCTACCCCACCCGCCGTATTCACCAGACATTGCCCCTTCCGATTATCACTTGTTCCGATCAATGGCACATGGCCTGGCTGAGCAGCACTTCCATTCTTATGAAGATGCCAAAAATTGGGTTGATTCTTGGATAGCCTCAAAAGATGTATCATTTTTCCGACGTGGAATTCAAATGCTGCCAGAACGATGGGAGAAAGTAGTGGCTAGTGATGGACAATACTTTCAGTGACATGTTTTTTATGACTTTTTTTAAATAAAGCATTAATTTTTACGAAAAAACAGCGAGAACTTATTCAAGGTCCCAATATTTTAAAACTTACACAATGATCCACATGAGACATTAATTAATTATTTATTTATTTCACATACAAAAGGAAATGTCACAAGGCAATTAATATCCTCCCTGAAAATAACCCCCATAATAAAGGATTAAAATATAAACAACAAAAAAATCAACAGAGATGATAAAAATATAATTAACAAACAAGAAAAATTTATAAATTATAAAGTAACTATTTACAAATGTGTTTAAAATGTAAGAAATCTTCACGTAAAGGTTGTTCCACAAAAAATGTTTGACTGTTTTACATTTAGCAGCGGACGAGTAGCCTCAAATAAAAGGTCGACCTCGCCATGGAATTGTCTTATCCCTCAACTGCGTTTGAAAGGACTGATTGCAAAGACACACATTGTATGTATTGTCTACAAAAGAAGTTTTATTCTTTATTGTAAGTTGTTCCACAAAGCCCATATTCTGAATAAACTGATAGAAAAAGGATCTGAAAGAAATGGCAAGCCTAAAAGATGGGGTTAAAAAACATTTGGTTAGAAGTAACACATAACAGAACTCTTTTAACTTATTTTGATCCTTGACAGATTTATGTATTGTAGAAATATAAGTAGTTTGTGTGGGTGAAAAGTTCCATTTAAAGCAAAATGCCAATTTGTTTCCAGAAAATTACTCCCTGAGAGTTCATCTGCTTATCATTAGATACAGTGTATGCTGATGTCTGATTAGCAAATAATTCTCATAATAGTTACAATTCTGAAAATCTCCAATCTCCTCATGTTAAGACACCTGTCCATTAACTTTTCATAATTCTCTGACAAATAAGCAACATGATCCTTAAATTTATTAATTAACAGAAGTAATATAGTCTATACAGGGATGAAAGATATGAATACTAAATGATCAATAACCATTTGTTATATATTTTGCAGGTATAACACAAGGTGATCAATAAAGATTTTTTGTTTTCTCTGAATAAGTTTTTCCTCGATTGCTAAAGCCAAAACACCAGTGCAATACATCCTATTAATTTATATGCCTCTATGTTGTTCAATAAGAACTTACTAACACAACTATGTAATTTGTTTGTCAATAAGTTTTATGATCAAAGCATCAAAATACTTTAAATCAGCAATTATCAACTATTTAATGCATACACAGAATCATAATTTTGCAACCAATCATTGTTAAGATCCTGCATTCAAAATCATTGTCAGTATTATCAGTTTTAATTCATGTTCTATAAATGGAACAACTTGATGAAGGCTATTAAAAGTAACTGAAAATGTTAGTTGTGCATTAAATGTTTGATAAGTGCTTATTTAAAGGTGTTTGATGCTTTATGTTATTTGAATCATCAAACAATAAAATAAGTTTGTTATTTATTCATAAGTCTTGGGGCAATCATCTCATTTGATTGAAGGTTATCGTAAAATTGACATAAATTGCTAGATTGTTTCTCATGAGGTAAAGGTGGAACTTTGTTAAGATGAACAAATAGTAAATTGTACTGAATGTATCAAAATATAATTATAGAAGTTACAAGAGGCAATAAAATAAAATTGTTAATCACTTTGCTGGTTTTCTACATATGTTCAATCAGTAAAGAACAGTTTCAATGTGTAACTAATGGGTGACAACTCAAGGTATGCATGGAAGTGCTATGACAGTAGTCAGAGTTCATATGCCTGATCATCATCAAACTTTTACTTTGTAAAATAAGGTTATAATGGTAAAATAATAATTAAAGCATTTAAATTAATTGTTTATTGATTTAATTAAAATACAGGCTATTTCTATATTATAGTGTTATAAGTTTTAATTAATATAAAAGCCTGTAAAGTTGTTTTTGTATTAATTAATCAAGTTATAGATTTGTTCACAGTGTCAGGGATAAATATTTATTAAGATAATTGTAATATTTTTATTTGTACTACAGTGGCATGCAGTGACATTTGATGATAGGGAAGCTGTGCCAGCCCTGGATAGAATCATTGGAAGCATTATACGGATATTTTGGTGTGTAGCATCCACGAGCTAAACCACGTGAGGTTGGTGCTCTTGTGAAGGGCATGCACAAATACCTGTAATCTGGCTGCTTTACACAATTCAAATATTTTCGCCATGGAAGCTGTCTCATATTCGACAATACAGCGCTTCCATTGGGAACATGCATATACGAATTTATATTCGAATATACAATAGCCATCTTATCATTTTTTTTTCACCTGTAGTATAGAAATATGTAATAAGATACATAATGCAGTTATAATAAAATATCAATTTTAATTAATTCAAAGTACGTTAAAACATGAAAATAATCACACAATATGTATTTATATTTTAGAAAATACAAGGGAAATGGTGTTTCCACAACTTCCATGGATGGCACGCCACTGTTGTACTAGTATATTCATTTTTTATTTAGTTCAAGGAATAGACATTTAAGCTTAGGTAGAAATACTTGCAAATTTCTAATATTTTAGTTCATGTGTAATTCATATAGAAAAATAATTTAGAAGGAGTACTCCTGAGAATAGGAGAGAAATGCCAGTATTTATAGTTTTAAGAAAATTAAAAACACTGCATAATTAAGAGTTTAAAAAAAAAAATAAGCTGGGTCACTGTTGCATTTGTTTTCCTACTAAATTCATTTGATAGTTATAAATTGGATTTGCCATTTTAATTGTGATTTAATTTTTTTCCAGTTGTCAGTTCACAATTTTGACTGATATGTGAATCAAAGAAACTTTTCAGAATGCTTTGTCTTAATTTCTTTCAGTATATAAAACTTATGAATATTTATACAAGTTTCTAAATCTTGCATGCTCAGAGAATATTTTAACAATGTTATTAGGTAATGCCAAAAAGAACGAATCGACCGGGAATTAGTACCACAAATAGACCACCAAGAGGACGTTATCGAGGAGGTGGGAGACCATATACTCGAGGGGCTTATTTTGGATATCGTCCAACCAGAAGGCCATACAGGTAATTATCATTTCTGCTCATTAAAACTTTTAAATCCTTAAGTTTATTCTTTCAATCTCCTCTTAAATTTGAGTGTAAAACTAAACAACTGGGTATGTACATATTAAAAAAGAGTTGCACTTTGTTGCTATAAACTTATATCTATTTGCTACATGTACCCAAGAAGGAGCACTTCTGGACAAGCATTCTTTAAAGTTTAATCCCTTTAATCTGGTATGTAATTAAAATTACTACCAATAATTCTTTCTCTAGCTTAGCTTTATATAAATGTGCATAATTTATTTTCAATCAAAGGCAACCAGATGTATTTTTCTCTTTGCAGAAGTCGGAGAGCATGGTATCATCCTTATTGAGAATGGGTTAAATATAAATTCAGGAACTTCGACAACTCAAACTTCTCCATTGTGAGTTTGTAGACCTGGAATCCTTCTGACATGTAAAAACTTTTTGATCTTATTGGCAATGTATATCATGCCATAGAATTACACTCGTTTTAGTAGTAGTATGAAATATGATCAGCATGTTATGGGTCAGTTTCCCAGGTTGTGTGCATGTTATTGCAAAATGGGGAAAATGATTTTTTTTTATAAGTTTGAGTGCGTGGTATCATGTTGCAATAACTTGCAACAATTTAATAAGATCTTTTTCATTCTTAAATTCGTACTCGTTTAATTTTTACTTAATTTAATATTATCAAACACTGGTAATATTGAATAGGGAATTGATCGATAGCACGTCAATATGCTGTAATGCTTGGATATATATTAGTGTAGTCAGTTTAGTAATAATTGCTCAATTTCGAGATGATTTTAAAAAAAAAAAAATGTAAGAATTTGTCCAGAAGTTGGTTAGACAAGAAAATATTTGCATTTTTTTTATTGTTTTGTTTTTTTTTTACGTTTTAAAATGTTTAATTTTAAAAATGTATATCTAATTAGCATATAATTTTTGTTTTGTCTGCAGAGTGTAAAGTAGCCCATCTTTCATTACATCAATAATTTCAATTTCATTGTATAGTCTACACTTAATATACATCTGGGCAAATTTTTCGTTTCGTGATAACTGCTTTCCACTCTGCAGTCGTGTTTACTCATGGTTTTCAGAATCTTCTTTTCCAGGCCTCCACGCTGCAGAACTTAACTCTCCAGCAGCTTTTCCATCTTCCTTACTTTTTCATAAATGTAAAAAATGAAAATAAAAAAAGATGTAAAAAATTGTCGAATAAAAATATGAAATATGTGGAAATGTTTTTGTCTATTTTTAATTTAAAATTATAAAATTTTGGATTTTATTTTTCTTTAAACTATTGTCTTCGAAATGCTTAGAGCCTAAGCATGAGATTAACCGCTAAAATTTAACAGCCCAATGCCCTAAATAAAACCGTCAAGCTTAAGAATTTTTGGTTTAACCATTCCTGAGACGTAATGCAAACTATACATCTATAACCTTTTAATATATATGGTGTAGATGTGTATTTTGCATTACATCTCGGGAATGGATAAACCAAAAAATTTTAAGCTTGGCAGGGTTATTTTAGGGCATTGGGGCGGTTAAAGATCAATTGAGCGGTGCCGCATCTCCAATGGGATCAGACTTACTTAATGTAAATTTTACTCGCTAGTGGTGTTAACAATTATAAATAAAACTAGTCTCAAAATTAAGCCTTTTGCCTCTATTAGAATAAAATTTATTAAACTAGTGTTTGGCGCCGTCTGTGATGAAATTTTAACTTTTTGCTAACAAGTCAAGTGTTTTTTAAACTTAAATCTTTATATTTGAAAGAATATCGCAATTTAACTGCCTGCAAATTTATCAATATGTTCTGGATTGTCGTACGTTTGTAGCCAATGATTTTATAAGTCTTATTAGGACCCACAAGATGAAAAGTGAAAACTGAAAAAGATTAGTTGGATCCTCGATTGGCATAGGAAAACATTCCGTGCGCGCAGCGTAGAGTTCGTAATTTTTATAAGCAGTGTGTGAATTTTTTGTTATAAACCATTGTCATATTTTTAAAGTATACTATCAATTAAACTAATCTGTCATTTCTAATTTTTGCTTTTTTTCAGTTTAATATTAACGCTCAAATGGCGCGCCACATAAGAGAAAAACTCGGGTTGGTTCGCTATGAGCTTCTAGGCCAGCGAATTTCAATCGGTGTGTGCCGCGAAAATTTTTGAAGGTCATTAAATAAATAATTTTCGAAAGAAGCCCAAAGAACAATAAGTGTACGCTCAAAATCAAAACTTCTTTAAATTGATTATACGATTTTTTTTCATTATGTATACGTTAACTTAGAAATAGCGGGACGAGTCTCTAGAGATAATTACCATACCACTTTTAAATGAAAATAGACTTAATGTTAATTGATTTTTCTTAGATCGGATATCTCATTAAATGTTCAACTATAATAAGTTGTATTTTTCATAAATTAATTATTGACAATACAATCTTTTTTTGATCATTGTAATTTAAGTGTGCCGCAGAAATTTAATTATAGGGTTAAGTGTGCCGTGATATAAACAGGTTGAGAAAAAAACTGTTCTCGCCCACATTAGAATAGATTTGTTGGGTTTTATAATGATTTTAAAGACGTTCATAATTTTATGGGTTACCGGTTGAGTAATTTACGTTAAAAGAATAATGTTATACTTTTTGATCCGTAATCTGTTTTGGTTTTATTCGTACATGGCAACGCGTTATTTGGGCGATCTGCCAAGGGGGGTGCCTCCCATGAGATATTTTATGGGAAAGTGGCCCCTTATTAAGAGTTATACTAACGAAGAAAACATGAAAACTACTTGCTCAGACCGTTGGCGAGGCGTAAACCCACGACCAACTACCAGTGTTCAGTGGTGTTATCCATTCCACCACTGGTAATCTCGATTTCAATTATAACAAATGGTTCATTGTGAGTGGCTTTAGTTTTTCCCATTGTAACCATAGAATCGAATAGATTCTAATTAGGGATTTAATCATAATTAAAATGTGCCAGGCGCCCCGAATTTGAACTGCTACTATCTATGGCAGTGCTTCTCAACCTTTTTTCGTCATGGTACACTTTTAATAATTTAAAAATTTGGCATCACCCACGGTTACTTCGGTATGTACCGCAGGACAACCAGTGACGTCATAACTGATTTTTAAACGCAATTGGTTATTTAGGTCACATTTTCTAAACGCCTTGGTAACTACCGGCAGTTACTGGTACCGTCGGTTACAATTTCCTAACGCGCTCTAGGAAGATTAAACTACTTGTCTGACGTCGCTTATGCATGGATATTCTCAGTGGCGGCACAGTGGTTGAGAATCACTAATCTATGGAGATACCTCCGTCAATGGAGTTTTGTATGAGCAAAGCTGAACTTTGTGACAATATCTGCAAAATGCGCCCAAAAAATGACTTAGAAATTCGTAATCAGAGCAAAAAACTGCAAGAATAATTTTGTTTTTTGGCCGAGTACATAGTCTAAAGTCCAACCTAGATGTTTAGAGTACAGGGGCTTTTCATGCTCGAAAAAAGGACCAGGGCGCCTCCCTGGTACAACGCTGATTCTAATGCATATCTTTTCACGGAAGTGGGTCGATACCTTGACGTCTAAGTGAATGTTCGAATAGAAGTTTTAAAGGAGTGATAATTTCTCAATAATAATGACTGTTGTTTTCATTGATTTTGGAAAGTGTCGGACATTTAGTTTAATGTTTTTTGTCGGTGCAAGAAGTGTTTGTTTTTTTCCAGTTCCACTATGAGATGAAGATAATTTGTTAGAAATAATTTAATTGAAAATTTTTATATTATTGAGAATTATTTTAATCCTTCCCATGTCTGTTAGTGGAGAACGATCTTTCTCAAAATGAAAATAGATTAAAAATTATTTACAATTTTGCAACAATCGGAATTTTAGTGAATACCTCCTTCTTCCTTCAGTCAACCGGCGATAAAAATGAAAATTAAAAAAATATTAAAATATTTAATATATCCACTACATATCTGAGACACATTCGTGACTCACTTGTGTGTTGTGGCACATGGATTGGGAAGCACTGTTGTATACTAATGTTTTATTATTATCCTTGTGTGTATTCATGTCATTAATTATGTTGGTTAATTATAGGCCTACTATTAAACTGCAGTGGCGTGCCACCCATGGAAGCTGTGGCACGGCTTTCCTTGTATTTTCTAAAATATAAATACATATTGTGCGATCATTTTCATATTTTAACGTACTTTGAGTTAATTAAAAAATTTTTATTATAACCGCATTATGTATTTTATTACAAATTTATATACATGTAAAAAATGATACAATTGCTATTGTATATTGACAAGACTGTCTTGTTTATAAAATTGCGCTGCTGTCAATGGCTGGACTCCTTAGAGGCATGAAGGAGTAGTACATGTCAGGAGTTGCAATTTGGCACAGAGTATTTGGTACCCAAATCATGCGCACATAAAAAGAATCAGACTTGTAGGTACTCGGGGGACCGAGAACCGAGTCAAAATAAAATACAAAATGGCGACACTTTCTACAAGCAGGCTCTAGTGCTAGATTTGCGCATGCGTTGCTCGTTGGGAAGTTGGAAATGGGAACGTTGCGAAATCAAATTTTGACAAACGAGTCTTTAAAAGAAAAACCCATTTACTTATCCCGTGTTATTCCCCACATATCTCTGGTCGAAACCTGCTGACCGTGACCGGTTGACCCCAGATATCTCCTTTCAGCATCGAAACATTTTTGAAACTAGATGGTGCTAGTCGTTAAAATTTTGTATTAAAACTAACTTTCGAAATATAATTTTTTTTTTGTTTCTTTTACATTTATTAATATATTTATTTTGTTTGTGAAAAATAAAAAATAATAATTTCGGACGATACAATAGCCAGAATTATTTTTTTCAAAAACGGGAACTTTTCGTCAGTCATCGACAAAAATTCAACTCGGGGCGACACGCAACGGAGAGAAATTCCGACATTGGGTAGGTTCAAGGCAAGGTCCTAGAATATATTCTACCCCAACCTACCTTTGTTAACCTACCCCAAGGTCCTAGAATATATTCTAGGACCTTGGGGTAGGTTAACAAACAAGCCTATCTAGCAAGCGTGAGAGAGAGTTTAAAATTGTTCGCGAGTCGGGAAATACTTGTGTTGATGGTGATGATTCAAAATTATTAAATCCAATCAATCGATCAATTATATTTTAGTCACAACCAAGCAAGCATAAACAAATAATTTAATAGTCAACTGCCGCGCCATCTAGATTTGGTTGCAGTCATAAGATTGTAACGTTTATTAATTTGAAACAAAATAATTATTCGCCCATTTAACATAATGAATAAATTTTTATTGTTGAATATTAGGATCAATTTTAAACGACAGTTTTCTACATCGTAATCTATGTCTTTCTATAAGACATAGATTTATGTTGGAAATTTTTTTGCCAATTCTTAACAATCAAATCCACTCTCCGTCGGTTACGCTTACGAGTTTCTCCGAATTCTGATTTCCAAATAATTATGTGTTTTTTACGTGGGAATAGACGAGAACATATCGGGATTCCGTATGGCTTTGGAATTGCAATTTAGAACGCAACAGAAATTTCCTATTGCTGTTTATTTTTACTGATGACAATAGACAAGAACGACCAAGATAAAATAGTTTTGTTTCTAAACACCAGAGGGCAAGCATCCGGTGAAAAATGCGAATAATCCCAAATACAGTAGTCTACCGACGCTTAACAAAACCCCGTGTAGTCTACGAACCTGTTCCATGTTTTCTTAAAATAACATAAATCTATGTCTTATAGAGAGACATAGATTAGAAATGTTAAAATTCTATACAAATTATCATTATCTTATCCCAACTATATGGAGTCGGCACTTCGATTCTTTCTCTTCCATTCTGTCCTGTCCAAAGCAACTTCCGGAGAATTGGCGGTCTTTTTTGGTCTTCCTCACCTTCTTGCCCCCTCCACTGACATCTCGAGGAATTTTCATACTGAAGCTGTTTCTGATTGGTGTTGCACATGTCTGAACCATTTCAGTCAGATTTCCCTTAATTTTTCTTCTATCTTCGTGATGCCTAAGCTATTCCTCACCTTATCCTTCCTTGTGACACCACTCATCCATCTCAGCATTCGCATTTCTGCAACACTCTCTATACCTGCACTTTCTTCACCGCCCAGCACTGTGAACTGTACAACATTGCAAGCCTAACAACCATTTTATTATATAATATAATATATACTATTTTCTTCAACATTCTTAAAATGACTTAATTTAATGAATAACATTTATAATTATTTAAAACTTCTCCAGTTAAATGTTTTTCTTTTTACTTTCTCGCTTTTTTAAAACTCTTTCCGCCCTGTAGGCACTAAGAGGGCCTCTTTTAGCAAGCCCATTATGGCTTCGGCCAGACCCACATTGGGGCGGCCGGGTGTTGAGGAACGGGATCCGACATATTCAGACGGACCACCTCCGAAAAATTCCTGGGGATTTTTGACCATCTGGATTCGATCCGGGTTCCCAAAGCGGTAGGCTGCCATCTTGATCTCTCGGCCATCCTGCCCTACTCTCCAGGCTATTATAGAACAACATAGGGAAAATTATGGCGATTGGTCTAATTTGATTCCCACCTTTTGCATTTCTCGATATTTTGACCTTTCAGGAGCCAAAAATGTAAAAAATCCCTTACAAAATTTTGTATGTGTTCCTGTTTGAATTTTCCAAAATATAAGATAATATTTAGAATAAATGAAAGTAGGGGAGACTGGGGCTAGTTGTCACAAGGGGCATGTTGTAACAGTGCAAATATCGCCTATATAATCAAAACCGAATGCTCACGTCATCTAGGAGTAGGTTCATTTACCTCTCGCCTACGTCATTTCAAAATTCGAATAATATCCGTTGCATTGTTTTCCGTTAATTAGCGTTCAAAAGATTTACAGCGAGCCGAGTAAATTTTGATGCATCATGTCTTGTGCCGTTTGAAAACTTGCAATTAGAAAAAAGTAACACCTGTATTTCCTATTAGATGGGTTCTTAATGTATATGTTCTGTACATTATGAGCAATCGAATTTTTCTATTTTGAAATTAGAAACTATGAACCGATTTGTCAAGGAAGTACATTTGGGGTAAATTGTCACACAACGAACGGGGCAACTTGTCACTAAGACTGACTCATCAGAAGAGAAAGAAAAGTCTTTCTGTTTGGTTTTTGGTGAGAGTTTGATCTCACGAGCTATGTACAGATGTAAATCCATATTATGTTTGTCACAACTGTGACTCTGAAGACAATATGTAAAGATTCGAGTTACTTGTCTTTCGCAGAATAAATAATAGTAAATTAGTAATCTATTTTCTTTATAGAATTGGCACGAGTAAACGTCATATTACGCATAATTTAACATAAGCAAAATAAACTCATGAAATGTGAGAACTTAGACTATACATACCCTGTGACAACATACCCCATCTAGGGGTATGTTGTCACAGGGTAACACAGTTTCTAAAATAATTAATAATCATGACAAAAAATTATTGAATGTTTATATATTTATTATAAACCAAATCAAAGGATATGTAAGTGTATACATTTTCACTTAAACCTGAATAAATTGATATTATAGACCCTAAAACTAGAAATGACTAAAAACTGTGACAACTAGCCCCGTTGATATCTGTAAATTTTTCTATTGTCGGTTGCCATCTTTAAGTGGAAATTTTTCCGAAACGGATTTTTACTTTAAGATTTCAAATTTTATTTAAAATGTTAGAATATTTGAAATTAACGTTGAATTAAATTCATTTAACAGATTAAAAATAAAATATGGTTGGCTATAGTCATATATTAGTTTAAATGCCACAATAAATAGGTACCGTCTCGTTAAGTTGAAATTTACTTCTAACGTTTAAGATTTACTATCTTCTAATACATACCATTTTTTGTTTCTTTTGATCTCAAGACGTGGGATGAGCATTGGGATCACGAAGAAAATCGATTTAGTATTTATTACGGAATATATAATTTAATTCTGAGGATAGATATTTGCAATATTTGATTAAATAAATACCATATTTAGAACGAATTTCCTTTTAAACCGATTTTCCGTGTTACGGTTGGCTAGAGAATGTTTTATAGAATAATAATAATAATATTATTATTATATTAAATTATATTTACAATAAATTATCACGCTTATTACGTGTTACAATATTTAATTCCTTCTATGTGCAATATGCTTCTGTGTGACTTAAAGAATTAACTTGGTTCTCAAAATTTGATGGTCGATTGTGATTTTAAAAAAATTTCCATTTTACATTAATTGCGACGATGAATCCAAAAATGTAATAATAAATGTTGATTTAAAGGGTCATTTCGTATTGACAGTCGCCCGTTGTAGTAGTAGTAAGAAGGACGATGAAACAGTATTATCAAAAAATCTTACGTCCTCGTATGGCCTTTTATAATACAGCTCCAAACAGCTAGTTTTCAGCAAGATAATGTTGAATTGGCTCCGTCACGTTGTCACACTTCCTTGGCCCGTCGGTGTCCAGATTTATGCATTTGTGGGGCCAGCTTCGGCCATTTACGAATGTAAGGGAACTGGAGAGGCATTTGCAACATCTGCCCTTATATCCAGGCCCGAAGAGGTCCTACGAAGCACTAAAGGTTTGTTTAAATTGTACCATTATTGCACAGGAAATTGTCCCTTGGTCACGATATTGCACTTATTTCCACAATTGTCACTTATTTTCATCGTCACTACGTTCACACTAATAAAATTTTATTCGATTTCAACTCCTCTTTCTTGACGCGTAACTTCTTTTGTCACTTAGTGTATCACTCGCTATGATTCGATTTATCTCTTGATTTCGTGAGCGGTCAATTTTATATGAGTATTTTTTACTTTAAGTGAAAGCACAGCGTGTTATTTTCATTTTTACACGTATAATAAGATATAATCAAGACTTATAAGATCGTCATATTGCAAAATCGCTTAACATAAATCATAACTGTACTTAATTGAGTAAGGACAAAGGATAATTTATAGAAAACGAACCGTTGTAAGTAGATGCTTTAACGGGGTTGTAGTACAGTAAATGACTCGCATTTATTATATTTGGACCTATTGCACGTCACAGGCGTAATGTACTTTCGGTTGATACTGAAAAATATGAAATAATTTTTCCCAATTAAGTGGGAATTATTCGAAATTGTTTAGTGTCAGACAAAACAAAACATTAATTTTGATGAAAATCATCGATCGGTATATCAATCTATAATTAATGTTTTATCAGTATAGAAAATTCTTAATAATTAAATTTTTATGATAAATAATTTAAAAAATGTGTTTAGATAATGCGAAAAGTAAGAAATTGTTTATTCTTGCTTCGATTTTGTATATATGACACGAGTTTGAATCCGGAGAGATAACAGATTCTTCAATGAAGCGATACAATTTTTCCACTTGGATAATTAAATCTCACTAGAGTTAACTTGGAAAATTTGATTTTACGACAATAAAATTAGAATAGAATTCGGTCATTTTTAGGTCCACATTGATCGAATTAATGAGCAAATGTATGCGGAAAATTAATAAGATATAGGCCGACTTTCCAAAATAACGTTACAGTAACTTTGGTGATAATCTAGAAAATACTGTATCTTAATAAGAAATTTATTTCTTAACAATCACAAATGCAGTAGAAGAAACTCGGACGTTTCTCAGGCGGATTTACTCACTGTAGCAAATGAAATAATCAAAATAATCTTTATGCATAAATAAATCTATTCGGTTATCTCGATTATTCCTTTATTGAAATGTTTTAAATATAATATTGATAAAATTTGAATACATTTAAGCTGAAATGAATGGTCTTAGGACTAATTTAGATCGAACATTAATCTCATATACGGCATCAACAGATAATATTAGAAGATATAAACGTAAGATTTTATAAATCAGTTCCTCAAGTAATGTAATTATTCTCTTTTATACAGATGCATGAAACCACTAAACACTGGTGGTTGGTTGTGAGGGTTCGCGCCTCATTGACAGGCCGATCACGTCGAGCTTTCCGGATATATTTCACCTAAGTAGAAGCCAATTTCCCATAGAAAGTCCTCCCGGGAGACAACCCCCTTGGCAGAACCCCCACGTGTTGCTTACCTTTTTCATTAATCCAATTCAATCCAATCTTTTGTGTAAAGAATATATTAATAATAACTGAAAAAAATTTAATTTATTAATTCAACATTATTAAAATAAACTTTTTAATATACGTTTCAGTTTAATTTTTAAATACATTTCTGGTTGAAAGCGTCTAATTTAAAGAATTACTCTACACTAATTAATAAGCGTCATAACGATTACTATTTTTAAAAATCGATTATTATTATCATTAATCGATTTCAAAACAGTAATCGATTATTATCGATAATCGATTATAAATCGATTGATGTAATATAATAAAGCGTATATTTTATTATTATCCGCCAATCGGAAGTGAAAACTACATTTTTTACGGCCAGTTATTTTTGAAACAATTTCCGACGTAACTCTATTGTCTATGTCAAGAACATAAGACAAGTAGAGTTAGCGACATTTTTATTTTTGTCTGTCTTTTTTAAGACGGACAGAAACAAAATGCCACTAACTGCCTATTTAACGAAAGCTTTCATTTTCGGCACATATTTAAATGCATTTATCAAAATAAAAAAATTGAAATTTTAGAGAAATTTCTATTTTGAATACATCTCGTGCAAGACCAGAAACTATTTTTTAATTCAATAAGAAAGAAAATTTATTAGAAAGTAAATATTTGGTGGAAACGTTACAAGAGCTCGCTGGTAAAGTGATAATTGGTTTGAAGGGATTTTATCTAAAGATCTTAGAAAGAACATATAATTGAACCGAAAGATGTGATTATCAATTTATCTTTTCTTTCCAGAAAAGTACCAAGTATTTCTCTTGCAAGAAGGGTTATAATTGAAGAAAGAGAAAAGAAAAAGAACACTGCAAGAATCTCTAAAATAATATAAATTTTAGCGGAAAAATCTCAAAAGTTTCTTTCAGATTAATGACGACACGGTTGATAAATATTCCAATTTTTGTATAAATATCAAATTCTCGATGTAGAAGAGGCAATCATCAATAATTTACAATGATTTACTTAGCGATCTGTAACCGAATTCAATTACCTTTATTGACAAAATGCTAACAACTCCGAGATTATATCTTTTATAAGAACAAAAACGATTAAAATTTAAAAAATGTTATTCATTTTAATAACAATAAAATAAAACAGCTGAATTATTAAATAAGAAAAATAATTAGCGTAATTAATAAAAATCGAATTAAATGATCTTATCGGCGATGTTCCTCGCAATAAAAAGTAAGAATTTTTCTCTTATTTTTAAATTACTATCGCTTGGAGATAATAGAAAAACAAATAAAACGATCAGTTACTTATTGTGACATTAAGCATCTTTTAATGTTAAAAAAATAACGTAACTTCCGGCCTATAACGGAAGTTTGTATATAGTTAATAGGGGTGTCAGGGTCTTAAGCTTTCCACATCTGGTCTGGATCTTCATCTATGTAACTCAGTTTTCGAGATTAATGAAGGACAGACAAACGGACGATAGCGAGAACGTATAAGTCTGCAATTTGAAAATTTTAGCCCAATTAAATAGGTATATTAGTCAATTAATTATAAAATAAATGAAACGTACACACCTGTACGTACCTGTAAACCTATATAATATTATATAAAATAATACATACGTTTATTCAAATTGTTATTAAAGTAAATACATAGATATATACTAAATTATAATCTATAAATTATTAAGATAATATAACTTAAATTAAGTTATTCAAGTTAAATCATTATTTTAATTGTAATCATTTATGTTGTTATTTAATTATATTTAGTTGCTACTAATTAATTAATAGAATGAAATTATATTAAAGTAAATATAAACATAAATTCAATTTTAAATGAAAATCAATTACAATACTATTTTAAATATTAATATATTTTTTCTTTTAATGTATACAATGTATTTTTACCTATTTATCTTTTCTAACTGTTATATATATATAACAGAGGGAGAGTATGACGATCGGTCAAACAATGACCCCCAAGGTTTTTACATTTTTAGACTCGGGGGGGCCGAGAAATGCTAAAAAAAATTGGGGGGAGTTTCTGTGTGTGTGTATGGGGGCACGATTTTGTTCGCCTACTTTAAAGTTTAATAACTCTTGTACCTTTTATCGAAAAATTCTGAAATTTTGCAAGGAGGTTTGGGTATTAAGGGGATTGATGCTGGTAAATTTTGGTGGTTAAAGGACGAGCGGATGGAGAGATAGAGGAGATCACGTGTCGTATCTCGAGTGAGGTCGGGCTTGATTTTACTGGTTATTAGCATTTTTTCTTTTCTTTTCTTTTAAATAAAACTCATTTCTACCGTTAAAATTAAGCTTTTTATGTATTCAAAGCGTTACTAAATACACAGGGTGTCCCAAAGAAATATAAACACAGTTTAGTTTTTAATAACTTTTATGTTTATTTTCTTAATTTTATTCTAATCATTTTATAATATTATAATATAAAATTAAATCTAAATTATTAAATTAAAATTAAAAAAAAAGTTAGATTAGAAATTTTTAAAAACAGTATATACTCTATATTTAATATTTTATATTTACTTTAATAATTTAATTTTATATTTATATTAATTATATTCAAATAATTATAGAATTAAATAAGAAAAAATAATAGAATTGTGGATTATTTACAAGCTGTTAGCAGTTTAATAATGAATACTTTAAGAAGGGCGTTTACACATAATAAATAATTAAAATAACAAACTACAAAATAAAACTTTTCAAATAATTCCAACTATTTCTCTTTAATTTTATTAATAATATATTTTATATAAATTTATTTATACAATAAAAACCTGTCTAAAACGGTACAATTCTTCGTCCGTGTACAATGAAACCCGTGTGAACCGTACAAGTCCATTTTACGCAGGTTTCATTGTGTTATTTTATTCCGTACTTCCTTATTGTAATTGCCATTGTATCGCTTTAAAATAAATTAAATTAACTTAATACTTAGTTAATAATAATCTTTAAAAGTTATAAAAATAAATAAATAAATATAAATTAGCTATTAAGTTATCTCCTCGTACTTATTTAAATAAAGAATTCTTTTTATAAGGAGCGAGGAAAAAAAATTTTATAAATGATTTCAAACATAAATTATTTAATGAATAATCTTTTTGCCAGTAAATTAAGTAAATAATGGTATTAAACATTATGTAAAACATTAAATGTTAACTGTAGCGTGCAAAATTATCATTGCTTAATTATCTCCATTTAAAAAATAAATTAATCATCAACAATGTTTCTTTTCTTCTGTCCGAGTCGTACTGGAAAATTAATGCTTTAAAGATTGCTAAATTTTAATTAAAATCCGACTTAAAGAATATTAATGATTAAAGTTAATTAGTAAAACGGAATTAATCTCGGGAAAGTTTAATCCCCCGTTTTTATGCTTATTTAAGCAAGTTATCATCAATAAAAATGGTGGCCGAAGTGTTGAGCTGGAGTGTTGTGCCGGGAAGATTCATTGTTGCCGATGTAGACGCTCGTCTATTAATTATTTTTATTCTAGTTGTTAAATTATCAGATGCTATCTTGTAAAGTAATTGCAAAAGAACATTTCTTACCGATTTTTTTTCGGGTGTATCTGTTAGTGACGTAACAGAGAAGAAAAGAAGCTATTGGACGAGTCTCTCCATTGGTGTTCGCAAACGCGCCAACTGCTAATTGAAAGCTGGAGTCGGCAGAGTTCAGTCAGAGCTCGACTCGAAGATGGGTCGAGTCAGCCGCTTCAGAAATATTTTCGGCATAAACGAGTTGTCAGTTTTTAGTCCTCTGTGGAAGGCCCTCCTGGCGGAATACATAGGAACCGCTCTTCTAGTTTTAATCGGTTGTGGCTCTTGTATCGGAGGTTGGACTCGAGATTACGAACCTACAGTGGTACAAATCGCTTTGGCATTCGGATTAGCGGTGGGATGCATCGTACACGCTATAGGTCACGTGAGCGGGGGTCACATCAATCCGGCGGTGACGGTGGCTATGATGCTGACCGGAAAATGCTCCGTCATCAGATCCGTCTTCTATATAATCTGTCAATGCCTGGGAGCCGTCACCGGAGCCGGCCTGTTGAAGGCATTGACACCCACCGCACAGAACGAAGTTTTAGGTACGACTCTAGTCAATTCCAACTTGACACTCCCTCAAGCGTGGGGCGTGGAATTCCTCATCACCTTCGCTTTAGTTTTAACCGTGTTTTCCGTCTGCGATGCAAACAGGAAAGATGCCACCGGATCTCCCGCTCTGACCATCGGCCTGATTGTAGTCACGTCACACCTCTTTGCCGTAAGTGATATTTTTAAGACTGGTGTTATTTTCGTTATTTTTAGGAGGGGGACGAGCAGACTTTCCTAATGTAACTATAAATAATCGGGAACTTATCTTTACTGACGTATTACTCATCATTAGAATGTAAATATTTATATGACATTCGCTTCTTTCGTCGTTAAACGTCCTCGAGTTAAAAAAATTCAAGTAACACTTGTCATTTGACAGAAGGAATTATATTAGTCTATTATATGAAGCGTGTTAGAATGTATTACATTAAGTGAAACGGGGGAGAATTTTGATTTTTGTCCGTTTAAAGAAGTCTTTAAATTTCTGAAAGCCGCTTGGACTTCGTAAAAGAGCAACGTGTATCGATCGAGATTGAAGCATCTGCCGCTTCATTACCGTCCACTAAAGTTATGTCAACAGCGTTAACAGCATCAGAAATCATCATTTCTCTCGGAAATTCTATCGCTGCATACGTTTCCCCCCCCCTTCGGCTTTCACTGGTTATTTAGTTGTTGTTCGCATTTTCTATTCTTTCCCACATTTGCTACACACAACACACGCTCTCGTCTAGTAATTTTCAGACTTCAATTAGACTAATTACATCGGAAATGGGTAAATTCCAAATAATTATCTAGTCGAATAAGTTATTAATAAGCGTTAGAAGAGATTCCTGTAAGATTTTCCATTTAAAAAATGTTTATTTTTCAGGTTAACTATACGGGATCGAGTATGAATTGTGCGAGATCTCTGGGACCCGCCGTATTTTCGGGAATGTGGGAACATCACTGGGTAATTAATCACTTATATTTTCAAAATATCGTCTAAGAAACCAGCTTTATTACACGTATTTATGATTATATAGGTCTACTGGATAGGTCCACTTTCGGGTGGAATCGTAGGTGGTCTGTTGTACGATGCTGTATTTTCTACTCTCCCTCCCTCTCCTCCAAAAAGTGAAGGTGTCGAAGGTTGTTCCAGTAAAATATGTACGGATGAAGACGAGAAAGAAGTTATCGCCGATAGAACAACCACAATTTAGAAATTTTATTCAATCTTTTATCAAAAATCGATGGAAATTGCGGAAGATTCCTGCTACTTTTCCCTTTTGATGACTGGAAATATTGTATCGAGCTATATTGTATATAATTATTGTATACAATATTGTATATAAATATTGTATTGTATTATGTCGGGAAATTTTTTATCCTTTTGCTGGAAATTAATATCATAAATTCTATAAAACTTCTACCTCTGTTGACGTGTTATACGTTATCGAAAAATTACGTAAAAAAATCTTGCACTAATATATAACGTATGTATTGTGAATCGAGTAATTTTATACACGAGTAGATGTCTTGTACATTATATAAAGTTATTTGAATGTTTCCTCAATTTATCAGTCTATCGTGAGTTAATATATTTAAATCGGAGCGTAATTTTATTTATAAAATAATTATAAAACAACATTTTAATGTTATATTTATAATTATAAATGCCGTTTCCAGGATTTAACATTTTCCACCTTCGATCAGTTCTGAAATTTGTGCAATCGTTGCCATTCAAATCTGTGTCAATATTCAATTGAAAAGTCGATATATTTGTTGTGGAATGTTTAATCCATTAAATTATAAATAACATTCCTTTTTTTTCCGAATGAAAACTCACAAAACGATGCTCGGAAATGTATTTTTCAAAGTACGAAATGCGCTTTACGCGTGGTGTATAGCTATTTAAATTTCATATTACGCTTTAATAAAATATAATTTGAAAGTGCCTTTTGTAATCTATAAGCTGTAATGTTGTTTTAAAATATATTACAATGAAGCAACAGATCTGAAAATATCCAATCAATAATGTAAAAAAAACAAGCATCTTGTACGAGTCGAAATCAATAAATAAATAGGGGAAAAAATGG